>NW_006408611.1:3234593-3260945 GCF_000296735.1 Chrysochloris asiatica
ATTTTGGTTTTCTTGACATTGAGATGCAATCCATATCGAAGGCTGTGCTCTTTGATCTTCATAAGTAAATGTTTCAAGTCCTCTTCACTTTCAGCAAGTAAGGTTCTATCATCTGCATATTGCAGGTTGTTAATGAGTCTTCCTTCAATCCTGACACCATGTTTTTCTTCATAGAACCCAGCTTCTCATATTATTTGCTCAGCATACAAGTTGAATAAGTATGGCGATAGAATACAACCCTGTCTCACTCCTTTCCCAATTTTAATTTTCCCAATATAAATATTCTAACCAACAATAGCAGAATATTTATATAGAATCTCATAAGCTTCCTGTTATCTCCAGCCTACTCAAACATCTCTCCAGTCTCCCTCCTGTCTGTTCTCTGACCCTTTTAGCCTCTTCCATCTTCACCTTAGGCGCTCGGGTAGCGTAGTGGTTACGAATTGGGCTGCAAATGGCAAGGTCAGCAGTTCGAAACTACCAGCTGTTCCGCGGGAGAAAGATGAGGCTTTCTGCTCCTGTAAAGATTTACAGCCTCGGAAACCCTGTACGGGTCGCTATGAGTCGGAACTGACTCCACAGCACATAACCAACCAAGTAACCATATTCACCTTATGTTTTCTGCCTAAAATCCAGTGTTCTATGCTTGTTTCTCATCCCATGTGATACAACATCTCAGATGAGATGATAAACGTGTGTTAAGTTGATATGGGTTACTGGGTATGCCTCTTGAGTTGCACATTTGCATTTCAACAAAGAGTTTTGGGGAATAGTGTTTTATCCCGAAGGAACGATCCTTAAAATAAGAACGCAGAAGTCACAGGAAGCCTACTGAGAGACATAGTTTAAGTCTTGAGCTTCTGCATTTGTAACCTCCTGGGTGGCTGCCAGCTCCACACTACTTCGAGTATGCAGATTCCTGTCTTGTTCTCATGTTTCACTATTAGAAGTATGGTCTTTTGCAATGCTTTTGAAAAATTGAAATCTTCAACTTTACATGCTTGTTTCTCAGCAACAGCTTTTGTGTTCCCATAGCCTACATTT
Organism: Chrysochloris asiatica; assembly: GCF_000296735.1. Taxonomy (NCBI): domain Eukaryota; kingdom Metazoa; phylum Chordata; class Mammalia; order Afrosoricida; family Chrysochloridae; genus Chrysochloris; species Chrysochloris asiatica. Next base: position 3,235,638 of record NW_006408611.1, read on the forward strand.
GGTAGTTAGCCTTTCAGTGTGGTCTTCTGTTTATTGTTGACTTTGCTGCTCTCCTTACTACAGTTTCAGAGCAGGCTGCATCCACGGACTCAGGCAGCTGTCTCTCTCTGTTTTTTTTTTTTTTTTCTGCATTGCTTTGGCTCTGGGAGCCGTTCAGCAGCATTCATTGCTTCCTTGCTGGGAGGTTGACTGCATTCTGGGACCAGTGTCATGATAAATATGACATATAGTTCTTTCTAATCAAATTGCTTTATGAGTAATAGGAATTCTACAGAGTAAGAATCCATGAGTACATAGGTGATAAGTATAGTAATTTATCACTGAGCCATACTGGGGAACTACTGAGGAAGGTAAAACAGAATTTACTCTAGAAGAGAAACATTAGCTAAGAAGTGCATTCAGCTGCTAGTAAAGATGGCATAGTGGTTAAATGTTTAGCTGCTGACTGAATAGTTGGTAGTTCAGACCTACCAGCCACTCCAAGAAAGAACTGTCTTTGCAATCTGCTCACATAAAAATTACAGCTTTGTAAACCTATGGGGCAGTTCTACTTTGTGACATAGGGTCACTATGGTTTGGAATCACTGAGTATTATTGGGCTAATGAAAGAGACATGGAAACTTAAGCTCGTAAGTGATTGAAATCTGGAAGCACAGATTGGTAAATTACTGACACCTTAAACCTTTACAGACAATCATGGAGTAGAAGAATGAAGAATTCCAAAGTATATGCATTAATCAAGGAGCTCTGTTAGTGTCGTGGTTACGAATCGGGCTGCGAACCGCAAGGTCAGCAGTTCGAAACTACCAGCTGTTCTGTGGGAGAAAGATGAGGCTTCCTGCTCTCCTAAAGATTTATAGTCTTGGAAACCCTGTACAGGGTTGCTATGAGTTGGAACCGACTCCATGGCACATAACCACCACTACCATGCATTAATCACTACCGGACTCTGTCATTTTCAATAAATAAAGAAGGAGTAAAGGGACTGAGACAATGCCTTATATATGTAGTGACAGCCTGTTAAATTTTAATTAAAGGCAGTCCATGAGCGCCTGCTTTATTGAAGTCACTGAGCTTCATGTATGAAAATACCCAGTTGCTGCCAAATACATTGCTTTTCTCAGAAAGGCACGCTTGAAATGATACCATGTAATGCTTTTTTTTTTTTTTTTTTTGCCTGTTGTCAAAATAATTTTACTTTAAAAATTAGTTTAGTCTTGAAAGTAATACACTCTTCCTACACTGGGCAATGTATGAAACTTAAACAATATTACTCTGTTGTTTTTTTTTTTTATACAAACATTTCAAATTTCTCTTTCTTGTCTATTTAGCATCCTCCATGTTCAATAGTCCTGTTTAAGTCTATTTTGTCTGTTACGCTTTCTCTTTCTTAAACCTTTGACAGTTTAGCATTCCATTTCAAATAAGTAATGCACTGGATTTTTAAATTACTTGTAAAATTATGTCCATTTAATTTTTTACATAAATGGAATATACTAGGCACAGGCTAGCTGTTCCCTGCATATGAATACCTAAATAATTTGCAAGGCTTGCTCTTCTTGATTCTAGAGAAATACATTTATTCAATAGATGCTTAGTTGAATGCCCAGTATGTTATTATATAGTAGGAATTATAGACAGGAATCCAGTGCTCATGACAGCCTGTTAGAGGAAGAGACTCACAAGTGATCCAATGATGACTTCATCTTGTGATCCATGCTAAAGCAGAAGTACACACTGTTTACTAAAGGATCAGAAAAAATGGCCAACTAAATTAGACCTTTGGAATTAGGGATGAAAAGTTTCAGGGTCAAGATGATGCTTGAAGCTATTTTTTAAGTAAGTAGGTGAGAACATAGGGAAGACTAATCTATGAAAATAAAAAGTCTAGACAGATGAAAAATGAATGTAATAGAATAATTAGATACCCTTAAAATTGTCGGGGCCTACTGCATTCATCCAATCTAATGTTCTCCCCTCCAGATGAGAGAATTCAGGCCCAATGAGGTTAATGTGCTAAAAATCATACGAGTAGTAGAAGCCAAAATAAGAACTAGGTCCATGTATCTTAACTATTCTACCCTAGCAAAGTGAGAGCTGTTGCCAGGATGAAGACTAAATTTAGCTTTCCCATTCCATTTCACATTTAACACCAAATGAGAAGAGTGATCAACACTTCACAATAATAGAGTCACTTGGAAACCCTTCTGCTCAATGTGTTAATTATGACAGTCAATTGGAACTGAACACTGAGTCTATTACTCTGACCAGTAAAGGGGATTAAAAAAAAAAAAATTTACTTTAACTCACATATCAAAATATATATATGACTGGTATCAAATTAAGTTGTAGTTTAATATCAAAATCTTTAAAACTTCAATTAGGCCGGAATCCATAGTCTTTCATTAGAATTTAATCCTGCTTTTCCTCTCAGAGAGAAAATAGAGATAAGACAGAGGCATACTGTCAGACAACGTGCCATACATTGTGTTCTGAGCTCCCACCATGGGCTCCCCACTGTAACTCTTTGTTACTCTCAGCAAGAAGGTTACCCCTTGGTATTAGAAGTGAATCAACAGGATTTATTTTAGAAAACCACTTCTAAGGTCAGCACATAATGAGTCAGAACCTTCTATTTTACTAAATCCAATATTTACAGCAACGGCCCTCATGCATAGAAGCTGCTGGTGGTGATATGCTGTGGAGTGGGTTCTGACTCATAGTGACCCTGACTCATAGGGTTTCCAAGGCTGCAAATATTTATGGGAGCAGAAAGCCTCATCTTTCTCCCATGGAATCACTGGTAGTTTCAAACTGCTGACCTTGAGATTAGCAGCCCAACCCAATGCGCTACCAGAGCTTCTTTGGTTAGAGAATTCCAACCTTTAAAGTCAGATAAAGCTATGTGCACCTGATTCTGCTGCCTAATGGAAAGGAGTATTTATTTAACTATAAATAGTCAAATAATAAGAACCCTGTTCCCTGTGAATTCTGATGTGTCATGTTTCTAACACACATTATCTGTATTTTTATGTTGGTTATTTGTTGTTGTTAGGTGCCATCAAGTTGGTACCAACTCATGGTGACCTTATGCACAGCGAAATGAAACACTACCTGATCCTGGGCCAACCTCACTATTGTTGCCACTCTTGAGCCCATTAATGCTGCCATTTTGCCAGTCCACCTCGCTGGGGGATCGCTTCCTCTTTTTCTCTGACCCTCCACCAAACATGATATACTTCTCCAGCGACTGGTCCCTCCTGACAATATGTCCAAAGTATGAGAAACAAAGTTTGTCCATCCTGGCCTCCAAGGAGCACTCTGGCTGCACTTCTTCCAACACAGATCTATTGGTTCTTTTGGCAGCCCATGGCACTTTCAGTATTCTCCTCCAACATCATAACTCAAAGGCATCAATTCTTCTATGGTCTTCCTTATTCACTGTCCAGCTTTCACATGCATATGAGGTTGTTGAAAATACCATGGCTTAGGTCAGGTGCACCGTAGTCTTCAAGCTGACATCTTTGCTCTTCAACACTTTAGAAAGGTCTTGTGCAGCAGACTTCCTTAATGCAATATGTGATTATATTACCCCAGTGTTTAAAGTATTACATCATTGCACTTCAAATCTTACATAAACAGACATAACTTTTAGATTTCTAGGATAATATTTAATGTGTTAAAATTAAAAGCTCAGTGATTATGAAAAAATTTGTGATTGATTCCAGTGGAGACTCTGACTCCTTAAAGCACATTTTCTTTTTTCACTGAAACCCCTTTATTTATGATGAGTAGAAAGTTTTCTGACTCATGTGGTTGCTCACATTTCCTAACCCACTACTACTGAGTCGATTTTGACCCATAACAACCCTGTATAGTGTTTTTGATGCTATAAGTCTTTACCCGAGCAGAGAGCTTATCTTTTTCCTATGGAGTTGCTGATGGCTTTGAACTGCTGACCATTCTACTAAAAGCCATAGCTTATTCTCCTTTCATTTTACCTAGTTATGTTTCAAGGAGTTCTGGTGGTGTTGGAGGACTGCTAACTGCAGGGTTGGCAGTTCAAACCCATCAAACACGCCACAGAAAAAAAGATGAGGCTTTTATACTCATGTAACGATTTACAACCTTGGAAGCTCTGTAGTCAGAAATGACTCTACAGCACACCTCAGCACCACTACCAGAGAGTAAGAAAGGGGACCAAAAGGTTAGAAAAACTACATTGAGGAGGCATGTTTACAATCAATTTGAAAAGGCAACTTTGTAAAAAATGAAGGTGGCGAATGGGGAGCAACCTGAGAAGTAATTTGGTGGTGTGGACCACAGGTTGCCTGGATGCCTGCAGCACCCCAAGTTCCTTTCCATTATGTGTAAGAAAGATGTGCATGAGCCATACAGTAGTTTCTGTGGTGCTTCCTCACACAGCACAGTGCTACATACCCACTGAACTGAAACCAGTTGCTCACACGTTGATCCCTGCTCATGGCGAGCCCATGTGTTTCAGAGTAGAACTGTAGAAAGGCTTTGATGCTGTAAATCTTTACCACAGCAGAGAGCCTCATCTTTCTCTTATGGAGTGGCTGATGGCTTTGAACTGCTGACCTTTCTACAAACAGCTAGAGTTTATTCTACGGCACCATTAGGACTCCTTTCACATTTTCAATGGCTCTTACCTTTTGGTATCACATCATCAGATCTTTCTTCTGAGGAGCCTAAGGGTGGGTTGGACTCCCAACTTTTCAATTCATTCTTAAATACTTTAAACTTTTGCACCATCTGGAAACATTGCCGTTGTTGTTAAGAGCCATTGAGTCGTTTCTGACTCATAGCAACCTTGTATAGGGTTTCTGAGGAGCTGCTAATGGGTTTGAACCAGCAACCTTGTGGTTAGCAGTCCAATTCTACAGCACCACACCAGTACTCTAGGGACACACTGAATATATACTAGTGAATGAATAAATATTCGCTACGAGGAACAAAGGAACAGAGTTTATAATCTACTTCATAAGCATGCACGAGCTATTTCTTTAAGAAGAGTGTGAAATCCCTGTGGAAATTAAGCATTTCTATGACCTCTTCTGTATTTCATTCATCTTCTGTAACATAGATATGTGTACAAAGGATAATCACAGTTCACCCAGGAATGTCAGCTGGTAAGAATCAGTTTATCCCATCAAGTTTATCTAAATCATGAAATGTAAACATCAGTCTCTTGTGTTGAAGTATGAACAAGACGAATGCAGTGTCCGTATAATCTAATCCACTGCTGTCGAGTTGATTTCAACTCTGAACGATTCTATAGGACACAGTACAACTGCCTCATAGATTTTTTTTTTTTTTTAAGTTTTTACTGTGAGTTGAGTGAAGGTTTATGGAGCAGATAAACAGTTTTTCATTCTGCAAATCTTATACTGTACTTCATTACAATGATTGCAATCCCCTCCATGTACCATCAGTTAACAGCATTTACCTCTATTCACTTTATTGCATTCCTTTTTGACTCCTACTACCTTCATATTTCCTCTGCTAACCTCCCTCTAGCTGTAAATGGCCTGCCCTGTGTATGTCCTATAGCCCAGGAATAATTTTCTTTCCTCCCATTCTCCATAACCATCATTGATTGTTTCTTTTATTAAAGAGCCATCTTCTTAACTTTTTACATTGGTCTCATATAATATTTGTCCTTTTGTGATTGAATAATTTCACTTAGCATAAAATGTCTTACTTGTTCATCCATATTGTGAGGTGTTTACAGATTGATTATTCTTCTCACCTTTGTATTGTTTTCCATTGCGTGTACGTGCCAACATTTGTTTAAATTTTCTTCTATTGATGGACATTTACGTTGTCTCTTTTTGTTGTGTTTCTTGCAGAAAGCATCTTGAAGCATCCTGTTTTCTTTTCTTTTCTTTCTTTCTTTCTTTTTTTTTAATCCAGTCTGCTCTCTTTGTCTCTTGACTGGTGCGTTTAATCCGTTCACATTCAGGGTAATTATTGATAGGTATGAATTGATTGCTGTCATTTTGCTGTGTGTTTTTTAGTGCTGCTGCTATTTTCTGCTCAGAGTACATTTTGTTTGTGTTTTTCCTTTTTATTTTCTTAACCCTCCTCCCCCTGCCATAGATTTACCAAGGCTGTAAATCTATATAAAAGCAGAATGCTTCATCTTTCTCCAACAAAGAAAAGATGGTACGTTCAAACCACAGACCTAGTTAGCAGCACATTGCAGCTAACCCAGTGCAGCTACAGGGCTTTTTTTCAGTATGGTCTAGTGGTTCCCAATAGGCACTCAAGAGATAGACTGCTTAGGCTTAAGCTTGGCTTTACCATATATAAGGTGTGCGGTTGTAGAGAATTGTTTTATTTCCCCCATGTTTCAGTTTGTTGATCTGTAAAATGGGAATGATTGTAATTCCTACTTCATATTTATGAGAATTAATTGAATTAATGAAAGTAGAGTGCTTCTAACAGTACTTGACACACAGAAACCAGTATTGCTTAAAACTGTGACTGGTTTTTCAAAGGAAAAGATACCATGTGATTGGAAGAAAGAAGATTTCGAAAATGAAATCAAATGCAGACGACATATATGTCAGTTCCAGGAATGTTGTTTGTTGTTGTTGTGAAGTGCTGTCGAGTCAATTCCGACCCATAGCGACCCTGTATAGGGTTTCCGTGGAGCAGCTGGTGAGCTTGAACCGCTGATCTTGCAATTCAAATGGCTTTGCAGTCTGGTGCATTAACCCACAGTGCCATAGTTCCAGGTATAGAGTGAGTGAATAGTCTACATACTTAATTTATCATACTAATCCTATAGGCTCTACTAAGTTTTGTTTTGTTTTTGTGTTTTAATATAGTATATATGCGTAAATATAAGCCACAGACATTGGGGATGTTTATTTGCACAGGGAAGGTGTTGTACAAGTTTTAAAATGCAGAAGTACTTGAATGAAACAATATACTCAATTAGAGAATCTTTGTTTTGCATTTCAAATCATAGTAAGATGCCGTTTATATTTCATATTGTTAGCTTCAAGTCTATTATAACCCCCAAGGTCTTGTTTAGATTTGAAAGGGGAATAATCTGGGTGGGTTTATTGCTTCTCTAATTGTGTAAACTCCTTCCATATTTGAAAATACTTCAGATGAAATACAAAAGTTCCTGACAGGTTGCTTTATGCACGAAAAGTTAATCTTGAGTGTGTGTTGTATGTAAAATCGTTTTAACTTTCTGAACTCCTATTTGTTCATATTTTTTTAGTTAATGGGATTTATTATATAAGAATGAGGAAACCCATTAACTTGTAAAATATTGATAATACAAACAAATGTGGTGATCTCCAGAGGCTGAAATTTCAGTACCGCCTCATATTTTTGTATGGCTATTTGAGTAGTATGAGGTGGCTATTTTAAAATATATTAAATGCAATTGTTTGAGGATTGATGTTTCTCTACGTGTACACACATATTTTCAGAAGGTAATGTTCCAAGTGCTTTTTCACACAACATAGATACATGACTGAAAACATAAGTAGGAAATCAAATGTGTGCTTCATAATTACCTAGTAAAGGGAAATTTAAGCTCAGTTGAAATAGAACGTAGCATTACACAGAAACATTAGCATTATTGCTTAAGATCAATAAAGATTTTGTGAAAGAAAACTTGATTTAGTCATTGTATTAAGAAAAACAAATAGCATCATCAGGGCAAGGTGTCCTATGTGAGACAAAATTGTACTCATTTTGAAAAACAACAAAAAAACACACCTGCAAATATTTGTCCTGTTCTGTAAATTTCATATTGAATCTCTTGGGGATTCAGTAGTGTGGTAAATGTAATTTGTAGTTCTTTACAATTATGGTCTAAATAGATGAAGTCTAAAGGGAGTTTGCCTATTTGATTTTCAAATTTGCATCACTTAAAATGCAATCAGGCCAACTGTTCAGATTTTTATTAGATATGAAATACATGAATGGGTTCAAGCCCACCATGTATTGAAAGAGCATATCTGATTTTGTAGCACGCCTTAACTAAGGAGTTCAGTTAACTTGTGGTTCAGTCCCATCCCCGTAAAGATTGTTTACTGACTGCTTGAATTGCTACCATATTATACCCTTCGATTTTCAGTAACCAGTGTTTTATAGGCCAGGAGATTGCCTTTGATTTTTGAGAATTTGCAGTAACATATTGAGTTTAACAGATTTATGCAGAAATGTAAAATAAAAATAGTGTAGCAGGCACTTGGGATTTTTAGAACACAGAGGGGATTAGGTTTACAGATGGCTGCACAGCTAATGGCATTGAGTAATTTAGCAATGTAAGGTAACCTGCTGTTGATAGAATTCGTTAACATTTACCCTACAGATCCAGGTGTTTGGGTTGTGGTTTGCATGTAACTCAAACTAAGCAAAGTCATGTGTACTGTTAAGTCTAAAGTTTGAAATCCCTAACACATGTTTGGGTTTAAGGATTTATTTCAGGGAGATATTCAAAGATCTTGCCAGATATACTATATAATATATTCATCCCCTCTGCTTTTAAAAAAGCATCATTGTTTGCTACTCTCTAAAACCCCAATCAACTGAGAATTCTAAAGGGATTCTGATTAATTTAATGGATACATTCTAGACAACAACAGTAGTGTTAGTGGTTCCGACTCATAGAGAACCTGTATAGGGTTTCTAAGGCTGTAACACTTATGGGAGCAGAAAACCTTATTTTTTTCCCACGGAGTAGTTGGTAGATTCAAGTTGCTGACCTTGTAGTCGGCAGCCCAGTTCGTAACACACCACGGTACTAGAGTTCCTTAGAAAACAATTGTTGTTGCTGTTGTTGTCATTAAGTGTCGTCGAATAATTTCTGACCCATAGCGACTCTGTATAGGGTTTCCGAAGAGCAGTTGGTAAACTTGAACCTCCAATCTTGTGCTTCAAACTGACTTTGCAGTCCAGTGCATTAGCCCACAGTGCCACACCAGGTAGTTCTTAAACTGACAGCACGTTAAAATCACCTGTTGTTTCTTTTGTTAATTGCAGTCTAATCAGCCCCTGACTTATGGGGACCGCATGCACAATGGAAAGAAACACTGACTAGTCCTACACCATCCCATGGTTGATTGGGAATTTGTGATCCACAGGGTTTTCATTGGTTGAGTTTCAGAAGATTTCCAGACCTTGCTTCCTACTCTTTCTTAATCTAGAAGCTCAATTGAAACGTATTCAGCTTCATAGCATCAAGCAAACCTCCACTGGCAGGTGGGTAGTGCTACCTGTGTTGTTGTTAAGTGTCATCTAGTCATTTCTAACTCATAGTGGCCCTGTATAAGGATTGGTTGTTTGGTTTGAACCACCAACCTTATGGTTAGCAGTCCAGTGCTGATCCTATAGCACCATACCAAGACATCTGTATATCTTCTTTTTTTGTTGTTTCTTTGTTTTAATGTTTTATTGTGAATTATGTGATAGTTTACATGGGAGAACATTAGCTTTACATTCATCCTCTGGTATATCATTTCACTGCCATGGTTACAGTCACCTCCATGCATCATCAACCACCAAAGGGTACACCCTGCAAGCCTGCACACAGCCCATCTCCCTCTCTGGATCTAGAGTCCTTGGCCGCTCCATCTCTCCACATCATCGTCTCTGCCTCCATCTCTGGCATCACTGCTTCTCTGGGTAGTGTCTCGCACTCCGTTCTTCTCCCATGATGGTTCCAGGGACCTCTGCTATTACAAAGCCAATCACTCCCTTCCTTTTGCTACACAATGTCCACTTTTACATTTCCAACAATCGCAGTCAGTCCTGATTGTTATTATTATTATTCACCTTTGTACCACAAGGACCTATTCCCATCTCCTTTCATCAGTCCTGCCCAGACAGATTGGATACTACTCAATGGAGACTCTACCTTCCTCCTTACCCTCTGGATCTAGGTTCCCTCTTGAAAGCTTGTAAACCAGTCACTTCTTGCCTTTGTAGCACCCCATTTTGGGTAGCCAATGTCCAAGTTGCCCATCCCTGTCTACTCTGTGTATGGAGGGGGTGGGAATGATCCTCGCTGTAAAGATTTTTTCCTTCTTTTGAGCTACTGCATCCATAGGTGTAGATCAAGTTCATCAAATTGTATCAGATTACTCTTTTTTTCCTCTTCTTTCTTCCTCTAGTTGAGCTCTGATCATCAAGCCATTGAAGCCAGGATAAGTGGGTATTATCTGCAAGTGTGGGTGTTCTTATGCATATACCCTCTCTTCTTATCAGCTAGACACTTCATTCTCCACTCTAGTCCTCTGTGGCTATGTCACTGACTCTGGGCCCAAGAGTCCCCAGGTCTTGCCACACTGCTGGCCGACCAGGTCTTCACCCAGTTTCACAAGAATCTATTGAATGTTGTAGGGCGTAGCTTGCAGCTTCATTGCTATTTTTCCCTCACTTCCCCTTATTGGTGATGAATGTGGTCATCAATCAGAGCATGTATTTCCATTGAGTCTTAGTCTTGGAAGGGGGTTTGCCCTGACCACTTGCCTTGATGTATCCTGGGCGAACAACTTGCTTGTTCTTGTAGTAATAAGTCAGACTGCCTATATTGTTTTGTATTTTTCCTGTCAGTGTTTCTTTCAAGAAGTTTCTTCAGTTCTAGCCACTCCAGGCTGGTCTGCTTGTTCTTTCAAGTGGAAATTTCCTACCTCAGAAGATTCTGGATGTGGTTCAGGATTCCACTTATGGTTTTATATAATGCAGAGGCCCTGCAGGAAGCCTCCTTCACTGGGCACATTGTAGCACCATTTTAGGTATTCCAGTCAGTTATAGGCAGAAGACAGACTTACAAGCTTTCTGTGGTGATATTTCTGGCTATTCCTTTCTTTCCTCCTCAAGTGTTCATTTTATAATGGTATGCCAGGAAAACCAAGATTTGAAAGACAACCAGGCATCTTAACATTATTTCTTCCCATTTCCCTATTCTAACCATGTCTCAATCCCTGTATCCCAGAGCCCTGTTGTTCCAAGGTTGTGCATACATCATTATTTACCTCTGTCCCATTTAGCTCATGCAAACCTGCCGAATTGTTTTCCTGTCCTCTTTGTTCTTCCATTCCCCTCCCTCTTCTTGTGTATTGCCCCTCTCCCTAGCACCCAAACTATCCTGTGTCCTGCCCTGTGCTCCACCTTACCCTCACCCCTCACCCCATTCCCTACATCCCGGTAACCAGCAAAGAATCACCTCCCCTCTTTAGTATGGGATCTTTTTCTCAGTGTTTTACAGTAGTGGTCCTATGCAGTATTTCTCCTTTGTGACTGACTAATTTCACTCAACATAATTTCCTCAAGGTTCATCCATGTTATGCAGTGGCTTGCAGCTTCCTTGTTATTCTTCAAGGTAACATAATACTCCATTGTGTGTATGTACTACAGTTTGTTTATCCATTCTTCAGTTGATGGGCACTTAGGCTGGCTCCATCTTTTTGCTAATGTAAATAGTGCTGCTATGAACATTGGTGTGCATATATCTACTTGTGTTATTGCTCGTATTTCTTGTGGGTAAATACCAAGTAGAGGAATTGCTTGGTTATAAGGTACTTCTATGTCCAACCTTCTGAGGAAGGACCATATTGCTTTCCAGAGACATTGGGCCATTTTGCAATCCTACCAGCAATGCAGGAATGTCCCAGTCACTCAACATCCTTGCCAGTATCTTTGCAAAATTATAGACTATTGTTGTTAGGTGTTACTGATATGGTTCTGACTCACAGCGACCCTATTTAGAGTTCCCAAGGGACTGCTGGTAGGTTTGGATGACTAACCTTACAGTAGAGCCTGGCACAGTGTGTTCCCCTGTCCTGACAGTCCTGTTCTTATAAAGCAACAGCGAGCCTTCAGAGACCCCTCCACTTTCCCTCTCATCCTCATACTACTGCATCCAAATATTACTAGTTTATGCTTCATTTTAGGTCAAGGCAAGTTCACATAAGGGCTGTTGCCAAATGTTTTCTCTTGCCCCAGCACTTTTCTGTGTCACTTTGGAAAGTGCTGCTTGTATACAGGACAGAGTTGATTGTTGAGTAGGATGATGGGGGTCCTATAATCTGATGTCTGCTTCTGGGTCATAGCTATTCCCCCTACTTGCTGTGTAATTTTGGGTTCAGTTTATTCTGTAAAATGAGAAAATAATAGAAACTAGTTCTTTGGGTTATGCGGATTAAAGAGAATACTATTTGGGACTTTTCTTGGTGTGTATGGAATTATCAAAATAAGTTACCCATTATTATTTCAACTTTGATTATTAGTGTAATGTTTACTCATTAATTTGTGATTCAGGTAGTGAGAAAGAGGCACATTATCACAGGCTTATATCCAATTGGTGAGCCACTTGGATTCTTCTTCTAGAATCTCATAAGGTAATGAAGTATGTGCTAATTTATAATAGAAAAGAGATATGACTTATCTTTGGTTTCAAAATTTTAAAAAAAATTAAAATTAATTAATTAAGCTTTCCCAAATCAGACTTTTGTTGTTGGTTTCTCAAGTTGTTTCTGACTTTTGGAGATCCAGTATGCAATAGTGTAGCACTTTCCATGGGATTTTCAAGGATGTGACCTTTTGGAAGAAGATCAACAGACTTGTCAACGATGTTTAAATCACCAACTTTCCAGCTAGGAGTTAAACACTTGAGTGTTTACATCACTAATCCAGTCTTTGCTTACTTAGTTCTGACATTTTTCTTTTCGTTTTTATATGTCACAGTTGATACTGCCATATAAAGATCTCCCTGTTGTGAAGTTGGAGCCTTGGTGTGGCACTATAGTCAATGCACTGGGCTGCAAGGTCGATTTGAACCACCAGGTCAGTGGTTCCAGCTCACCAGCCGCTCTTCAGAAACCCTATGCAGGGTCGTTATGAGTCACAACCGACTCGATGACACTTCACAGCAACAACAACAGTTGTGAAGTCATTAATTTTTACTTGTTACTTTTCAAAGAGCACGATTACTGGGGCTAATATATATGTTCATATATTCTTTCACTGCAGGGTCAAGAGAAAATATAAATGAAACAAACATTGTTTCAATTATTGGGTCAATTGTTATTTTTCCAGGTGCAATTGAGTTGGTCTTGACTCATAGTGACCTTATGTACAACAGAAGGAAACACTGTTTGATTATACACCATTCTCGCAAGTGTTGCTGTGTTTGAACCAGTTGTTGTATCCAGTGTGTTGTTACATTTCATTTCAGGCCTTCCTCTTCTTCACTGAACCTCTACTTTAATATGTCTCTGCTGCTACTATGTCCAAAGTAAATGAGATGAAGTCTCACTATCCTTACTTCTGAGGAGCATGCTGGTTGTACTTTGTCTAAGACAGATTGTTTTTGTTATTTTGGCTGTCAATGTTCTTTGCCAGTACCATACTGCAAATGTATCAGTGGGTCAGCCACATTGTATATATTTGTCCCATAAATCCTGAGCCATCAATGTCTAAGACTAAATATCTGTGGCTGTCATGCAACGATGCAAGGTATAAATTAGATTTTGTACTATCTTCCTTTGACTTGAACCTGTGGGTTTTCTCTGTTTGCATTGTTACTCAGAAAACATAATTGATTTATGAGACAGATAAGGGAGTAAACACTTTTGATATATTTAACTTGAAGTATATAGTTTAAGAGTTGGTTGAAAACAGTTCTTCATGTCACTATCAGAAGAAATGTTTTTCTTTTCAAAAGAAACAAAAATCACAGTGATGTTCTGTGTTTCCATAAATGCTGCCCTAAATCTATATTATTCATAATTTCTTGGACTTCATTTCAATCCAAACCAACAGCTGCCTTCTATCTTATCATATAAGGTTAAAGTGTCTACTTTTATATACCCCTGAAAGATTTGATTATGACAGAGTTTGCAAGACAGTGTACAATATATCAAATATTTGTATCACCATATGTTTAGATCTCACCATCTTTGGTAAATATTTCCCTCCCAATTTTGCTATCTTCTCTCCGTTGAGATTCACAATCTCTTTTTACTTAATGTAGCTTAATATATTCAACTTTAGAAGCCAGAAAAAAATCTGAACAACTAAGGAGAGTTTCCTGGTATGCTTTTGTAGAATTATGAGGAGATATCTAGAAATATTCGTTTTTAAGTTTACTGCTCCAGACTGCCCATTCCTTTTTCCCTCAGAAATGACATTTTATTAAGTCCAGTGTATTTCAGGAATACCTATAGCTGGTATTCCATCAATTAGTGTATGTAGAGAAAGTCACAGCAATAGGAAAAATGGAAATATAACAAATCTTGGCCATTGCCTGATCACCTAGGATCTCGACTTCCTGCAAGGTACCTGCAGACATTCCTAGTGATGTCTTGTGGACTCATAACCAAGGCTGCTCCCACAGGAACTAGCAGCTTGCTTCTAGGAGCCTTTGAGTCCACCAGCCATCCATCATCTCTTGCTAGGCATCATCTGGATAATGCCTACATACCAGGCTTCTGTTGGAACTCAAGGGAGGATAACTCTCTTCCCTTTGGGTCATACATTGTTAGAGAAAACCTTCATCTGCTTACACGAATAATAAGGTGTATGCAACTCTTATTCACTCCAGTTGCTGCATAGCTTTTGGCTAGTGGCTGAATATAAAAACCAAGCATAATGATTTTCAACCTGTGGAGCAAAGGATTCTTAAGGGCTGTTACTAGAGGTTGGCTGGAGATTGAATAGGTGGCTCTCTATTCCCTCCATTCATTGTGGATGCAGAGCACCTCAACTTTATCTATTTTATGCAGGTATTCCAGAAAATTTCAATTGAAATGGTGCCTCTGCCCTAATCAGATGCTTTACCTTTATATTTTGTGACTTAACATTTTTAGTTTTTCACAGTGTATTTTACCTTGTAATGAATTCTATAGTGGTTGTGTATTGAGCTACTAACTTCAAGGTTGGCAATTTGAAACTGCCAGCGGCTCAGTGGGAGAAAGATAAGGCGGTCTGCTCCCATAAAGATTTACAGCCTCGGAAACCCTTTGCAGGGTCTCTTTGAGTTGGAACCGACTCCATGGTACTTAACAACAACAACAACAACAATGAATTATCAGTTATGAATGTGTGCTATTATAAAGGTGATCTTATAATAACTGGGAGCCATATTTATGTTTAAAGGCAACAAACTTGTAATTGTACACTCACCCCTTATTTATGGACATGGTTAGGTTCCAAAGACTAGGCCATTATGCAAAAATCAGCATTGTGTAAAGATAGAGGATTATCACATCAGATCACAATATTAGATAATTATGTAACTACCAAATTGTATCAGTACATAACTGCTTCATTACATAATTGTCAAACCCCTGAGAATCATGCACCAGCCAAATTAACACATGACTTAACCTTCACAGCTAGTGTTAATCTTGCTTCATATCAAGCATTCATTACTGCCAGATATGTGATGTTACTGTACAAAATAGTGAGATAGTATATTTCTTTGCTATTGTCATAATTGTAAATTGTGCATAATGAGGTCTTTGTAAGTCAGGAATAGGTGTGTACTAAAAACTGTTAAGGAAATGGATTTTGAAAAGGTCAAAGAGTCTTGTATGCAATTTTTAAGAGCAATTCTTTATATAACATTAACTATTCCTTTATTTGAATAAATGGGTAAATAGACAAGAAAAGCAGCTTCTTAAAATTATTATCTTCTAGGGGTTTATTAATAAGCAAAAAATTTATTAGCATTAAGATTATCAATAATAAAACATTTGTCAGCCCCTTTTTATTTTAAATTGTCAAATTGTGGAACTGTCAGGTCATCCCGTCTCAATGCCTATCAAGAATTATTTCTTGGTCACCTAATGGATGGAAGAACAGACAAGCAAAGATAGATATTCCAAAGACAGAATGAGGAATGCAGTGCAATATCTACGTAGTCCAGAGCCTTGAATAGCTTTCATTTATCATGAGTACACATGCCTTCTACAGCATTTGAAGCTATTTAAAGCAGTTCTGTTTGAAGTGATGTTGAAAAATCAGGTAGATCTATTAGAGTACGATAAGTGTGGAATCACAATTCAGCAAATTCTGTGTAGTAAAGTGCAAAATGTCATTTCAACCTTCATCGAAGATGCAACTCCCTTTCCAACATCTCTAGTTCCTCCTTCAACTCCCTTTCCAACATCTCTAGTTCCTCCTTCATAACTCCCAGTGAGGGAGCAACCTCTGAGGGTGCACTGTCCTGGCATATGCTTGGGTACTTCTGAGACACAGATTTGAGTTTTGGACCTACAGCCTGCCTTCTGCATTGAGATTTTGAATAAATTATTTACCCTCACTAGTTCTGATACCTCCATTTGTTAAAGGAAGTACAGTACTGCTGTGCTGCTCATTCTCCATCTTTCCGCTGCCCCATCAATTCCTGAACTTTATCTGGCCTACTTAATGTCCTATAATGCTAGTCCCTACATAAAGCCTCTTTCATGCCTACTAGTATCCTTTTGGGTTTGGCCAGTGGAATGCACCAGCAGAAGATAGAGAAGGACACAAGGAAAGATAGGTAATAGTATGTCCTTACCCCAGTACCCTGCTGTCTATTCTGATTTTAGCCTTCCATAGCCACAGTTTCTCTAGTCTCTTGTCAGCATCTTTCTCTTACCTGTTTCCGCTGTGCTTTTTTAGGCTGGGGAATAATAAGGGTTTTGCCTTCCTGCTATTTCCGTCTCTTGATAATAAACATCCCTTGTTAGTTCCCTTAAGCTACCCTTGCCTCTGATATCCATCCTGGTGTCTTGAACCACTTGCATTGGACTAATTTCTCCTCAGATTCTGTTTTATCCAAGGGCCTGCCTATTTCTCAGATTTGTTAAGAAGTTCAAATGCAAAGTATTATATAAATTCTGAGGAGCAATGCGAATGTTACTTGAAAGTTTACTGACTCAAACTAGCAGTTCCTTTTTTGTTGTTATTATTATTACTATTCACATATAATTATTACTATGTTGTTGTTGATAAGTGCCATGTGAGTTGATTCCAACTCATAGCAGCCCTGTATAGGGTTTCAAAAGAGTGGTTCATAGCTTTGAACCACTTGCGGTCAGTCAACCAGTGGTCATTCAACAGGGCCACACCAAGATTCCAATTGCTATTATGGTGGTGGTGGTTGTGTGCCACCAAATCAGTTCCAACTTAACAGCGATCTTGTATAGGGTTTCTGAGGATATAAATCTTTATGGGAGCAGAAAGCCTTCTCTTTCTCCCTTAGTTGTTGTTGTCAGGTGCCATCAAGTTGGAACCGACTCATAGCAACCCCATGCACAGCAGAACGAAACAATGTCCGATCCTGGGCCAACCTCACTACCGCTGCCACACTTGACGCCATCAATGGTGCCACCTGGCTGATCCATCTTGTTGGGGGTCTTCCTGTTTTTCTCTGACCCTCCATCTTACCCAGCATGACATCCTTCTCCAGTGACTAGTCCCTCCTGACAGTATGTCCAAAGTATGAGAGACAAAGCTTAGCCATCCTGCCTCCAAGGAGCACTCTAGCTGCACTTCTTCCAAAACAGATCTATTGTTTCTTTTGGCAGTCCATGGCACTTTCAGTAATCTCCTCCAACACCACAACTCAAAGGCATCAATTCTTCTAAGATCTTCCTTATTCTCTGTCCAGCTTTCGCATGCATATGAGGTTATTGAAAATATCATGGCTTGGGTCAGGTGCACGTCAGTCCTCAAGCTGACATCTCTGCTCTTCAACACTTTAAAAAGTTGCTGTGCAGCAGATTTGCCCAATGCAATACGTCGTCTGATCTCTTGACTGCTGTTTCCACAAGTGTTGATAGTTGATCCAAGAAGAATGAAGTCCTTGACAACTTCAATCCTTTCTCCATTGATAAGAATGTTGTTTATTGGTCCAGTCGTGAGGATTTTTGTTTTCCTGACATTGAGATGCAATCCATACTGAAGGCTGTGCAGAGTAACTGGTAAATTTGAACTCCTAACCTTGGAGTTAGCAGCTCAGCTCATAATCCGTTATGCTACCAGGGTTCCTTAGTTGCTATTATTGTTACTGTTGTTAAGAGCTATCATGTCGATTGAGACTCATAGCAGACCTGTATGGGGTTTACAAAGGGCAGCTGGTGGATTTGAACTACTAACCTTGTTGTTTGCTGGCCAGTGCTGATCCTAAAGTGCCACACCAGAAGTACAACTGCTGTTATAGTAAACTTAAATTCTCTTGTTCTAAACTTCTACTATGAATGATGATTTTTCCCTTCATATTAAAGAGTAAATGTAATCCGCAGTTCTTCAGATCTTGAAGATTGTGACATTTAAACCTAGACCTCTTCTCTTCATTGAGTTAATAAGCCTAACTTATCAACACATTATTTATATAACTTGGTTGCAGGTGTCCTTTCCACTCTGGTTATTCTTTGGAATACATTCCATTTGAGGTCATTCCCTTTTTAGTGTTCAACTTCACTCAGTGTCTCAGATAGCATCACATCAGAGAGGAGTAAAAATGTTTATGCTTTTTCAGAGTGATATGAGAAGAAATCAACCCACTGTTCTTACCTTTAAAGTTGCAAGAAAGAGGACATAGGATAAGGAATGAGGGTAGCCTCTACAAGGTGGACAATGTAAGAAAATACTCACTTCTAGAGCCTCGAGAGAGAAGCCTTGCCTGCTGGTTTTGATTTTAGTCCAGGGATGGTGGTGGTGGTTGTGGTGATGGTGGTTGTGTGTCATTGAGTCATTTCTGATTCACAGCAACTGTACAGGGTTTCCAAGCTTGTAAATCTTTACTGGGACAGGAAACCTCATCTTTCTCCTGGGGAGCAACTGTAGATTTGAATTATTGATCTTGCTGTTACTAACTCGCCACCTCAATCCACTATGCTACCAGGACGTCAGTGATTGCTGTTGTTGTTGTTAAGTGCCGCTGTGTCAGTACCAACTTACAGCGACTCTATATAAGGTTTCCAAGGAGTGACTGGTGTATTTGAACCGCTGACCTTGCAGTTCAAATTGACCTGTTGGTCCAATGCTTAGCCTATAGCATCATACCAGGTATCCAGGATTTCATTGATACATGTGCCAAACTTCTGACCCAAGGAAATGTAAGATAATAAGTTTGTACTATTTGAAACCATGAGAGAAAGGCCTAGTGTTCTGGTTCTGTAAAGATTACGGCCAAGTGAACTCTATGGGCAATTCTACTGTGGAACACATCAAATAGCCATGAATTGGAATGGACTCAGCAGGCACATGGGGTTTTTTTAAGTTTATTTTTGGTTTAGTTTTAAGTCTCAGAGCTTGTGATAATTTGTTAGAACAACAACAACAACAACAAACTACATTTTGTGTGGAGCACTGATCTCACATTTAGCTTTCTTTTCATGAGCATTGCCCTGTTATTCCTGCTGTTGAGCGGATCTTTAGTCATGTTTTCGTTCTCTAGTATATTAGCTTTCTGAGGAAGATTCTTAAGTCTGATAAGCATAACAACCATGGTACTGAGGCAAATTGGCTATGCCAAGGCCCTAGTAAAAATTCAAATATTGACATTTGGTTTTTCTTTATCAATTACCGTTAATATATTAAGCAACACCATTTGTGACTCTACTCAATAGTATCTTTATCTAACTACTATTCATCTATCTTATCCACTTAGACTATCACAGCCAACTTTTAAAAAAATAATCTTTTATTAAATATCAGAAGCATATTACACCCCTCCCCTCACTCTACTAGCTCTTTCAAAAAAATGATAATAAGCTAATGATACAAATTTAGAACACAGTGGGGAACATTTTAAAATCAAATTCTCAATCTTTTTGATTATGCCATTGCCTGATAATCCACATAAAGAAGAAAGAGAGACATTGTTATAAATTAGTTCTTCTTTTATATCTTCTATTTCAGTGGCTAAATTGGATTTGTCTTAAACTTCTCTTCATGGTTTGCCTCTGTGGAAATGCAAGATTCCTGAAATGGTCAATCCTTTGGGAGATGGTAGAAACAACTGCATCTATTAGTGGCCATCAAGTAAACGATTAGCTCCCTAGTTAATAGTAATGAGATTAACCCTGGGCTTCAGTGCTTTGGAGACATGAAGCATCTTCTGACCTTCTAAGCCAGAACAGAGGAATTTGTTCTTTTCTTTGCATTATATTCTCTCCTTGAAGAGAAAGCCTTGTATTTTTTTGCTGGGCACTTGGGATGGGATCCATATCAATGTGTCTCAGCTACTGAATGGTGCTTATTATGTTATGTGGTGAGCTGTAAATGTCTCTTAATAATAAATAGGGGAACTGCTTTCCCAAACCTGTTTCGCATTTAATTTAATTTAACTTAATGCAGAATATTCAAATTGACTACATGATGCATATTTACATTTACGTTTCTGAGTTTAGATTGACCAATCCTGAATGTGTGCCATGCCAGAGGTACAAGGTATAAGGTACAAGGTATATTTGTCATTGAAACGTGTAGAAGAATTTTAATTTCCGTTCTATTCTAATGTTTTGCATCTTCATAACTACTTTTTAAAATCCACTGAAGTCATATTTCTAAGATCCTGATATCAGAAAAAAGCCATTCTCTTGAAGGTTGTGGGAAAGATTGTCTTACAGTTCTGCTGACTCAAACATACAGTTAAAATGAGCATAGCTCATGTAATTGAGAAGTGACCACTAGTAGGACTTTGATGTTTGAAAAGCTTAATCGAATCGACATGTATATTCAAAATTCAAGAAAGCAAAATATAGCTTATAAAACTATGCTCATCGTTTAAAGTTGTTCCCGTCTTTTGGTTACAACTTATTGCCCTGCACTAACTAGCTGAAAACAACTATAAGAAAACAAGATCCTTCATCTTGAGATTGATTCCGCTTTCACTGTGCTTGTTCAGGTAGCAAAACCATTAGCTACTTCTTGATAGTTTTTATGATCAGACTTAGCACCTAGTATTGAGCAAGCACTGAAGAATGCATCTTCTGTTAAAAGGTTGATTTATTAGTCTGTATGTAAAAGAACACTGGAGTTTATAAAGGTAACAAAGACCTTAAACAGTATATTGATTTTTTTCCCCCAGAGCTTTTTTTCTTCTTGTTGTATTGCAGGGTAATAAAATTTCACTAGACCCATTGGATCCATAAAATCTGAAGTACAACCACCAACTGATACAAATGAAATTGTTTTACTGGCGCAATATGCAAGGACTCGGCTTTGAACTCTGAGCGGTGTAAGTCGTTTTGCTGGCCCGTGAGGGTGAATTATAGCATGCTGTGCTCCAAAGGACAAGCATGTATTTGCAGGAGCTCCCAATTCAGTAATCACTGGGTGATGCAGTGACCTTTACACAGCCACAGTAGTCTCAGAAGGTAGCTCTTTGGAAATGGAAAAATCAACACCATGCCTTTCTAATAGAACTTTGAGTTTCCTTGTAGGAATTAAACTTGTGGATAACTGATGTCTGTTTATGAAGCACTGAGTGAAATAGGAAAATAAGAAATTTTGTTTGTAAATCTTGGAATATATTATCCTTAAAATAATGAGTTTTTTATAAAAATCCTGGGGAGCCACCTGGACCTTTCTGTGCTTCTTACTGTGTGCAGTGCACTGGTTAAGCAAAGTTTTAGCATGTCATCCATCAGTTCATGCTATCATTAATCTCCCTCTAACCCCTCAAATGATATATGAGAGGCTCCGGCCATCTGTCAGTAAGGCATGTTGTCTGATTTACATTACCACCCTAATCATTCAAGTATAATACAGGGACATCATGGTGTGGTGCTGTAGGATAAACACGGATTTGGACCGCAAGATGTGTTTGAACCTCAAGTTCAATGGCTCAAACCCACCAGCTGCTCCTCAGAAAACTCTTTATAAGATCGCTAAGAGTCGAAACAGACTCTATAGCACTTAAGACTCTATAGCGCTTAAGAAGAACAACACAGGAAATGTGCTTCCACTCTGCACAGATTGGGTCATCATAACTCAGCCTTGACTCACCTGCAACTGGTTTATTATGGGAAAGAGCTCAATACCCCATCTGAGAAGGCTAAGATTTCGGATTTTCATGATGAGGACTTAAGAAGACCATGCAAATCAATGACCAGGTGACCTTAGTCTTCCTGAAAACTCACTCCACTGCCATTTTTGTTGGTTGATATAGAAGGTATTATCATGGAGTCTTGGTGTGGTACTGTCAGGTGGTAAGCACTGGACTGCAAGGTGGTTTGAACTACAAGGTCAGAGGTTCAAACTCATGAGATGCTCCTCAGAAACTCTAAATAGGGTCGATATGAGGTGGAACAGACTTGATGGCACTTAACAACATAATGGAATTACTTATCTTCCCTACCAGGTAGAAGATTTAAAAAAAAAAAAAAATCTAAATGACTGACCAGGAGTCACAGCAGATATAAGGCACCCCTGAGGATTATCTCCTATTTGACAGTCCTGCAGTGGGAGAGAGCTTGCAGTAACTAACTCTTGGGGTCATTACAGCCATGAAAAGACAATTCTGAATTCATTGAGGCCATACATCAAAGCCATAGCCTGACAAGTGGCTTCCTTCATGATTTTGTTTGTTTGTTTGTTTTAGGTAATCCTGTTGATATTAACCCCTAACCATAAAGCCACATCCACTGACATGGAGTAGATTCCAACTAATAGCAAACCTGTAGGACAGAGTAGAGCTGCTCCATTGGGTTTTGAGGATATAACCCGTTAAGGAAGAAGACAACCTTATCTTTCGCCTGCAGAACTGCTGGTGACTTTGTAGCCAAGCAGTTACCCACTACACCACCAGAAAAGAAAGCTGAAAAGTGACTCTTTGGCAAGAGGGTAGGTTAAAGAGTTGTTCAATTCTGATTTGCGGTAATAATTTGTGATCTGTTTGATGTGATAACAGGTCATGTATGTCTACAGAAAGGTGGTTGCAGATGTCTGGTTACTTTTACAGCCAGTTAATATTGCACAATATTTGTATTGCACAAAATTTATATTTTACAGACTGTCAGAAGAACTTGTATTTTTATCAATACCATGCCCATAAATGTTGGAAATTAATATTGCAAAGTCCTACAGTCTCCTAAAGCATATGTGACCATTTATATTGGATGTTTGCTCCTCTCAGCAGACTAGTGATGAATACTCACATTGGGCCACGATGGTGCTGATGAGATGAGGGGTAAATTAAGGGCCGCAGTCTAGGTCAGACCTTGAGCCCAAGAGTTGCTAATCCAAGGATGACAAATGTGATACACTCTTGCTGCTTCATCCTGTTTTCAGGCACATACAAACATCACTAACTGATTGTTGTTGTTGTTGTTAAGTGCTGTTGAGTCAATTCCAACTCATAGCAACCCTAAATAGAGTTTGGTGGGTTTGAACAGTCAACTTTGCAGTTAACAGCCCAGTGTTTATCTACAGCACCACACCACTGATTTTAACTCTCTTTATCAGACCACAGAGAATACTTCAGGCCAGCACTCCAGAAGAAACAACCAGTAACTCATCAATGCCATACTCGTAGAAACCCAACTGCCTTTACAACCACAAAGTCAAGTCAATGGCCATTGACAGAGCTGTGTTTGCTGCTAGGAGACATGGCTACAACTATAGCATAAACCATAGGCTTCATGCCACACCTGCTAAACCAGCTGCATGATCCCAGCAAAACAATGTACTGAATGAATTCCTTGCTTCAAAATTATCATGGAGTCAGTGTTAAATGTATCGTACCTTAGCCCATAGAAATGACCTAAATGAAAAAGCAGAGCATAGCCAAACCCCTGCCAGGAAGACTTTTGGAAATTTGATAGGCAAGCAGGTAGCACATCTTCCTGTCTGATGTCTAACTACATTTCCATTTCTGTTTTTGTGTAGAACTATTCCTATTAATCCTTTGTTATTGCTGATGATTCCAGGGAGGCATGGATGGCGTTTGAATGGAGTAGAATTTAGCATCAAACAAGTGAAAACTCTCCTGGGTGTTCAAGGGGTCATTGTAGAGAGATAATGGCCGAGAACACCTATAGTATTGTTTGATTCATCTCAGAAACCCCTTGTCTTGCTCTTCCCTTGTCTTCTGTTCTTTTCTCAGTCACCTTTTGTTGTTAGCTGCCATCATTCTGGCCTTCTACTCATGGTAACTCCATATTCAGTGGAATAAAACCCTGCTCAGTCCTGCACCATTTCCATGATTGCTTGTGTATCGGATCATTGTGATCTATGTAGTTTTCACTGACTGATTTTGGGAAGTAGATTGCCAGGCCTTTCTTCCAAGTCTACTATAGTTTGGAAGCTCTGATGAAACACGTGACACAAGCTTCTGTTGACAGACAAGTAGCAGCTGTACTTGAGGAGCATTGGTCAGGAATAGCACCCAAGTCTCTCACTTGTAAGACAAGATTTCTAACTCCGAAGCCACCACTGCCACGCACATACCTTCAAAACCAAAAACGTTAACCAGTTGCTATCATGTTGATTTAGATTTAAGGAGACCTCATTATGTCAGAATAGAATTGTGTTCAGTCAGCCTTTCTTCTGAGGGACCTTTGAGTGAAATAACACTTTCCACCTTTCAGTTGGCAGTTGAGAGCTTAGTCATTTATGCTATGCACAGACTTCTTACTTACCTCAGGATGAGCTAAGAGGGAGAGGGAATTTACATGTCTTGAGTATCTTTTGTTTTCTAGTATTTTCACAGTTATTTTATGTAATTCATATGATGACCCTCATACCTGGGTCTTATTCTTTCATTTTCCAGATGAAACTAGCAAGTCTTATAGATTTTAAGGTACTTGTCCATAATCTTAGCCTTTTTGCTTTTTGTTATAATGGAAGATTGAAACTCAGGATTGGGGAAAAATACTGTTTTCAATGCATATTACTCTTTTCTTTTTAACAAAGGTAAAAATATTCTTTGCAAAGTATTTTTTTTTTTAAAGAATGTCACCAATAGCATTGTTTCCTTTAATAATGCATACACTTGTGCATTCTGCTGTATGAAGATGTGTCTTATTCCATCGCTTGTGTGAAACCTACATAATGACCACTGGTGTTCTTTGTCCCGACCTCTCTAATCTAAAATAAGAGACATGGTTTCATTCATTGCACACATGAACAAGATGCCAACATTTGAAATCAACTAGTCACGCTAAGTGCCAGGGAATACCTGAATATAAATAAAACTTTATTAAAATAGAGCTTTTTAACATGTCCAGAAAAAAGATAAAATATCTGAGACAAATGAACCAGAAGTAGACCTTCTCTCCATGCTGGAAGGAGGGCAGGCCTTGGAAATACCTG
>NW_006408611.1:3267150-3277246 GCF_000296735.1 Chrysochloris asiatica
CTTACAAGCTTTCAAAAGGGAACCTAGTGCTAGGGAGCATGGAGGAAGGCAGAATCTCCACTGGGTACAATTCATTCTTTCTGGGCGGAGCTGATGAAAAGAAATACAGATGGGTAACTCATGATACTGTAGTGAATAATGCTTATCAGGACAGTGTGAGGGTTGGAAATGCAAAGGTAGATGTTTTGTAATAAGGAAGGGAGTGATTAATTCTCCAGGATAGGAGCGGAGAT
The DNA here is from genome assembly GCF_000296735.1 of Chrysochloris asiatica. Lineage (NCBI taxonomy): Eukaryota > Metazoa > Chordata > Mammalia > Afrosoricida > Chrysochloridae > Chrysochloris > Chrysochloris asiatica. Next base: position 3,267,384 of record NW_006408611.1, read on the forward strand.
CTCTGGGACTGTCAGTGAAGAAGAGCCGAGAGCTGGACCATACCCAGAGAGAAAGAGATGCCTGAGTAGAGACAGAGACGATGACGTGGAGTGATGAAGTGGAGGGGGACTTTGAATCCAGAGAGGGAAAGGGACTGTGGGCCGAAAACTTGGGGGCTGGGGGGAGGCTAGGGGGCAGATTTCTAGGATATACTCCATGGTTGATGATGCATGGAGGGAATTGGAACTATAGCAATGAGATGATATACGATGGAATGAATGTAAAACTAAAGCTCTCTCATGTAAACTATCATATAATGCACAGTAAAACTTAAAAAAAAAAAATATATAGGGCTTTTTAGAAATCGATGGAATCAAATTCCTGTGCTTGAATGGCATTTTGCTGCATTGTTAATTCCAAGATTTTTGTTGCTGTTCACGTCACTCTCTGTACTACTCTTGGAAGAGTCATTTTTATTTGTCTGTCTGTTCACGACTGTATGGCATGTAAGTGACAAGCATTCACTGTAACACTTCGTGGGAGGGCAGCTGCTAAAAGAGAGCTCAAGCTGAACGGCACTGGATATGAAATGCAACCTTTTTCTGCCGGGCTGTGTGATGTTTAGCATGCTCTGACATATGCTAAGTTGCAAAATTTTGAAGCCATCTACAATCCCTTGGAAATGTTACTTGGAATATGTGGGTCAAAATTCTTTAATGATTAAAGTCTATAATATTTTCTACAATTTCACATTAATACATATATATATATATTTTTTTTTTTTTTTTTTTTCTGAGTTCCACCATGAGGATTTTACATATTGAGCCTTACTTTATAGTCTTAATTAATGACATTACACTATTTGGAGAGTCACTAATGGTAGAAATTTCTAATATATTCTGTCTGTCTGGTGAGACTGACTTGTTAATTTTAACAGTTAAGATACTGATATCTTTAAAAAAAAAAGGAATACAATAATGCATGGTAATGTGTAATAATCTTATGTATATATGTTTGTTTTTTTCCAAGGGAATTAGAAGCTCATTACTATTTGGGGCTTTCACATCCAACAAAGCATTACTAATCCATTCATTTTTCTATAATGAGTTATTTTTAAACCATTTATTGAGGTTTTGTGCCTTGCCCAAAAAGACAAATTTTGTTTCCTATTTCAGGCTATGCATTTATTTATGTTAAAAACACTTGCTGTGTATATATTCCCTATTTTTATCTCATGTGCATAGTATAACTGGGATCTTTACGTCTATAAAGTAACCTTAACAATCCCCAGGGAAAATAACATACTTGTGTTCATGGAAGGCAGGGAGAGAAGAAGGAAGGAAGGAAAAGGAAAAGGGAAAAAAATAAAGGAAGAAGGCTATTGGAATGATTTAAAAAAAAAAAAAAAAGAAAGAAAGAAAACCATTTAAATCCTTACCACTCCATGGAAATTGCTCTCTGAAAGCACCAGTGACCTTCATGTTTCCGCATCCAAATGTCATATTTTTTTGGACTAGTAGTAACGTTCAAACTAGGAGCTTACTATCTTTTCCTATAATCTTTGTTTTTTTTTCTTTCCCTTTATCATTACATGAAAACCTTTCCTTGAGTTTTTATAATAGTTGTCTGATACAATATTTGTCTTTCTGTGATTGACTCATTTCATTTAGCATAATGTCCTCCAGGTTCATCCATGTTATGAGTGAGGTCTTTTGCCTATTTCATTGTTATCCTTCAACTTTGCATTGTATTTCATTGTTTGTACATACCAAAGTTTGTTTATCCCTTCTTCCACTGATGGGCATTTAGGCTATCTCCATCTTTTTGCTATTGTGAATAGTGTAACAATACTTTTGGACTCACACTTGTATATGACTGCTTGAGATCTCTAGTGTGAACTTTCTAGTAGGCATCTCAAGCTTTGTATGTCTGAAATGGAATCTTCATTTTCTCTGTTAAAGGCTACTTCCTCTGCAACTGTTCTTTTCCAAATTGTCCTCAGCTCCATGGCTTTACCCACATCACCCAGTTTCTCAAGTACTAACCCTAGGGGTTAGACTGTTCTTTGGCTTCCCACCTTATGTAACCATGTGTCTCCAAGACTCTTCAGAATCACCAAATCTGATTGTACTCACCAACTTCTCCTCTATCACTCTAATTTTCACCTAAACTTTTGTAAACATTTTTTACTTATCTTTCTGTTTCCTGTCATACCTGTGAAGGTCCGTCTCCATAGGGCAGTTAGAATGATCTCTTTTAAAATGTATATATAAGCATGCCATCTTCCATTCAAACATCCCACAATGAAATCCCAATGCTTTACAATGAGGGATCAATCGGGATGAGCTAGTTTATCCCACAGTAACACACAACTCCAAAATTCAGTGGTTTAAATTAATCAGGTTTGGTTATAGGATAAGCATTGGATGGCTAACCACATAGTCAATGGTTTGAACACACCACTTGCTCCTTGAAAACCTTATACAGGGTCACTGTGAGTCAGAATCAACTCGACTAGACAGCATTTAACAACAACAATTACCCAGCTAGAGTCATCTGGATCCATTGTTCCACATCTTAGTTATCTTCAGTCTGAGGACCCAGACTGATAGATTTGCTTCTGTTTGAAATGTTCCTGATGTAACAACCCAAGCTTAATGAGGACAGAGAATTTGTTTATTGCTGTATCCTCAGGACTCGGGGCATAGCCAGATATACTGAAAATACTCAGTGATTATACAATAAGAAAAATGAAGAAATCGGTAAATGGAAAAAAAATGATTTTGAATAAAACAATGCAAAATAACATCATATGCAAAGATAAAAATAGTTTGAGTATCAAAAGTTGCATTTTATCTCATGGTTTGAAAGGAATAACCCGATCCTATTTTTCTTTGGCTGTCTCAGGAAATTGAAGTTCCAGTGTTTACATGGCGTAGTCTGTCATCTGTTTTGGATTTTGAGTCCCTACCGTGTCCTAGTCCTATCCCAGAGGTCATTAGTAATCGCCCAGTGGCCTCATCTCACTTTGGGATCACAAGAATCCTAGTCTAACAGGACATTAATCAAGACCCCCTGAAAGACTTTTGACTTGGGTTGGAAATAAAAACTGGCTGCTCTAACTCTGAAAGCTGAAGCCCTTACAACATAATAGCCCTCTTAACTTCATTTGATACAATTGTGTGGCAATTCCTCCAAATATATGGAAAGATACTAGTATTGTATGTCTGGCAACATTCAATTTTGTTATCTTGTATTCCCACATCCTCAGGTGTTTTCACCTGGTTGCATACTTCCTTTGGCATGTAGACCTTGGCAGCTTGCTTCCAATGAACTCCAAGGTGCTTCCGGGGAAGTCCAAGGTGACTTTACTTGTCACTAAGCCTTGTCACTGGGAGTTCTGGTGTGCGCTGTGGGTTAATGCTCTGGAGTGCAAAGTCGGTTTGAATTGCAAGGTCGGTAGTTCAAGGTCACCTCAGAAACCCTTTACATAGGATCACTATGGGTCAGAACCAACTCAATGGCACTTAACAACAACAACAAAGCCTTGTCACTCAATCTCCCATAGACTCCCAATTCCTCACTCCCCTACTCGTCTTATGCTCTTCATGTGGTACTGAGACGCACAGCTAGATGGAACTAGATGCCTCATCTCTTTCTAGAATATAGCTGCTGCTGTATGCTGTCAAGTTGGGTCCTACTCATAGCAACTCTGCATAGCGTTTCTGAGGCTATAAATCTTTATGGGAGCAGAAATCCTCATCTTTCTCCCAAGGAGTGACTAGTAGCTTCAAACTACTAGCTTTGTGGTTAATAGTCTTATATATAACGCACTACATTACCAGGGATCCTTTGGATTTACCTACAATGCACTATTTTTCTTTTGAAAAGTTTAGGTTCCAGATTTCTGTTCTCTCTGCTAATTCTTTTCTAATCTTTGTTCCCTTTGAATACTACCCCTTCCCTGACTAGCTTGGTGTCTGCAGTAATGCTATGCTGCAGCACTCGTCCTGAGGATCCATGTCTGGGCAGCTATGCATTAAGTTACTAAGAATCATACGTATTTCTAGTATATCTTATTTTTCCTTATCAGTTTCTTTCTTGCTTCTAAGAAAAGTAATTTTAGCCCCCATTGGTCTTGAAACAAATCCTACTAATGGCAGGAAGTAACCATGCTTTTTATTTTTAGGTTTATGAAATAAAAAAACTTTTTGAAAAAAGCAAACAAAAACTCTGCTGATACTAATGCCCATGAGTGTTTTATATAATAATCATCGTTAACTTTTCTTTTCTTTTGGTGTTTAGTATATTCATAGTAGATGTTGTTGTTAGGTGCTGTTGAGTCTGTTTCAACTCATAACGACCCTAAGGAAACACTGCCCAGTATCATGCCGTCCTCACAATTGTTATGTTTGAGCCCATTGTTGCTGCCACTCTATCAACCCATCTCATCCTCACCCGGGCTCTTCCTCGTTTTCTTTGACCCTCCACTGTACCAAGCACTGTGTCTTCCTCTGGAACTAATCTATCCTGATTATTACCTTTATTTTACTAACATTAAGTAGGCCCAGCAATGTTAAGCAGTTTGTCCTAGGACATTGACTACTAAGTGACAAAACTGGTGGAGGAGTTCAGACTGTGAACTTCAGAGACCGTGTCTTAATGATTCCATTGTAGTGCACATCTTTCCTTGTAAAGCCTGAAGAGCAACAAATGTCAAATTTGTTTAAACAAATAAATGAACAAAACTCAAACTCTGTCATGAATAAGAATGACACCCATGTATTAGGGGACTGGCCAGAATGGGAGTTCATTTTTTTGGATAAAGGGGGGTGGGGGAGAATTAAGTTAACTCTTTTTTTTTTTTTTTTTTTTGTAGCAATTCAACTCTCATGTCTATTTTATGAGCCACATGCTCCAAAGATGATTTGAAATTCAAGGACAGCAAATTATATGCATTTTATCCTGATTCAGCTAATTCAATAAGCACTTTGCATATGAAAGTGGCTGAGGAGAGGACTCTTCTTCCATCAGTTCTATTTCAATACAGCTGTGAATGAAGAGGGGTCAAAAAATAAAGAAATTACAGACTACTTTCATGCCCTTATTAAATCTTTACTCTAGACTTAGACATGCTTCCCCTCAAAATTGAGAAAAGACCACAAGTAAATTATATGGAGATGAAAGCTTATGGAAACCAAATAGAGGCCAAAAAAGACACGTCTGTTGATTCTCTAGCTTAGAGCCTCAACACTGAGGACTCAGGACTCGTGAACTCCCAGGAGCCCACGTCTGCTGTGCTTTCCCTCGCCCTCTCTGCATTCCTTTGGTTGCTTTTCCTTTCACTCTTGGTTAGTGATTATTGAAAGGATTATATTTAAGTCTGTGTATGATCAACTAAAATGGAACAGCTTTTCACATTTTAAAATTCAGTGCAAGGTATTGTCTGGCTTTTTGGTTTCTAAGATTATGCACTGTGATAAAAATGTGGTTTTATTGACAAATGAATGCATTTACCTGGTATGAGCAAAATTTAGCTTCCGAGTAGATGGAATAAACAGAAAGGCTTTATTGTCCCACCACCTGTGAAAGTGGCTGAAATTCTACTGTTGCTTTATTTGATTTTGGATTCCTATAGTCTATGTGTGCATATTCCTAGGAGGAGAACACATTTAGGCCCTGGTTAACTGCAGCCAGACCTGCAAGTGTCACATCTGAGGATTCAACCAACTGCAGATTCCACCATCCTTGAGTTGAAATATTAAGAAAGCAAAACAAAACAAACTCTTCAGTGGTCATAGCAACTCAAAGGCTAAGAGGGAGCATGAAGTGCTATTTACAGCATTTACGCTGGATTGTTGCTGTTGTTAAAGAGTCATCAAATCCATTTGGACTCATAGGGACCCTGTATAGGGTTTCAGAGGAGCAGCTGATGGGTTGGAATGGCTGATCTTGTGGTTTGCAGTTCAGTGCTTATCCTACAGCACCACACCAACAGTCCCTACATTTTATTAGCTATTATTATAGAATTTGGGAGAATATGCATAACTTATATGCAAATTCCACATAATTTTATTTTAAGGAACTTGAGTATCTGCAGATATTTGTGTCTGCAGGAGTCCTGGAACTAATCTCCAGTGAAGGGGATACCAAGGAGCAACGGTAATTCTGTTCTCTGGGCATAGTGAATGGGCAGCTTCTGAGAGCAGCATTGTAGAAACAGGGAACAGTGGCTTTAGGACTTGAGAGGTGGGTAGTGATGGAAAACAGGAGGAGAGGTTCCCATTACCGACTTCATAATCAATCATGCTGACATCTTGCTAAGTCACCAGTGTGTCCGCTCCAGTTATATGACGCTACTTGGGACCGTCTCTTTTCAAAAACACCTCAGGGAAGAAACTGGATCTGTGTTTATTGCAATGAAGTGCTTCCGTTCTTCTGGAATTGGAATATTTCCCAACTAGTTTTGGTCTTCTCTGCTTTGTATTGTAACTAATCAGCTCTACCAGCGCTTTTGCTCCTCTGGAATAAACCAAAGCAGACAGTACTGCCATCTAGTGGACAGCAGGTTCTGCCCCATATTTAGAAAAGTCAAACCATTTCCAAGCTGACTCCTGGATTCACAGCATTTACCTTAAATATATTAGTACCTTCCATTTACAACTGGAAGGATTTCCCCAAGAATTTCTATTCTGTCAGGTATTAGATACAATAATAATAGGTGGCAGGCCATACCAGTGGATTGAAGGCTTCAGTAAATTACTGTGAGAAAAGCAATTTGACATCCTTTCATTCTTTGATGAAAGCTAAATGTGAAATCTAGGTGTAAACGTCTAAAAAAATTGAAAGTCACACATGGAAGGGGGAGACCTAGGAGTGCAATAGAAATCACTAGTAAGTGAGGGGGAGAAACTCAAAGTGGCACTGTGATTTGACAATGTTATTTCTTTCTGAGATTAATGCATCTGTGGATTTTATTGGCCTTATTCCTGAATTCTATCAATTTAGCAAAGACATTTACACAAATGGCTTTTATAGTCTAACTGATATTGGGGGCCAGAAACACCAGCTCAATAATTCAGTTTGGAAAGATGCACAATGCTGGAGAGTTTAAGCAGCTTCATTTTGTTGTTGTTTTATCCTGGCGTGGTGTTATAGCATAAGCACTAGACTGCTAATCTCAAGGTCAGCAGTTCATGGAAAAAGCAGTCAAGAAATCAAACGACATATTGCATTAGGCAAATCTGCTGCACAAGACCTTTAAAAAGTGTTGAAGAAAAGTAATATATATTGTTGAAGAGCAAAGATGTCAGCTTGAAGACTAAGGTGCACCTGACCCAAACCATGGAATTTTCAATAACCTCATATACATGCGAAAGCTGGACAGTGAATAAGGAAGACCGTAGAAGAATTTATGCTTTTGAGTTATGGTGTTGGAAGAGAATATTAAAAGTGCCATGGACTGCCAAAAGAACCAATAGATCTGTTTTGGAAGAAGTGCAGCCATAGTGCTCCTTGGAGTCCAAGATGGCCACACTTTGTCTCTCATACTTTGGACATATTGTCAGGAGGGACCAGTCCCTGGAGAAGGATATCATGTTTGGTATGGTGGAGGGTCAGAGAAAAAGAGGAAGACCCCAACGAGATGGATTGGCCAAGTGGCAGCATCAATGGACTCAAGTGTGGCAACAGTAATGAGGTTGTCCCAGGATCGGGCAGTGTTTCGTTCTGCTGTGCATAGGGTAACTATGAGTCTGTACCGACTTGATGGCACCTAACAACAACAACAAACACTGAAAAGGGAGAGTAACAATAATCATCAAATCCCCCAGTGATTAAAAGGAGTAAATAGGATCAGCGTAGTGGTTACTTACTGGGCTGCTAACCACAAGGTCAGCAGTTCAAATCTACTAGCTATTCCATGGGAGAAAAGTGAGGCTTTCTACTCTCATAAAGATTTACAGCCTAGGAAACTCCATAGAGAGTCGCTATGAGGGTTAATGCATCACACTGCAAAGTCATTTGAAATGCAAGGTCAGTGGTTCAAGTTCACCACCTGCTCCTTTGAAACCCTACACAGGGCCGCTTTGGATCAGAAATCAACTCGACAACACTTAACAACAACAGCAATGAGTCTTACCTGACTCAACAGCATATTACCACTACCATTTAGAAAACTTAACCCAGGAACATCCTGAGAATAAGAATGTCTTAAATACTTATTAAGTACCACTGAGTTGGTCCCAACTCATAACAACCCTGTATAGGGTTTCCAAGGAGAGGCTGGTGGATTTGAACTGCCAACCTTGACGTTAGCAGTACAGTGTTTATTCTACAATGACACCAGGACTAGTTCCCATTAATGTTATTTTTCTAGGCATTGTGGTGATATCCTCAAGAAAATTACCATTTGATCCGATAAATAAGATATAAATGTAAAATAAGCAATAAAAGTAAATACAATGATGTAAAGTGATGATATTTATGGGTCTCTTTTCTCATTTATATAGGGCTTAGGTGGCACAAACAGTTTGCACTCAGCTACTAACTGACAGGGTGGGGGTTCAAGCGTACCCAGTAGTGTGTGGAAGAAATGCCTGGTGATCTGTTTCTACAAAAATAGAGTCGAGAAATTTCTGTGGATCTTAGCTCTACTCCCTAACACACGGCATCACCAAAAGTTGGCATTTACTCCCCAGCAGGGATTTTTTTCTTTAAGAATGTCTTTAAAAAAAAAAAAAAAGAATGTCTTGTGTTCTAATGCTTTATAAATCCACAGCATTATGTATTGTAGAGGAAAGAAACAACCTCTTTCAGGTGAGAAAGGATTGGGATAGGCTGGAATATTTAGGGAGAGTTTCTGAAAGCATTTGCTCTGTGCCTTGAAGAAGGGTAGGCAAGGATGGAGATGAGAGAAATTTCTAGAAGAAAGAGAAGAGATGAAGCCAAACAAGGTATATTTTGGAGTGGAAGATTAGAGGAAGGGATATCTGATTATGCTTATACAGACTTTGCTATTGTGTATGAATATACAAAATTCATTGCCCAAAGCGCAGAAAAGTAAATGTTAGGCCTATAGTCATTATGAGGCAATCTTAAATAAAATAACTAATAACAGGCTGTTGTTGTTGCTTAGTGCCATCAAGTTGGTTGCGAATCATAGCAACCCTGTGTAGGGTTTCCAAGGAACAATTGAGAAGTGTGAGCTGCTGGCCTCTGAAAGTTCTCTGTCAATGTATGGTTGCAGCCGTTTCTGTATTACCTTTAGCAAAACTTTACTCACATGGGATATCAAAGAGATTGTCCGATGATTTCCACATTCTGTTGGGTCACCTGTCTTTGGATGGGCACAAATATGGATCTCTTCCAATCAGTTGGCCAGATAGTTGTCTTCCAAATTTCTTGTAATAGATGAGTTAGTGCCTCCAGTGCCGCCTCACTTTCTTGAAAGATTTCAATTTGTAGTCCATCAATTCCTGGTGCCTTGTTCTTTGCCAATTCCTTCAATATACTTTGGACTTTCTCTTTCAGTATCATTGACCTCTTGATCATATGCTACCTCTTGAAATGGTTGAACATGAACCATTTCCTTTTGATACAGTGACTCTGTGTATTCCTTCCATCTTCTCTTGATGCTTTCTGCATCATTCAATAATTTGCCCAGAGAATCTTTAAATAATGAAAGTCGAGACTTGAATTTTTTCTTCAGTTCCCCCAGCTTGAGAAATGCTGAGCATGTTCTTCCTTTCTGGTTTTCTGATTCCAGATGTTTGTACATTTTATTATAATATTTGGATTTATCTTCTCGAGCTGATCTTTGAATTTTTCTGTTCAGCTCTTGGACCTCCTCATTTCATCCATTTGCTTTAGCATCTCTATGCTG
>NW_006408611.1:3277626-3288217 GCF_000296735.1 Chrysochloris asiatica
TCTCTTATGCTGTCTAAAGTAGGTATTTGAAATGAACAAATCATTGGTTTTGCAGAATTCTATCATGTGTTCTCCAGCATCATTTCTATCACCAAGGCCATATTTACCAAATTCTGATCCTTCCTCTTTGTTCCCAGCCTTTGCATTCCAATCACCAGTAATGATCAATACATCTTGATTGCATGTTTGATCGATTTCACATTGAAGAAGTTGGTAGAATTCTTCTATTTCATCCTCACTTGCTTTAGTGGTTGGTGCGTAAATTTGAATAATGGTGGTATTAACTGGGCTTCCCTGTAGGCACATGGATCTTATCCTATCACATACAGCGTTGTACCTCATGACTGCTCTGGATATGTTCTTTTTGACAATGAATGCAACACCATTCCTCTTCAATTTGTTATTTCTGGCATAGTAAACTATGTGGTCATGAGATTCAAAATGGCCAGTACCAGTCCATTTCAGCTCACTAATGCCTAAGATATAGATGTCTATACATTCCATTTCATTTTGACAACTTTCAGTTTTCCCAGATTCATACTTTGTACATTCCATGTTCCGATTTTCAATGGATGTTTACAGCTGTTTCTCTTCATTTTGAGTTGTGCCCCATCAGCAAATGAAGGTCCTGCGGGCTTTATTCTATTCACGTCATCACAGTCAACTCTACTTTGAGGAGGCAGCTCTTCCCTGTCACATTTTGAGTGCCTTCTAACCTGAGGTGCTCATTTTCCAGCACTGTGTCTGACTGTGTTTCTCTGCTATTCATAAAATTTTCAGTGACTAAATGTTCAGAAGTAGTTTATCACTCCTTCTTCCTTGTCTGTCTTCGTCTGCAAGCTCATCTGAAACCTGTCCACCATGGGTGACCCTGCTGGTATTTAAAATACTGGTGTCATAGCTTTCAGAATCACAGTAACTCACAAGCCACCACAGTATGACAAACTGACAGACACGTGGTTGTTTTCAGTAGGAATATTTTTCTTATGTTAATAATGTACAAATGTCTGCAGTGACATGATTAAATTCCCAGACCCTCAGTTCTTTGGGGATAAACTCAATGGCTGGCATCATTGTTAAGATGTCCTCATGGTTCTGTAGGACACAGTTTTTCATAGTATTCTGATATTGTCCTTTTTATTTACATTGGTTCTGTTTTGACAACACCCAAATTGTTACTTATGCATGCTATTTGCATCATCTCCCTGTTTCCTTTTGTTAGATTTGCCCATGTTATTAATCCTTTCAAATAACCAAATGTATTGATATGCTGATTCTTTCTATTGTTTTCCTGTTTTCTAGTTCATTTATTTCTGCTCTAACCTTTATTATTTCTTTTCTTCTGGTGACTGTAGGTATACTTTGCTGCTCTTTTTCTAATTGTTGGAGTTGTGTTAATGTGTTGATTTGGGTTCTTTCTTCTTTTTGGATATGTGCATTTGTTGCTATAAATTGCCCTCTGAGCACTGCTTTTTCTGTGTCCCAAAGGTTTTGGTATATTGTGTTTTTATTTTCATTTGATTCAAGGAATTTTTTTTTTTAGTTAGTTTTAATCAAGCTTTGAATGAAAAGATCATAAACTAACAGTGTCTTGTCACTGTCCATTAAGACAGCACACTTCTGAAGGAGAGGTCAGTGGATGGAGAATTGCTTTTCTCTGACATGTGGTGAGCCATGTTGCAACTCTGACCTGAATTTATTCTAACACTTCCAGGGACATGAACTCAGTGTTGATGATAGTGACAGTGGTGGAGGCTGGTATGGGAGTGTGAGTTGGGGCTCCCCACCCCGCTTTTTAGGAAGGGCCTGGAGGTCAGGTAAACAAGAGGACATATCCTTTAATTGTTCCAGCTGAACAGCTGGAACTCCACCCCTTTGAGGTATTTATGGATAGGACTGTGCCCAACCTGGGGTCCCCTGGGGGGGTGGGGAGGAGGGAGAGCAGTGATGGGTGGGATACAGAGAGGCTCCCTTGAGCACCTGACTCCATGAGGCCCCCACCAAATGGAGGGGGGGGCCCTGGGAGCCTCCCTGTGCCAAGTGAGGTCTGTGGTGCAGCATCTGAGGTCAATAAATTCCAGAATAAATAACAGGTGACGTGAGGGGGGGCTCCCGCTAAATAAGCAAAAAGCTTATTGATGGAAGCTGGGGAATCCTAGGAAGGGGGTCCTGGGTAGTCTCAAGTCTCCCAGCATGTCTACCCCTCCTGATTCAAGGTATTTTTTATTTCATTTTTTATTTGTAGTAGCTTTTAAACAGGGTGTTATTTGGTTTCCATATATTTGATTTTGTTTCTTTGATCTTTTAATTCTTGATTTCTAATTTTATAGCAGTGTCATCTGAGAAGATGCTTTACAGTGTTTTGATATTTTTTAATTTGTTGAGGCTTGCTTTGTGGTCTAACATGTGGTCTATTCTGGAGAGTGTTCAATGTGCCCTGGAAAGAATGTGTGTTGTTGCACTCTTGTTGGGTTGAGTGCTTTGTTTTAAATCTGTGAGGTCAAGTTGATTAATTGTGTTGTTTGGTTCCTCGGTGTCTTTGTTGAGTTTCTTTCTAATTATTTGTTCTTTTTTGAAAATAGTGTATCAAAATTTTCTACTATTATTGTAGAGTTGTCTATTTTTTCTTTAATTCTATTAAAATTTGATTTATGTATTTTGAGGCTCTTTCATAGGGAGCACATATGTTTATTTTGGATATGTCCTCTTGTTCAATTAACCCTTTAATCATGAGATAATGCCCTTCTTTGTTTCCATGCTGGTTTTTGCCTTAAAGTCTATTTATCAGTAATTACTATTACCACTCCTGCTTGGTTTTGATTGTCATTAATTGAATCTATTTATCCATCCTTTAATTTTAATCTATTTGTCTTTGTGTCTAAGGTGTGTCTCTTGTTGATAGTGTATTGAAGGATCCTGTTTTCTTATCCAATCTGCTACTCTCTCTCTCTTGATATACATTTAATCCATTGATGCTCACTGTAATTATTGATAGGGATGTATTGATTGCAGTTATTTTGCTGTGTTTTTTTTCTGTGTGTGGTGCTGCTGGTTTCTTTGTTCCACATGTTTTCCTGTGCTCAGTTCAGTGTGTGTGTGTGTGTGTGTGTGTGTGTGTGTGTGCTTTTTCTTGTCAAATTCTTTATAGTTTTAATGTTTACATAATCTTCATGGATTTTCCTTTTCTTGATTTGATGTGAAGGTGTATTAAGTTTCTTTGAAATTACCCTGTAATTCATCAATTTATTCCCAATTTTAAAATAGTCTCTTTTATTTTGAAATCTACTTGACTTCCTTGCCAATTTGGAATTTTGTTATTATACTTCTCCTTCTGTTCACATTGTAGTTTCTTCATTATAAATTAATATCACTGATTCCCTATTTTCAACCTTGTAGTTTTGTTTTACTGTGGATACGTCTATCTGTGGATTGAATTCTGGATGGTGTTGCCATTTATGCTGATTTCCAGTTACTGTCTGCTATTGTTGGTTCTCAGTTCATAGGACTCCTTTAGTATTTTTTTTAAAGTTGACTTGGTTTATAAAAATTCCTTTAATGTCTGTTTATCTAGAAATATTCGAATTTTGCTGTCATATTTGAGGGGTAGTATTGATGGGAATAATGAGCTCTGGTAGTGTAGTGGTTACGAATTGGGCTGTGAACCACAAGGTCAGCAGTTTGAAACTACCAGCTGTTCGCAGGAGAAAGAAGAGGCTTTCTGCTCCCATAAAGATTTACAGCCTCGGAAACCCTGTTCAGGGTCGCTGTGGGTCAGAACCAACTCGACAACACTTAACAACAACATTGCTGGGTATATGATTCTTGGTTTGCAGTTCTGTTTTGTTTTTTTTTCTTTCAGAATTTTGTGTATGTCTCCACATTGCATTCTTGCCTGCTTGGTTTCTGAAAAATCAGAGCTTAATCTTATTGGTTTTCCTTTGTAGGTAACATTTCGTTTTTCTTGAGCTGCTTTCAGGATTTTGAGAGTTTGATTATGGTATGTCTCAGTGGCTTTCTTTTGGAGTCTATCCTGTTTGGGATTCATTCAGCTTCTTCAATGATTATCTTTTCATCTTTCATGATATCAGAGAGTTCTTCACCTACCTTTTCTGTGCTTTTCTTTGTCTCTTCCTGTTCTAGGATTCTGATCACACATAGATTATTCCTCTTCATGTTGTCCCACATAAATCTTAGGCTTTCTTCAGATTTTTTTTCTATCAGTCATTTGAAGTTACCTAATTAGCATTCTCCTGAATTCTCTGGTAGCATAGTGGTTACAAGTTGGGCTGCGAACCACAAGGTCAACAGTTCGAAACTACCAGCTGTTCCGCGGGAGAAAGATGAGGCTTTCTGCTCCTATAAAGATTTACAGCCTCAGAAACCCTGTATAGGGTCGCTATGAGTCGAAACTGACTCCAGGGTGCTTAACAACAACAACAATAATTAGTACTCTCTAGAATTCTATTTCAGGTAATTCCAGTGCCTCTTTTTCCTCAGAAACATTTTCTAGCTCAGCTTCTTGGTCGTTTGTTTGAGCAACTCTCTGTCTGGTTTTTTTTTTCATGTGAACAGAAATTGGCTGCTGTTTTTAAGGCCTTGTGATGTTGTATTTGTATTAAGTTGATGAATGTATGTTGGTGTATTCTTACTCACTCACCAAGTGCTTGCAGGTGGGGATACTTAGAAGATGAGATTGTTGACCATTCTTTGTTCTCTGTTCATGCAGTTCAGTTCAGGGTGGATTTAGCTGACGTTGATTATTGTTGTTGTTGATCTGGTGTATAGGAGCTGGTATTGACTCTAACACAGTTGGTGGGGTTGTAGAGGGCACAGCTGTGACTGGGCTGTCTGACTGCAGTTGCTATCTCATGTTGGGGAATGCCAGAGAAAACACACTCACAGGAGAGAAGGAAAACAAACCAGAAAACAACAACAACAACAACAACCCAGTGAGAAGATAAAATAGTAATAAAGAAAAAAGAAAAAAAGAAACAAAATTGGCTACAGCTTTCTCTCCACCCATAAGCAGTATGCCTGTGCCACCTACTGGACTCTTGCCTTCACAGCCTCTGAGAAAGTTCAAGATTGTACCACTGCACCTTTCTGGCCTGCACAGAAAAACAGTCTTTCTGTTCTTCTCTTCTCTATTTCCCTCTTCTCTGCTCCACACAACCATTCAACTGTTTCTCTTAGTGATAGCTAGTCCAGGACTGGCCAGGGCCACCTTTGCAGATTTGGCGTAGGGTCTGCAAAAGCAGGATTATAGTACATAGTTCCTGCCTCCTTCGGTGGGGCTCACAACCTCAGTGTCCACCTTCCAGCGGCTCCAATAGCCTGAAAAATGAGAGCTACCCTCTGGGTGTACATTGGTGGAGGGCTCTGGTCACCAGGGTAGGGTGGGAACCAGAAAACAAACAAACAAACAAAATTCACCTGTGTCTCTGTGAGCCACAGGTAGGTTTCTGTCATGTGAATATGTTTTCTTGTCTCTGAAGCTACCCACCAATGTTCATGATGACTGTAGCAGGTCCAGTTGGTGGCCACAGTTAAGCACTCTCCTCCTCTCTTACTGAGTTCAGCTCAGCTCTCTCTTCCAGTAAGAACTTAATCTGAAACTCTAAGTTCTAGGACTATATACATAACAGATATCTTATCCAGTTTTCCATATCCTTCCTGTGAGGGTCCACAAACTCTTTCTGCCTAGTCCACCATCTTGCCCCACCTCTGAAAAGAAGATTGGCACTGTAGGATAAGCACTGGACTGGTAACCACTAAGTCAGTGGGTCTCAAACCTCCAGTCATTCTGCAGGAGAAAGATGATGCTGTTTGCTTCCATAAAGATTATAGTCTTGGAAATCCTCAGTCACTATGAGTTGGAATGGACTTGATGGAAGAGGTGTTTTTTTGGTTTGTTTGTTTGTTGTAGGGTGTATCTTGTAGAATCAGCAATTGATTCTGAACCACAAGGTCAGCAGTTCAAACTCACCAGCTGCTCCTTGGAAACAGGGTCTCTGTGAATCAGAACTGACTCAATGGCACGTAACAACAACAATCTTTACTTATAAAGGTATCTTGGCTTTGATGGAGCTTATGTTGAGAAATACATTTTATGCTTGTGATTTTTTTTTGTCTTTTCAGTAAACTTTTTGAAGTCCAGATGCCCCAGAAGATAAAAAGAAACCAAACCAAATCAAAACCAAAGCTAAGCTACTCAAAGTAACAAACCATAGTAGTGAATATATACCATCCATTGGAGGGCTTGGCATTTTCATTTTGCAGATATTTTATTCTGTAGTTATTTTTATGATCCATAGTAACCAAATTGCACTAAATTCTGAGATTTGTACCCCTTCATTTTTTGTACTTGCTTTCCATTCACAGTTCATGGGGGCACAAACAGAACACTTTGTCACCTCTGAGTACTAAGGAAGGCTTCAGTAATAAGAGGAGTAAGAGCTGGTAGTGTCTAGATTAACATGGGGGTTTATTTAAAGAGTAGCTGTAAAGAATAATGTAACTTTTTATTACATGCTGGGCACCCATTTAGAGAAGTGGATCTTCAGGTTTTGTTTCCAAAATAGATTCTGTATTTTCAGTGCTCATTGAAAGAAAACAAGGGAGAGCGGGTGAGAGAGTGCGCTGTGGCGGTACTTGTTATTTATAGTTCGGTGATATTGTTAGTGCTCACCCCATGGAGGACTGAATCCCAGCTAAGCCCATAATTTTCATATCTTTGGAAAGCTTTTAGCTCCTCACTGCTTGTTGGCATGGCAACATGACAAGAGTTATGATGTCAAAATCATATGAACTCATGATTGATCTAAAATTATTTGGTAAGCCTTCCCATTTCAAATTTCCATTGAGATAGTGAGAGGCCACATGGCAGCATTATTCAAAAGGGGGAAAAAGTCTATTTTTTTCTAAATTGCTCTGAAATAAATTCTCTATTTTTCCTTCCCATTTAATGCTAAAATCATTACTGTCCTTCTAATGTCTTTGATAGTTTCTTTCAAATTCAGATATTTTAGTCATTTTCTTTCTTTTTTCACTATTCTGATTAAAATTAATGGCCGACACTAACATTCTCTATAAGCTGCACATACAAACGGCATCTAAGCATGTTACTAGAGGAGTAAGATTTTCTCTGGGAAAAATAATTGACACACATACTGATAAGCCCTATCACATTTGGTTTCTTTATTTTCGTTTCGGTTTCCCAGTCTGTCAAATGAGGAAAATGATAGGACCTGCTGAGAAGAAGAACTAAGAACATGGATTAAGAAGCACAGTCTGATGCAGAGCATGGAAGTAAACCCTGACTGCCTTATAGAAGCATAGAGGGTTATTTAGAGGTCTCAAAAGTTCAAAAATGGACCAACACATTTCCAGATTCACATAGCACTTTCTGTATGAAGAATAGTGCTTGAACATGGTGTTGATATCACTTAGACAGATCTGCTTCTGTTACTAAAATAACTTCCCTTGCCCAACCAAATATCAAAGGAGCTCTGGTAGTATAGTGGTTACGAATCAGGCTGCTAATCTCACAGTCAGCAGTTCGAAACTACCAGCTGTTCCACGGGAGAAAGATGAGCCTTTCTGTTCCTGTAAAGATTCACAGCCTCGGAAATCCTATACAGGGTCGCTATGAGTCAGAACCGACTCCACGGCACATAACAACAACAACAACCAAATATCAAATCAACCATACATAAATAAAAATTTTGTCTTTCAATGTTATTCAGTAGAACCTGTAACCAATGGAGGGTTTCAAGTTATAAGGAAGTTATGTTTTCTATTTTTAAATTTAATTTTATTAGATGCACATTCATACATATGTTCAATTGTTTAACACCTGTCATTGATGACCTCGTCTTGGGCTAGAGACGCAAAACCAGTGAAGCTTATATGTGTATATGTATATGATATCAAGAGAGAGAGAGAGACAGAAAGAAAGAGAGGTCTGTATCAAGGAAATGGCTATAGGTGGTTAGTCGCAAGTCCATGGATTAGGTGTCAGGCTAGAAGCTTCTGATGAATAAAAATTGGCAGGTCAGATGGCAGACAGGCAGGCAGGTAGGTCTGGCAGGCTGCTGGCATCTCCCAGGATTGGCAACTAATAGAGTCCAAAGAAATGTCGGTTGAAGGACGAACCAAATGCACGATCCAGACCTAGCAGAGAGCAATCAAGCCTTTCCTGAATGTCCAATATATTAGAAACAGCAGACTGCACTCCAGAGGAAGTGTACCTTTGATTGGCTGCTCACAGCAGACCTCACCATGGAGCTGTGAGCTAACTACATCTCAACTGCCAAACCCCTGACAATCCTGTCCCAGTCAAGGTGACACAAAACAAAACCTTAACAAGCACACCTTCTATGTGCCTGCAGTCTTTTAAACAAAAGTTAAACTGTGAAGAAAAAAATCTCTGTCCTCAGAGAGACTGTATTTTAATAGGGAAACCTAACAAAATACATAAAAAGTAAAATATATACAGTAGTAGCAAAATTGTTATGGGAGTGGGCATATGTAGGGTCTGGACAGAAATTGAGATTTAGATTCAGATATCTTGAGAAGGTGTTACTGAAATGATTTTCCATGGATGTTGTGAAGGACTGAGGGCATAGCAAATGCAAAGATCCTGGAGGTTGGTATACCTAGGAAGAGCAGCATGCTGGTGAGGTTAGAGCAAAGTAAATGAGGAGAAGTCTCACATATGTTAATTCTATCATAAATACTTTACCTACAATGAATGACAAAGTGATTTTGAGGGAGATGGACTTTAGACACCACCTTGGTATTCCATTGTAGCTTAGAGTTCAGCTATTCTTCATAACTGGAATCACCTGAGTCACTAAATCTTCAATTATATGAGAAAAATTTCATCTTTCCAAAATCATGGACATATTCCAGTAATAATTCCATCTGCATGTAATGCCTGCCTTTCTCTGATTTGGAGTCCTGGTGTGGTGCTGTGGGATGGTGCACCAGACAGCAAAGCCATTTGAACTGCAAGGTCAGTGGTTCAAGCTCACCAGCGGCTCCCTGGAAACCCTATACATGGTCGCTATGGGTCAGAACTGACTCCATGGCACTTAACAGCAAACAACAATCTCTGATCTAACAAAGGTCTTGCTTGCTGATTCTCACTAAGACGCTAGGCTGTTCCTTACTAAGCTGTTCAGGCCACTTGAGGGGGAGATGGGTGTTAACCGAACAATAATTAAACAACAGACCTCCAAACCCTAGAGTTGAATCACAGTTGAATTCACATAAGTTGGCACTGCAAAGTTCCACTTTCTCCTATTGGGAGAAAGAATGTAGATTTTATCATTCTACTCAGTTGAGCCCTCACGTTCCCTAGCTGGCAACTGAAATGTCTCATTTTGGCCTTTTCATTGGAGCAAGTTCAAGAACTGCTATCCTAGTACATTAACCCTATTTTTTTTCACACATTTTACATTTTATAAACATTTATTGAGTGCTTTTGTAGCTGACACTAATCACATTTCAGCTTCACAATGACCCTAGAGGATCTTCTTCCCATTTTATAACCTAAAGTTTTTAGAGATTCAGTAAATGATTCTGAAAGGTATAGTGCAGAAGACCTAACGGTCTTCCATACTGGGTGGAGGTGTGTCCTTGTAGGTAAGGAGTGTTTGGCCAGTATATCCCACCATTGATGTCAGAACAATCAATACTGAGAACAGCTACACTTGCCCTCTTACAGAAAAATGACATTGCATTTCGACCACGGTGGCCTTGCTATTTCTTATGACCAAACTGCTTCTTAATTATGTATAGAGTTGTACAAGTCAAACCTTGAATCCTGTGCTGATCTACTGTAAAGCTTCTATTTTTTTCTTTCTGCCCTGTTGTATAGGTTTTCTATTGACAGAGCTGACCACTTGGTATTTAAATACTTAACATGCATTTAAAACAATATTTCTTAGTATGTTAATACTAAGACAGAGCACAAAACCCCATTGTAGTAGAGTTCATTCCAACTCTGGGCAACCTTGCATGTTACAAAGTAGAATTGTACTCCAGGGGACTTTCTTGACTATAGTCTTCATGTAAGCAGATCAACTAAACCTTTTCTTGTGTGTGTGGTGCATTTGTCAGTCTTTATGAGTGATGGTATATGCATTCATACATACATCGGCTCTACTTTCTATTCTTCTTTACTATGAGAGATGTAATTGTTATATGGCATAGTGGTTTTGAATTAGGAGTGCTTTTGTACCCCAAGGGACATTTGACAATATCTGAGAGCATTTTTGGTTACCACAGATACAGGGAGGGGTGCTGCTGATATCTGGTCAGCAGTGGACAAGGGATGCTGCTAAAGATCCTACAATGCACAGATCCAGCACTCCCAGAGCAAATCATTGTTGTTGTTGTTGTCAGGTGCCATTGAGTCAGAACCGACTCATAGTTACCCATGCACAGCAGAATGAAAAAGCGTACGATCCTGAGCCAACCTCACTACCGCTGCCACACTTGATGCCATCAATGATGCCACCTGGCTGATCCATCTTGTTGGGGGTCTTCCTCTTTTTCTCTGACCCTCCATCTTACCCAGCATGAC
>NW_006408611.1:3288807-3302030 GCF_000296735.1 Chrysochloris asiatica
AAGTGCCGTCGAGTCGGTTCCTACCCATAGCGACCCTGTACAGGGTTTCCGAGGCTGTAAATCTTTACGGGAGCAGAACGCCTCATCTTTCTCCCGCCGAGCAGCTGGTAGTTTCGAATTGCTGGCCTTAAGGTTCGCAGCCCGATTCGTAACCACTACGCTACCAGAGCTCCATATATATATATATATATATACAAACACACAGATTTATATTCATTCTGGTGACATAATGGATTAAGCATTGGACTGCTAACCGTAAGATTAGCAGTTTGAATCCACCAGATACTCCATGGGAGAAAGATGAGGCTTTCTGCTCCCATGAAGATATAAAAGTCTACACAGGGTCCCTATGAATCGGAATCAACTCGACTTAACTCGACTTGTTAAGCACCATTGAGTCAGTTCTGACCCATAGCAACCCTGTGTAGGGTTTCCAAGGAGTGTCATGTGGGTTTGAACTGACCTTGTGGTTCAAACAAACCGTGCCATCCAGCTCATTATTCTGCAGTGCTACACCAGGACTCCATATCAGCAGAACTTAACAACAGCAACAAATCTATACACAATTGTTGTTGCTGGTAAGTGCCATCAAGTTTGTTCTGACTTATGTGGTTTATAGCACCACACCAAGTATCAATGTATAAATATAAGTAAAATTACTAACATTTCCTAGCCTGATTTTGTTTCTTTTCTTTCTCTCCTTCCTTTCTTTCACAAGTTTTGGGACTTCATAAGCCTTGTCAGTCTGAAGTGGACAATTATCCATCTTTGGCCACAGGGAAATCTTATCCTATTCAGACCCAATTGAATTCATCTATGAGCCTTTACTTAGTACCTCTTTGGTGCTCAATCCTGGGTAAAGGGCTGAAAGGTAGAAGAAAATAGTACAGGCAGATAATAATGCAAGGTGCTGTTGTTAAGTACCATGGAGTCAGTACCGACTCACAGTGACCCTGCACAGGGTTTCCGAGGCTGTAAATCAGGAGCAGACTGCCTCATCTTTCTCCCATGGAACAGCTGGTAGTTTCGAACTGCTGGCTCTGAGGTTTGCAGCCCAATTTGTAACCACTATGCTACCAGAGCTCCTTAATGCAAGGTAGCAGAGGATAACTAAGACCTCAAACAGGAATCAGAATCCTCTCACATGCTTTATTCTATAAGAGCAGCACTTCACTGATCGCATTGTTTTTGGTGTTAAGTGCCGTTGAGTCAATTCCAACTCATAGTGACCCTCTACAGGGTTCTCAAGAAGCAGCTGGTGGGCTTAAACTGCTGACCTTGTGCTTTACAATTCAGTCCGGATCCTACAACGCCACACAGGAAGTTTGCATAGGATAAGATTTTACCACTGAGGCTCATTTAAACATTTTTACTCTGTGTGGAAAGAATGCTTTTGTATCTGGTTATTTAATTGTATTTATGCCTTAATGAACACAATCAATACCATCCAGGCCATACAGTTTTTCCACATGTTTTCTTTGATATATTTCTTGAGCCCATGTTAGGGGTGAAAATTGTTTATCAGAATAACCCTGACATTTGAACACCTGTGCCCCTTTTACTGCTTTTGTTGGGGATTTGGGTTGAATCGGTGATTAGAGCCCCATTGGTCTTGTCATCTTTGAAAATCTGACCTGCCTTGCTCTAGTTGGATGCCAACAAGTAGGCTCCGTTTCATAGTGACCCTAGGCACATCACAACGTAACACTGCCCTGTCGTGTGCCATCCTCACAATTATTGTTACACCTGAGCCTATTACTGCTGCCACTGTATCAGTCTGTCTCACTGGGGCTCTTCTTCTTTGTAGCTGACTCTCTGCTTTACCAAGCATGATATCATTTTCCAGGTACGGGTCCTTCCTGACAGAATGTTCAAAGTTTGGAAGATGAAGTCTTGCAATACTGGTTTCTTAGGAGCATTCTGGCTGTACTCCTTCCAGCACGGACTTGTTCATTCTGGCAGTCCATGGTACTTTTAATATTCTTTTCCAACACCGTAATTCAAATACATTCATTCTTCTACAATCTTCCTTATTCATTGTCCAAATTTCACATGCAAATGAGGCTATTGAAAATATCATGACTGGGATCAGATACACTAAGTCCTCAAACTGATCTATTTGCCTTTGAATACTTTAAAGAGGTCTTGTGCTACAGATTTTCCTAATGTAATAGGATTTCTTGATGGATGCTTCCATGAACACTGATAGTAGAACCAATCAAAATGAAGTTTTATACTGTAAATGTAGAAGTTTTGTAACAAAAACGGGGGAATGGTGAATCTTACAATCCAGAAACAAAGGACCCTAGGATCATCAAGGGAGGAGAACATGGGTGGACAGTTTATTTATTTTTCTTCAATTATATGTGTGTTTGATTAAAATGCATCACACACTTTATAAGCACAATAGCTAACATTGTCTGGAAGCTACACTGATAACAGTTGTAACAGCCACAATTAGTCATGATAACAATTACTGTTGAATCATAAGAATCTTATCCCCATCTCTTTTCATCAGACCCATGTAGACAAGATGAAAACTATTCAGTGGGGACTCTATCCCTCCCTCCTCACACACACACACACACACACACACACACACACAGTCTTAAACTAAACTCCATTTTGAAACCTTATAAGACAGTCATTTCGTGCCTTTATTGCCATCTCATTTTAGGTAGCCAATGTCTATAAGTTGCCCACCCTATCTACCTTGTATGCAGAGCGGATAAGATTGATACTTGATGTTAAAACTCCTTTCCTGATTGTTGGTATTTTCAGCTACTACATCCTAAGTATAGCTCAAGTTCATCAAATTATAGCAATTTACACTTGTTTCCTTTATCAAAAATTGTCTTTTTAATCTCCCTCTAGTTGAGTTCTGATCATCAAGCCATCGAGGCTAGGTCAAATGGGTACTATCTGCAAATTGGGGTGTTCTTGTGCATCTCCCCTCACTTCATAGAAGCTGAATGCTTCACTCTCAGCTCTAGCCCTCTGTGGCTATGTCCTTGTCCATGGGCTCAGGAGTCCCCGGGTCTCGCCACACTTTCGACCAACCAGACCTCCTCTTCTCTCTCTCATCTCCAGGTCAATAGGAGTCTATGGAAAGTGGTTGAACTCAGCCCATTTTTTCACTGTTGCCTGTACCCTTTTTCCACTCACCAGTAGATCAGTGTGGTCGCCAGCAAGCTTGCATGCCTGCTCATGTATTTCCTTTGAGTTTCAGTCTTGGAGGGGGGTTTCTCCTGAAGGGACTTGATTGCTTGCCTTGATTACTTCCCGGCAAACAACTTGCTTATTCTTAAAGTAGCCAATCATACTGTCATTTTTGTTTTGTCTTTTTTCTGGTGATCTTTCTTTGAAGATGTATCTTCTGGTACTCTAGCTGTTCCAGACAGGTCTGTTTGACATTTCTAGTAGGAATGTCCCACCTCAGAAGGTTCTGGATGGGGCTCCGAATTCCACCTAAGGTCCTATACGCTGCAAAGGCTCCATAGAAGGCCTATTTCACTGGGCAAGTTCTAGAACCCCTTTTTTACCAAATCAGTTATAGGCTGAAGATGGGTTTGCAAGTTTTCTGTAATTATGTTTCCCAGCACTCCTTTCTATCTCACTTAAGTGTCTGTTACAATAGTAGGCAAAGGAAACCAATATTCACAAGGCAGTCAAGCATCTTAGTATTATTTCCCCTCTTCAGGCTATGCTTTGATCACTGTATCACAGAGCTCTGTTGTTCCAAAATTGAGCATGAGAGTGTATGTTTTAGGATCTTAACACTCATGGGTAGTGGTGGGCCCCATGCTTAGATATAAATCCCTAGCAACTGATGGCAAAGAAGGCACTTTGGCCAGATGCTGGCTTTATGGTCAAAAATATAAAAGCTTTGCTTAGAGGGATCTTCACTGTTCATGGTTGTGAAACTTTGAAGAAGTCGAGTAAATTAACCTGAACCTTCGAGTCCTCATCAGAGGGTGCATTTTGATGATTTCTAAGTTGTCTTCCATCCCGAAGTGCCTACACAAAATCCTCATTCAAAGCTAATGCACACCTTCTGGGGTTTAGTGATAGAATTAAACATGTTTTCCTAGACTTGTATTTCCACTTTTTATTGTTGTATTTTAAATAACAAGAACCCATTTGCTAGTTCAACGTTTCTCATCTGTACATTTCAGTGACAGCAATAACATCAACGGCATTGTACAAATCACCAATATCCGTGATCAGAACTTCTATTTCTTTCTAACCTTCTGATCTTTTAGATCAGTGACTATTATTATTCTATCATGTGAGAAAACGATTTGTCTCTGTGTGGCCTCTAATGAATTCAAATTATGTTAGAGTTAAAGATAGGAGTATTATTTACACAACAAAGTATTTTATAGTTGAATTTCCTTGAACAGTGTATGTAAAATATGTAGTGCATTGTCTTTCATGGAGAAAATTAAAATACTAGGATCTGTTCATTTTATTACAAACTAAAAGCTACTCAGAAATCAGGATAAAGCAACTCAGATATGATAGAATTATCAGCAGGAAAATTTGATTCCGTTTACTCTAATTTATTATATATGTAGATATATATATCGTTAGCTCACAAAGACAAAGGTAAAGCCACTTGTCAGGGAAAATGAAAATCAGAATTTTGAATGCAAAATTGTAGTTGTTGTTAAGTATAGTGGAGCCGGTTCTGACTCTTAGTGACCTTGCACAGGGTTTGCGATCTTAACGGGGAGCAGAAAGCCTCATCTTTCTTCCGTGGAACAGTTGGTAGTTTTGAACTGCCGACCTTGAGGTTAGTAACCACTACGCTACCAGAGCTACTTTTTAGAATGTAAAATAGCAGTTAGGAAAATAGGAGCAGTTATACCACAAAAACAAATAATCCCAAAGTCTTGATGGCTTGTTGTTATCATTCTGAAGTGCCTTTGAGTTACTGAAGATGCATACAGATACTGTATAGGGTTTCCAAGGAGAGGGGCTGGTGGGTCAGCAGTCCAGTGCCTATGCTATAGAAACACACCAGGACTCCTGAAGGGTTGATAGCAAAACTTGTTTTTCACCTACACAAAGTATTTCTGCAGATTTTAGAAACTCTCTGGGGTGTTGTTCACTATACTGACTCAATCTGATAACTCCATCGTGTTAAAACCAGACTTCCTCATGCCACAGAATGAACATGACCTGGAGAATCACAGTTGGGCTTTGTATTACTTTGATCCTGAAATGACAAAATCACATTTCATAGGCTAGACATTATATTACCAGATGCTCACAAAATAAAATAAAATATGATGTTAGTGAGTGCCAGTAACATTTAACATATTGAGGTTTAAATACCATTAATCCTCAAACCCTCTATTCATAAATCAGACTTCTGAGTTGTTGTTGTTGTTGTTGATGTTGTTAGGTGTTATCAAGTTGTTACCGACTCATAGTGACCCTATGCATAACAGAACAAAATACTGCCCGACCCTGGGCCAATCTCACAATTACTACATTTGAGCCCATTGATGCTGCCACTGTGCCAATCTGTCTCATTGGGGCTTCCTCTTTTTCTCTGACCCTCCACATTACCAAATATGAAGCCCTTCTCCAGTGACTAGATTTATGGTGTTGGAGGAGAATATTGAAATTACCATGGATGGCCAAAAGAACAAATATATCTGTGTTGGAAGAAGTATAGCCAGAGTGCTCCTTGGAAGCCAGGATGGTCAGACTTCGCCTTTCATACTTGAGGCATGTTGTCAGGAGGGACCAGCCTCTGGAGGATACCATGTTTGGTAAAATGGAGGGCCTTCTGAATCTTTCCCTCTGAAATAATAGAGGGTACTATTGAGATTTTCCCATTTTTTTCATTAACATTTAGGTAATACATAAAGTTAAAAGAGAATAGGAGGGGGTAGTGTGAATGCATCCTATGTGTATTATGTACATGTTTTGCTAATTTATATAGATTTAAATGTTTCACAGTGTCTTTTAGAAAAAAGAGTAATAAACCAGTAGAAATTAATTTATAAAATAAAGGCTGCATAATCATAATTTTGTTGTAATACTTTGGTAAATAAGTAATTAACTGAGAGCTTATTTGCAATATAGTTCATTTCCCACTTTGCTTAATGTTTACAAATCAACTAAGAATCAATCTTTTTCCTTCTCTAATGTAAAACCCTCTGCTCTTGTCCTGGCTGTGTATTGAATGGGCTCACTTGTTTTCACTAGTCTTTGCTTGGTATTAGAATTTGTGGTTGATATGGCTCATTTATCAGCCAAGTATGGAGAGATTCTAAAAGATGTTTTGTCATTTTCCACTGTCAAAATGATGCATTCGCTTATGTCCTGATTTCTTTGAAAGAGCTTGAGTTGCACTTATTTTGCAGGGTAAAGCATTGGAATAAATGATATAAAACTAAGTAAATAGAGAAAAACGGAGATTTCAGAACACCAAAATCCAGGCGCCTTCATTTTCAAGTACATATTTTTAGAATTGGATGAGATCAAATACACATATCAAATGCCCATAGCTACTTTTTTAGACTGATCTATCACCTATTTGTATTCTGACATTAGAGTGGATCCTACAATTCTTTTGGGTGAAGAGATGAAAAGAAGTAATTTCTTTTCTTCTTAATTGACCCTTTAAGTCCATTTATAGAGGACAGCACGTCAGCTGTGGTTAGAACATGGTGCATATCAATGCAGGCAGAGCTTTAACAATGGAAGCAAATGAGCTAGTAGAGGAAAATATTCAATATGATCCTGGTGTGGCAATGTGGGATAAAGCACTGAACTGCAAGGTCGATTTGAATTGCAAGGTCAGCAGTTCAAATTCCAAAGTTGCTCCTTGGAAACCCTATCCAGAGTTGCTGTGAGTCAGAACCGAATCTGAGGCACTTAACAACATCAGCAACATATGTATACAAGGGGGGCTTTTGAAACTTTGTACAAAAATTCCATTACCTTTTCATTTTAATTAGATATTTCCATGAACTTTTGGAAGCACTTGTGTGTGTGTTTGTGTATATGCTTGTTCATGCATTTTCTTGCTGATCTATTATCTTGTTGTAAAATAGGAAAGGATAGCTACTTCGCACCTGTAACTTACTAACAGCATCTGCTTATTAAAGAACTCTAAACTTAGACAGTTGTTACATAAGATAATTGGGGCGCACAGCCATTCTTCAAAATGGATGTTTTAAAAAAATTTGAATCTTCACTCCAAACTCTAAGATAACTGGCTATTATTGTAATTTAAAGCAATTTTGCTTAACAAATTAAAATAGCCCATCAACCTCACCAATTATCTGCATTGTAAATTTTGGTGTTTATTTATAAACATCTACCTTATGCCTGTCATTTCTGGAAAAATGTCATGAAAGAAAAACAACCCTGGACAAGCTTTAGTATAAACCTGGATCCATAACTCAGAACTATGGTTCCTAAATTAAGTTATTTTACTTCTTTGAGGTTTGGTATTCTCTGATGAAAAAATAATGATAGTATATTATGAACTTAATTAAAAAGTTGCTGTTAAGTGTTGAACATAAAAACACTTAGCAACATTCCTGACACATAGTAAATGTTCAGTGAATGTTATTTTCATTGTTCTCTGCTTTCCATTAAGAATGCTAAAAACAAACAAAACAAGGAAAACAATTTGCAAAACAGTTAAGTTCTGCTATATCTGTGGTACCCACCTAACGCCCTCTGATAGTGTTTTGCACTGTCTGAGTCACTGACTCTTTCCCTCTTTGGAAGATTTTGTATCCACCCATTCATTATCCCCAGTTTTGTGCCTTTACAACTACAGACAGTTAAATCAACATTTTCATTGATGCACATGTAAACTTTTTTATTTGTTTTGCCCCAGTTTCTTGTACCTCTCTTACAGATATAACCCAGGCACTTAAAGACAGCATTTCTCCTTTTTTGACCAAGTTGTTGATATTGTTGTTAAGCGCTGTCAATTTGGCTCTGACCCATAGCAATACTGTAGAGGATTTATGAGGAGCAGCTAGTGAGTTTGAATGACCAATCTTGCAATTTAAACCGATCTTTTGGTTGAATGCTTATCCTACATTGTCACACTTGAGGGGTTGTATAATAAGCACTGGACTGCTAAATGCAAGATCATCATTTCAAACCCACTAGTCACTCCTTGGAAACCTTTTACAGGGTTGCTAACAAATCAGAACTGACTCACCAGTACTTGACAATAACAACATCAGGTTAATTGAGTTTTGAATTTTAGAATACAGTTCTTACTAAGATTGAGGCACCATACATTCTAGTGTCTTAAAGTAGATATTCACTGCTCACACAACCTCAGTCATTAGAAATCTTGTCTCAGACTCAGCTCAAGCTGAAGATGACCTTTTTCCTATTAGGAAAATTATCCATAATAATAGATTCACAGTTGGTATACTTAATTTACTTCTGGTTTACAAACAACTCCATTTTATTAATGCATGTGGGTTATGTTAATTACTGAAGTATTTTTATGTGTTCATAAAAGTAGGACTGAAAAGATCTCTGCTTGAAAACCTTCTTTAGGTTGTTCAAAGAAGGTTTTTTGTTTGCTTTTGCTTTTCATGTTACTACAGTTAGAAAGTTTGTTTCATCCACATAAAAGAGATAAGAGTTAGTCCTTGATGGAGCCATGGAGCCATTGACCCACGTCCTCTTCTCAATTCAATATTTAAAAAAATAGAAAAAGCCCTAATCATGCCCGTTTATTATGCTGTTCCCTGTTTTACTTGATTTTCAACATTTTTCTTTGTAGTTCATTTTTTTTTGTTTTGTTTTTTTTTTTTTTTTTGGTCCCCTGCCACCACCCTGTCAAATGTGTAGGTTACCTTAGTGCTAATCTCTATATGATATGGAAATACTGGACTGCGAACCACAAGTTGTCTGCACCCACCAGCTGCTTCTTGGTAGAAAGATGCAGCTTTCTGCTTCCCTAAAGATTGATAGCCTTGGAAACCGTATACAAGGTTGCTATGAGTTGGAACTGACTTGATGGGATGCAACAACAACAACAATTCTCATTCAGAGAGTTTACTTTGCCTATGTGTAGGTTAGAAGATGCAGTGGGGAAGAGAAGGACACCTTAGTTCATAAAAAACGAGAATGGAGAGTGGTTACAAGTCAGTATGCTGAGAGGAGGGGACACTGCCCACCAGAGAAGCCAAGTCCTGCCCTCTTCACTGCCATCATTGCCCCCTGGTTAGCCCCGCCTCCTGCTATTTAGTCCTCAAGCAGTGGCACTCTCACCTTTTTTAATTGCCCACATGGTGTCAGGTCCCAGTTGGTGTCACCCAGCTGGGACCTGACTATTGTTTGTAAAAAAAAGTTTTACTGCCTATTGTTTGTAAATAAAGTTTTACTGAAAGAAAAAAAAAATGCTCATTTATTTGCATATACTGTCTGCAGCAGCTTTTGTGCTAGAGTGGCAGAGCTGAGTAGCTGAGATTGACCCTCTGGCTGAAAAGATTCATGGTCTGTTTCTTTACACAAAATGTTTGTGGGCCACAAGACCTTACAATCAAGTTCAAATCCCAAGCAGAACATTTCTGGGTTGTCTTGTCTGTGGCCTGCTTCTCCAGGGCACCTTGTGCTCTGAGTCACTGTGATAACTTATGATATCTTCAACACACTGCATATACCATAACTCTTAATCACTGTTTAGAATTCCTTTAGTGGCATATTCCTCTGCTTAGTCCCCATGACTCTAAAACAATCCCTTCACACTTATCCCTCTGTCTTTGTCTATCCATTGCACTTGTCTGTGAGAGTTTCTCAGCACATTGTTCTATCCCTCAGTTGCCTCTGTGTGTGTGTGTGTGTGTGTGTGTGTGTGTGTGTGTGTATGTGAATGTAAATTCTCCATCATCATTGAGAGTAGAGGCCTCCTGAGCTGACATCCACACATACCTCTCTCGCTTATACTTTCCCTGTGAGTCCAGTCCAGGCATGGCGCACAAGTTAATCATCTGGAGTCTCAATTTGTTTCTTTCACAAATATTTAGTAGTATTTAACACACATGATGAACCAACTCAATGACGACCAACTACCAACTCCCATGATGACTGTGAGGAAT
Source organism: Chrysochloris asiatica (assembly GCF_000296735.1). Classification (NCBI taxonomy): domain Eukaryota; kingdom Metazoa; phylum Chordata; class Mammalia; order Afrosoricida; family Chrysochloridae; genus Chrysochloris; species Chrysochloris asiatica. The sequence continues at coordinate 3,298,908 of NW_006408611.1, forward strand.
GAAAAAAGAAACAAAAAGAAAACAAAACTTTGGCCCAAATTTAAAAAATACCTTTGGCACATAGCAAATCCTCAATAATGGTAGCTACAAATTTGAGATACACAAACTCTGCCTCTGATCAGACAATTACTATAAATGATACAAATAACTATATGTCAGTTAACTTTCCTAAGATAATAATGCAATTTTTGTTCTTCTTGAGTCCCTTGTTATTTCAGTTGTTTTAAGGTACTTGTTTCAATAGTCATTCTTTGAAATGTTTTTAAAATAATATTTTACCATAACCATGTCAACAAAGGTGAAGAGGAATAACTGCTCACTTGAAAGCACTTTGAGGGAAGTGTTTATTGTGGTTGTTAAGTGCTTTTGAGTCGCTTCTGACTCAGAGTGACCCTGGGTGGTTTAAGGGAAGTCACCCTTACTGAATTGTACTAACTACTGTATAATCACTGAGAGGTGACAAAAACAGGTTTACGGAGCTTTATTTGAGTAAGCCTGGGTCTATATCACTCAGGAATGGTCTATGTGTAGGTCAGAATGGGCATTTTATTTTTCAAGTGGGATTTAAGAGCAGGGACTATGGGAACGTATAGTGACTCAGTTTCCACATTTATAAAATGAGGGCTAATTTTTACATTTCCATCATTAGATAGAAGTCCTGTTGTGCTGTAGGATAAGCACTAGAATGGTAAGAGTTCAAACCCACCAGCCGCTCTTTGGAATATCTTTACTAGATTGCTAAATCTCAGAACTGGTGCCACTTAATAACAACAATCACTGGATACAAGTAAGAGTTTAGGATTGATCTAGCATCAGAAATAGCAGCAGCAGCCCATATGCCTCTGTAATGTATCTATTTAAATATACAACAGTTGACTCTTAATAAGCATGCGTAACTGTTAGCCCTAGAATGGTTAAGTGACCTCGCCAGAAACAACCACCAAAAAGGAAAAAAAGGAATTGATTTTTATATGGGTTCCTATTCAATAAGAGGGAGTTCTGGTGTAGCATTGCAGGTTAATGCACCAAACTGCCAAACCTTTTGAACTGCAAGGTCGGCGGTTCAAGCTCACCAGCTGCTCCTTGGAAACCCTATCCGAGGTCGCTAAGGGTTGGAACTGACTCAACGGTGCTTAATAACAACAACAAACATTCTATAAGAATTACATACATTCAAGTGTGTGAATATATTATCTTCCGTTTGGAAAGTCATACTACATGCTAGGCACCATGCTAAGAACTGCATCTGTATACTTATTTAAGACCAAAAATATACATACACACAAAGCCTGTTGCCTTTGAGTCTATTTCAAGTCTTAGTGATCCTATAGGACAGAGTAGAATTGTCCCATAGTGTTTCTAAGGCACTATTGTTTATGGAACCTTAAGGTCAGCAGTTCGAAACTACCAGCTGTTCTGCAGGAGAAAGATGAGGCTTTCTGCTCCTGTAAAGATTTACAGCCTTAGAAACCCTGTACTGGGTCGCTATGAGTTGGAACCGACTCCACGGCACACAACAACAACAACAACATTGTTTATGGAAGCTAACTGTCACATATTTCTCCTACGGAGTGGCTCCTGGGTTTGAACTGTCAACCTTCTAGCTGGCAGCCAAGCACGGCTCCTACAGTGCCACCAGGGATCTTTATATGTGCATTTAACTCTCAGTAATATTCTGAGAATTCATGAATTCTGGGTAATTTCTATAGCTTATTTTGCAACTGGGAACACTAGGGCTATTTGAGGAAAGTAACTTTTCCACAGTTAGCTGAGTTGAGATTCTAAGGTTCATGCATTTAGTAGAATATTTTTTAAGACATGTAATTGGTCTGCTTATCTCTGGGACTTTAAGGAATGAAAAATCAGTTTCTAAGCCTAGGCATAAGATGAAGCAAAATATTCTTTGTATAAAAAGTTGCATATCTAGGCTCATGAATCAAGATGAGAAAATAAAACTCTTAAGTATACATTTTAGAAAAATGTCTATGCTAAGTTGTATTATGTTCTGTGTTAAAGGTTCTTAGCTATATAATTCCTGTTATGGATTTAGTTACAGAAATACATTTACCTATAACTGTGATCCCTGACTAAGAGCTAATGAGTTGACATTGTTCTAGCACATTGTTGTTGTTGGTTTTTAGAGCCACTGAGTCAGTTCTGACTCATAATTACCTTGTGTGATGTTTTCAAGAAGTGACTGGTGAGTTTGAACTGCCAACCTTGTGGTTCAAACTGACTTTGTGGTCTAGTGCTTTATTCCAGTGCCATACTTTTAATATCTTCAGGGGAGTACTGTGGCTCTGTAGATTAGCACTGGACTGCTAGCCAAAAGGAGTTGGCAGTTTGAACCCACCAGCTGCTCCATGGGAGAAAATTAAGGCTTTCTGCTCCACCAAGACTGACAGTCTGGAAAACCCTACACAGCATCACTGAGTCACAACCAACTCAATACCACTTAACAACAATAGCTTCAGATTTGAATGATTACTTGGGGATAAGGAAACCAAATGCTAGAAGTGGTTGTGATACCTGGAAATTAAAATATGCACCAATGTGAGGTAATCCTCATGGAAACCCTTAGAAATTAAGAATTTTATAGAGATGAGCTCTGGTAGTTCTGGTAGCATAGTTGTTACGAATTGGGCTGCGAACCACAAGGTCAGGAGTTCGAAACTACCAGCTGTTCCTTGGGAGAAACATGAGGCTTTCTGCTCCGTAAAGATTTACAGACTCGGAAACCCTGTACAGGATCACTATGAGTCAGAACCGACTCCACGGCACATAACAACAACAACAATAATAGATATGAAACAAAATATAAAGATTTCAAATAAACCCTAGTCTTAGATCTGTCCCAGTGCATGCTTCTAGACTCAGCATGCTCTTGGTTTGGGGTGGAAGCGCAGCTCCCACTTCCATGGAAAACACTTCAGAATTGGAGTGTTAGTGACTGAGATATGTCTGTATTTGAGAGTCTTTAAGTGCTTAAATAAATGTGTGGACCTGGTTTCCTCCTTTTTTTTTTTTTTTTTTTTTTATTAATGTGTTATTAGTGATGCTATGAACATTTGTATGCGTATATCTACTTGTGTTAGTACTTGACAAACACTTTCTCATTCAATC
>NW_006408611.1:3302541-3349488 GCF_000296735.1 Chrysochloris asiatica
GGGAGGAGATCAGCTGGGGACCCCATGCGCCCGACGTTGCGGGCCCACCACCTGCTCTAAGGTGACCAAGCAGGATCACTATGCTGAGGTTCAATCCAGTTCCTCGGGGATGGTTTCCTCCTTTTATGTGTGATTTTTTTATTCCTCTGAGTTTTCTGTGGAGACTGGAGTCAAATCAAAGTTCTTCCCTGGGCTCCAAGGATGTCTAGGGGATATGTCAGTGATATACTGATACCTCACATCGTATAATTCAGAATCTAAGTAAATTTGACAGAAGCTAACATCTATCTGGAGTCCTGGTGTGGCACTTTGAGTTAATGCGCTGGACTGCAAAGTCACTTTGAAATGCAAAGTTGGTGGTTCCAGCTCACCAACCTCTACTAGGAAACCATATCCAGAACCAATGCAATGGCACTTAACAACAACAACAACAACAACAAGAAGACCTATCTGCCTCTTCTGAAATGTTAATGAAAGCAGAGACATTTTCTAATTCTGTATCTACAGCATCAGTCACAGTATATGAACTTGATTCTCAAATTCATGATGGATAAACCATGAGTGTGAATGTACAAAGAAACAAAGAAAATCGATGATCTGGCCAGGTTAGGACAACAGAAGGACGTCAGGTAGATTTAGGAAGACCTGTACTTCACTCTTTGTGGAGAACTCCAGAAGACCAGTGGTTGCAGGATATATTCTCGAGATGGGCCTGGGGTAGCTTCCTTAAACTTTCTGTGCCCATAAAGTGCAGTAGCATATAATGATCTGTGGGTGTTTGGTTTATTATGGAAGTCGTAGAGGGTCCTAGAGAGCCTGACCAGGTTTTCTGTGGAGCTTGTGAGGCAAGAAGTACATTAATCTCAGACTAATTCCAGCATCATATAAAACTGTGCCTAAAGAGTCATACTGATACATGGTAACTAAGAATATGGACTTTGGTGCCACACAGTTTATGTTAAAAACTCTTGCTCCTCCACTTCACTAGCCAGGTGATATAAGCAAATTAACCTCTCTATGCCTCAATTTTTCCCCCTAGAAAATGGACATAATGATAGTCAAGTGTTTACAATGGATTCTGGCGCAGACGAGAGCTTCAAGAAATGTTTTCTCTTATTTTTATAACTGGGCTTTATTTTTTTTTTAAGGACACTTTTCATACACCTGCCTGAATTTGGCAACTGGGAATAGTACTAAAGTGTCTACTGATATTCAAACCTGAAGAAAAGAAAAGTGTTTCAAAGAATGGTATTGGAAGTATTCAGCTGCATTCTATTAGATGCCACCCCCCCCCCTTTTTTTTTTTTCTTTTGACCATGTGATTCTCTTCATCACATACTGTTTCTAACACATGAACTATCTGTATGGTCTTGGGCAACTGACTTACTTCCTTCAGGCCCGGGTTTCCTTAGCTGTGGAATGAGCAATGTAGCAAACTCAAATGGCTGCTGTGAGATCTTCACAAGTGAATTTATGAAATAGACATGCAGCACTAAACAGTGTTCAACATGGAATCAACCCTCAGTCCATCAGATAAGTGTCTTTATTATTGTTGTATGTGGTCATCTCAACTCCTGTTCTACCAGTTACAAAAGCAAAAACAAAAAGAGGAAATCCAAACTATATAGAGTTTCTCTAAATACCCAAGACCAAAGAGATGCTAAGGTGACCACTATGCTCCTTCATCAGCCTGGCTCCAACATGGCTCCAACTTCCACTGTGTTTGAAACACTGTATGCAACACGAAGGTCCCTGGATGATTTGAAGAGTGCTGCAGTCTGCTTGTTGATTGCCACTGTAGATGTAGCTTCATAAGTAATTAAATCCAGCAAAGTCCTCAGGTATTCTTTTATTTTGTTCTGATTTATTTAGATGTTGTGTTTTAAAATGAATGTCACGGAAAACTTTGTTTTGTTTCCTTTGCTCCATAAATGCCTTAAAAATCCAATCTCTGTGTCAGTGACAGGTATTGATACACTTTGTCAAACAAGAAATATCTTCAGCTTCTAGAACTAAAAATTCAATGATTTTCAGCAGACTTTCCTAAGATAATAATGTAATTTATCTTTCTGAGAATATTAAAGGCAAGCCTTGAAGGTGAGAGCAAAAAGCCCATTTATGCCTCAAATTAGAAAGGTAATTTAGAGAGAACAGCATTTATATTCATTTGAATTTAACAACCTGGAATGGCAAAGTTCACATTAGTGATTATTTCTACTCAATATTTTCACTGACAAAAGAAATAATTGTATTTTCTACCTTGAAAATTAGGCATACTTAATGTTGCATATGGTACAGTAGAGACAGTAAAGCCCAAGGAACCAAATATGTAACAAATGAGATATTCTGGTTAATTGAGTTTTCTGGTTGTCATATTTAAGCACATGATGCTTTTATAAATAAAGGTAAACTGTTTCTAAATTGTGTATGTCTCATTTCCTTTCTTAATTTTTATAAGACTTACTAGGATCACCAAGGAGCTCTGGTAGCGCAGTGGTTATGAATCAGGCTTCTAACCTTAGGGTTAGCGGTTCAAAACTACCAGCTGTTCCGTGGGAGAAAGATGAGGGTTTCTGCTCCCTTAAAGATTTGCAGCCTCGGAAACCCTGTACAGGGTTGCTATGAGTCGGAACTGACCCTGTACTCCATGGCACATCACCACCACTAGGGTCATCATTTGAGTAGTAAATCAGAACTAGAGGAAGAATTGGAGAAACTTTGGGGACTAAACAGGGCCTATGCTAGTGTTTTCTGTATGAGAGGTTTGCTGTGCTGCTGATTCTACGAGAGCGTCTGTGATTATGACTTGCTTTTTTGTGAGGTTTATGAACATAATGAAATATACAAAACTGGGCTAATGGACATTCCAAACAAATTTAGATTCTCAAATGGGCTCTTTGGATTTGTATATATTAACTGAGGAAATTAGGAGCTGAAATAACACTGTCTCTTGGCCCTACTCCTTTGTGAGAATCTGGTAGAATGTTGAAATGTCCTAGGAAATTGTGAAACTGCAGACTTTCTTTCACTGTTTCTCCTCCTCAGTCCTCTATAGTTGTCATTCCTTAGCTCTTACATAACCCAGCCTTCTTCCTTGCCTCCCTTTCACCCCTGTAATGGATGTCTAAGTCTCTCCTGCAGTTTCTTTGAAAGAAAAAAGCATCAGATTTAAAATGTGCATAATGTTGCGGAATGATTACTTCCCAACTTTTGCTTTTGCTATTTTAAATCCACAGAGCTTTGTTCATTTCCAATAAGAAAACTGCTCTTAAATTCAATACCCACAGAAGCATGTATTAGTATTGTGGCTAAATTGTATTTAAGAGTGCCCTAGAACTCTAGCAGTTTGTCAAGACATGGATTGTACTTTTCTGCCAAATAACCTATTCTCTCTCTCTGTGCGTGTACACACAATACATACGTTGTTGTTGTTATTGTTGTTAGGTGCCATCTAGTCGGTACCGACGCATAGTGACCTTATGCACAGCAGAACGAAACAATGCCCGATCCTGGGCCAACCTCAGTACTGTTGCCCACTGATGCTGCCAGTTAGCCAATCCATCTAGCTGGAGGATTGACAACATATCCGTAGTATGAGAGAAGAAGTTTGGCCATCCTGGCCTCCAAGGAGCACTCTGGCTGCACTTCTTCCAACACAGATCTGTTGGTTGTTTTGGCAGCCCATGACACTTTCAGTATTCTCCTCCAACACCATAACTTGAAAGCATCAATTCTTTTACGGTCTTCCTTATTATTCACTGTCCAGCTTTCACATACATATGAGGTTATTGAAAATACCATGGCTTGGGTCAGGCACACCTTAGTCCTCAAGGTGACATCTTTGCTCTTCAACACTTTAAAAAGGTCTTATGAAGCAGATTTGCCTAATGCAATACATCATTTGATTTCTTGACTGCTGCTTCCCTGAGTGTTGATAGTTGACCCAAGAAGAATGAAGTCCTTGACAATATCAATCCTTTCTTCATTGATAAGAATGTTGTTGATTGGTCCAGTGGTGAGGATTTTGTTTTCTTTACATTGAGATGCAATCCATACTGAAGGTTGTGCTCTTTGATCTTCATCAGTAAATATTTTAAGTCTTCTTCACTTTCAGCAAGCAAGGTTGTATCATCCGCATATCGTACTTATAGTACATATACACACACGCATCTAGATATAAATATAGACATATCATTGTAAAATGCCACTGAGTCAATTCAACTTATAGTGACCCTGCATTGTTTCAGAGAAGTGGCTGGTGGGTTTGAACTGCCAACCTTGTTGTTAGCAGTACAGTGCTTATATATGCATCTTCTCCCCTGTTCCTTGAACTCTCACATGGGCTAGAAAGTGAACTATAGCCGACAACTCTTGGCACATCATCAGATTTGCTTTGGATGTTACCAATAATGAAAATCTGGCCAGGAGTTTTCAATTTACTTCCCTTAGGCATCTTAAGATCTCATCAAAGATGCAGTCTAAAGTTGCATGAATAAGTGAAATAGCAACACACAATATAAATGATTAAGTGACAAAATGACAAATGGTTCAGGAAAAGACTATAGGAAGGCAGTGCCATTGGCTGGTGGTGGAGCTAGTGGGTGGGGAGCTTGAGCAGAAATCTGCAGGTCAGTTTTATTTTGTTGTGTCGTGTCATCAAGTCAGTTCTAACTCAGGAACCACATAGGACAGACTAGAAGTGCCCCATAGGGTTCCCTATGTTATAATCTTTATGAAAGGAACTCTTGTGGCATAATGGTCATAAGTTGGGCTGCTAACTTCTAGGTCAGCAGTTTGAAACTACCAGCCATTCTGCCATATAAAGATGAGGCTTGCTGTGCCTATAGATATTTACAGCCTCAAAACCCTATACAGAGTCACTTTAAGTCAGAACTGACCCCACAGTACATAACCATCACCATTCTTTACAGAGGCAGAACTGTGGGTCTTTTCTCATGCATAGTGGCTGGTGGGTTATAATCACTGACCTTTCAGTTAGCAACTGCTTAACAGGTATGCCACCTGAATTTCTTATATACTGAGTAGTGTTTGTAAAGCGTGAAAAGATTCTGATTCTGGTGATAAGCCTCAGAAGTTGCAATTGAAGCCGAGAAGACGCCATGAGTTGGACCCACTGGACACCACCATATGGGGCTGGGCTGGGCTGGGTAATTGTTTCTGTGAGTACTGTCAGGTCGTTATTACAGCAAATACTACACTTCTTCAAAGACAAGACTCAGAACCTTAAATGACATCTGAAGGCTGAGTTCGCCTTGGCAATGTAATAATGTCAGCTTGTTTCAGTCTGCTGAGAGATAGCAATAATATTTCATCCAGTGTTCCATCACATTAGAATGTTTGGATACCTGTTTGAATAGCATTGCTTTAATGTTAATAAATCCATAATGGTCACGCGGGCAGGGGTGCTGTATGAATCACTCTGGAAGCAATGCCCATTAATCAGCTCCCTGGGGCACGCTTCTTTTTTTACATTTTTCTCCTGGAGTTTGGCATCTGTAACAAAGAGACTGTCTCTGTTGCAGGAATCTAGCATTCATATTCTAAAAATCATTTTTCCTACTGTGGTCAAATCCAGATTATCTTCACAAATAAATTAAATCCAATATAGGAGTCCAAAGTGATTGATAACTATCTAAAAATCTGTTTCTTGTGGAAAACATACTATATTCAAACTCAGAGGTAGCCAATGTTTAGTTTGATTACTTCAGTTACAGAAATTAAACTCTCTGTTGAAGACTGGATCTTAGAAGCTGACTATTTTTGCTATTCATTACCCTTGCTCAACCCCTTTAGAACCAGTTCAAGATTTCCATCTGTCAGATTTAGCCGGTAGTAAACATGAACAGTGTATTTTTAAGTCTAACCTCTAAGATAGGTAGAGGGTGTTGACATGCCAACTAATTACCTTAAAGGATGGGCAATGCAGTTGTCAAGTAGCTGCTTTCTCTTCCTAAGCTTTAAAGTGCTATTTGTCACATTAAATATGAGAAGAGTGTACTGTATAGTGAGGTCCCACTAGCTTATTGATCTGGATCCACTACATAACATCATTTCTGCAAATATGTCCTTCAAGTATGGGGTATTCTGTTATTGGACACACCAAAAAGAAAGAAAGAAAAAAACAAAACAAAACCTAGTAAGTTTGCCCTTTAATGAAAACCAGTGGCTGAAATTTGGCCTCTTTCTAGTAAGGAATTGCCTTCACCAATCATTAAATGTGAAAATTCAACAAACATTTGAAATCTATGTGACGTCTCATGACACCTGCCTCATGGTCTGATGAGCAGAAGAAGCAAGATATAGGATTTCATCAACTGAGATTCTCAGCTTACTTTCCCCCAACCCCTTCAATAGCTGTTTATTGGCAGTGGGCTGGAAAGGGTGATGGAGGTCACATATACAGACGCCACTTCATACCAACGTCACAAGGATGGCAAGAGTGATAAGAAAGAGTGGCCTGGAGGTCCCAATGAGCTCCTGCCCTCAAGAGTGGGCCTGGAGTGTTGAGTGGGGGCAGCCTTAAAACACCTCCACTTACATGCTTAGAGATGAAGATGGGCTCACTGGCTGCAGTCCCATCTTGACTGCTTGTAGTGTACTTTGTAAGGCAAGGCTGTTGGCCAGGGTTCGCCTGACATACTCCTTCTAGGCAACCTTCAGGTTCTCCCTGCAGACCTTCAGGGCAGAGGCCTGCAAGCCTCGTCCATAAGAGGTCAGGGCCCATGACTTCAGCTGAGGGCACTGGTTGATGACACTGAGGTTAATGGATGCCTCCTCCTCACTCTGACTCCCAGATAGGAAGGTGACCCCAGTAACAGCAGGGGGCGCTGTGCAGAACAGTGCTGTGACAGTTGCCATGGCAATCGCCTCATGAGAAAACTGTGTGCAGGCGTAGTGTGTTGCTACCATATTGGGCTTCAGCAATGTGCCTTCCAGGAACACCTGGTGGTCGCTCAGAGCCTTGTAGACAGCAGCCAGCAACTTCTCAGTTACTATCAACAGTGTTTCAGATCGTGGTCCCCATAGAGGAAAATCTCAGGCTCCACAATGGGTACGATGCCATTCTGCTGGCAGATGCTGGCATAAGGGGCCAGCACGTTGGCATTTTCCACGATGGCGAGGGCTGAAGGAGTATGTTCCCCAATCTTCAGCACACAGCGCCATATGGTAAACTTCACTCCATCCTTCTTGTTCTGGTACAGCGCTCAGACAGCCCATCCAGCCATTGGGTGGTGGTCTTGCCGTTTGTTCCTGCCAGGGTATCACACCCTTGTCTACGTTGATGCCCACAACGCCGCCCTTGAATTTGATAACTTGAGGAAAGGGACACCCATCACCCACCTTCTGGTAGAGTGTCTCATGGAAGACGATGACATGCCCACTGCAGGGGTTCATAAGGTCATCGGCAGTCAACAGCAGCTGGCGGTAGAAACGCTGGTTCTCTTTGGTGTCTGAGTTCCATTGGACGGCAGCTGCTTGACAATGCTTCCGGTGGACCCATCAGCAGCCAGGATGACCTTGCCCGGAACCACAGTGCAATGAGTAATGTCGGATAGCTCCTTCTTCTGCCCCGACGTCAGCGCTGGGTATGGGTAGGGCATGGTGGTAGTGGTGGTAGCAAGTTCCTGGCACAGGAGAGGGAGAAGAGGGCTTTGCAAGCTGCGGCGGCGGAGGGCAGCGGGTGGATTGCAAGGGCATTCGTCACTAGCGTCTCAGCTTACTTTTTAAGTGTAAAATCAAATGGAGATCTTTGTTTTGTTTTGTGTTTGTTATTAGGAAATAACTGTGTACAGAAAATGGCCATTCTTTGAGTCTCTTTAAGGAGGCGTTAAATGAGAAGTTTTGTTCACTTAACCAGAACTTCATTCTATTTGAAAATCACTGTAGGATCACTGCAGTGCTTAGGAGTGTTGGTGACAAAATGTTTAAGTGCTTGGCTGCAAACTGAAAGGCCAGTGGTTCAAACACACAATGACTCCACAGTAGAAAAGCCGCGGCGTGTACCCTTGTAAAGATTACAGCTTAGGAAACCCTATAGGAAAGTTCTACTCTATTACATATTAAATAGAATCTTTATAAATTGGGAATGTCTCAGCAGCACACAACTATAGTGGTTAGTGCTCAAAATTTTTTGAACAAATAATTTGCCTGGTAGCATTTTTTACTGTGCAACAGACGCTAGAGCAAACTGATTGCTGGGATGTTGCAGAAAACTCATGACCGAACTGGTAATTCAGTGGTAAAATTATACCTTCTGTGTAGGAGTTCTGAGTTTGCTTCCCAGAGAATCTACCTTATTTGTAGCTACCAGCCATCTATCAGTGGAGGCTTTTCTGTTGCTATGATGCTAATTAGGTCACAGCAGAAATTTCCAACTAAGACTAGGAAGAAAGGCCTGGTGATCTATTTCTGAAAAAAAAAAAATCAGTCAATAAAAACCCAATGGACCACAAAAATCTGAATTACTTAAGAGGATGGCACACCTCCAGCAGCATTGCTTTCTGTTGTACATGGGGCCTAGAGGCCACCTCAATGGCAATTAAAAATAATTATAGCAGACAACTTGCTGCCTTGTGGAGTTTAGAGCCAAGTGAAACCTGCTCAGGCAGGATAAGACTGGTGCTGGATAGGCATTGGCCATATATGGAATTGTGTTTTGAGGATGAGAAGAAAGGGAAGACTGGGTGCCGGATAAGTCAAATCAATTTAAAATACAAGCACCAAGTTTTACCCTTCTCTCTCATTTACCTCTCCATTATGACCATTCAATTAATCACTGATCCTTCCTTCATAGGGCCTCTTCAAGAGGTCCTCTTTTTATGCATTACCGCTACCACCTTGATTCGAGACTTCTCTGTTTCTTGACTGGACAACTGCAAAATCATATTTGGTTTTCCATCAGCACTATTTAATACCAAGTCATATGTCTCAAAAATACCCTTTTCATCATTTTTATTTTTGCTAAAAACCAAGCAAAAGAGAGACAAAACCAAACCTTTCCTTCCTTAATGATTTCTTGCCACAGAAAGAGCCCTGGTTGCTCTGTGGACTAATCATTGGAGTGCTAACTGAAAGGCTTGGCCATTCATACCGGAGGACAATGAAGCTGTCTGCTCCTGTTCAGATTTATAGTGTAGGGAACCCTGAGGAGCAGTTCTGCTCTGTGGCATGAAAGGTCTCTGTAAGTCAGCATTAACTCCATGGCCTTGGGTGGATTTTTGCCACAGATTTTTATTCACCACTTTTTTTTTTTTTTTTATTAAGTTTTTGTTGTGAATTGAGTGGAAGTTTACAGGACAGATCATCAGTTTTACATTCAACAAATCATGTACTTTGTTTCAGTACAATGATTATAGTCCCCTCCATGTACTATCAGACTGGAAAGCCATTTGAACTGCAAGGTCAATGGTTCAAGCTCACCAGCTGCTCCTTAGAAACCCTATGCAGGGTCACTATGGGTCGGAATTGACTCAGGAGCACTTAATAACAACAACAACAATGTACCATCAGTTAACAGCATTTCTCTTTATTCATTTTAGCTCTTTAAAGAAAAAAAAATACTCAGACATATTCTCGAGTTTTGGTATTCTCACTTTCCCTCTAGTAAAATAGTACTCTTTTATTGTAGCATAGAGGTTATGAATCAGGATGTGAACCTCAAGGTCATCTGTTCAAAATTACCAGTTATTCCATGGGAGAAAGATGAGGCTTTCTGCTCCTGTAAAGATTTACAGCTTCGGAAACCCTATACAGGGTTGCTATGGGTCAGAATCCACTCAATGTCACTTAACAACAACATTATGCAATGACTACTTCGGATAAAATCTACCCTGAAGTGACTGCCACTGAGAACTCTTCCCAGGTCTGCTGGACTTTCCTGTGACCTAGTTATCAATAAAATATATCACTTCTCTGCCCTGGACACCACTCTGGGCATTGCAGGCCATAGAGGACTTTTAAAACAATAACAACAAAAACAGTTGTCAAATGGATCCTGACTCTTGGTGACCCCATGTGTGTCAGAGTAGAACTGTGCTCCATAAAGTGTCTGCTTTCTGGAAGTATATGGTTTGTTTTTTTTTCTTAGTTTTTTACAGTAGTGGTCCTATGTAGTATTTGTCTTTTTGTGACTGACTAATTTCACTCAACATAATGTCCTCAAGGTTCATCCATGTTATGCAGTGGCTTACCGCTTCCTTGTTATTCTTCAAGGTAACATAATATTCCATTGTGTGTGTGTACCACAGTTTTTTAATCCATTCTTCAGTTGATGGGCACTTCAGCTGTCTCCATCTTTTTGCTATTGTAAATAGTGCTGCTATAAACATTGGTGTGCATATACCATCTTGTGTTGTGGCTCGTTTTTCTTGTGGGTAAATACCAAGTAGAGGAATTGCTGGATCATAAGATATTTCTATTTTCAACCTTCTGGGGAAACACCATATTGCTTTCCAGAGAGGTTGGACCATTGTGCAGTCCCAGCAGCAATACAGGAGTGTCCCAGTTTCTCCACATCCCTGCAGCATTTATTGTCCTCTACATTTTTGATCTTTACTGTTATTGTTGGTGTGAGATGATATCTCGTTGTTTTGATTTGCAGCTCTCTAATGGCTAGTGATCATGAACATTTCTTCATGTGTTTGTTGGCTGCTTGGATCTCTTCCTTAGTGAAGTGTCTGTTCGTGTCCTGTGCCCACTTTTTAATTGGGTTATTTGTCTTTTTCTTGTAGAGGTGTTGTACTTTCCTATATATTTTAGAAATGAGTCCCTTGTCTGATGTATCATTGCAAAAGATTTTTTCCCATTCTGTGGGTTCCCTTTTTAGTCTTCTGGTGAAGTCTTTTGATGCACATAAGTTTTTAATTTTTAGTATGTCCCACTCATCTATTTTATCTACTTTTGTTTGTGTGGTTTTCAAAATGTTTTGTAGTCTGTGTATTCCCAGAATTAGTGCCCTCACATTTGTCCCTAGTTTTTAGTTGATGGCCTTCATAATACTGGGATTGTGATGTGCTTTTTAATGCAATGGAATCACCCATCACTCCATTAATATCCAAGGAAGCTAACTGGTACACCACCCTAGGACTCTATGGAGGATGAAAGCATTCAAACAAAAATCAAACAAACCCGTCTCCATCCACTTGATTCTGACTCCATGATAGTTGTACATAGGACCCCAAATAAGCACTCGATCTCAAGGTGGGTTTGAGTTGCAAGGTCAATGCTTCAAATTCACCCGCCACTCCTTAGAAACCCTGTACAGAGTCACTTTGAGTCAGAACTGACTTGACAGGACTTAACAACAACAACAGTAAGGTGACTAATTCGTGACTGGAACTAGGTTTAGATACCTCTCTGGTAGATTATTGTAACCACCAATAAAGACTGTGCCAAACAAAGAATGCTGCTCTCCTGCTTTAGCAAAAGGAATGCCTGGTGCTAGACAGCAGTGTGGATGATGAATAGTTAACCATGATTTTTGGTGAACACTAAAATCCTAATTAAATATGATTTAATTCTGCTTATAGTGGCAGAAAAGGATTCTTACAGTTCTTTTGTCTGATTACATCACTTGCTACATTAAGTTCATTAGGAATATTAGGCAATGAATAAAGGCCAAAGGAAATGAACCATTTTTAATGAATGAAGAATAGTATGGAGACCATTTACTAGCCAAGATGAATAGTAGCAATAAACTATGGGTTCACTTCGCTGGCACTCTATTTATATGCATGCCTGTTGCTTGTTCTATTCAGAAGCATGGCTAGTGTCGGAAATGAGATTTACAATGTTATTTGTAAGTACTTTCTGGTCTTTTTTTTTTTAATGCTGTGGTTGATAATCTGAAAATTCTTAAATTGCAGACCTTGAATAACATATTGAGAGCTCTGTCTTCTTATCTATTTGGGGTGAGGGGAGTGTTTCATGCATTTTTCTGTTTCATGTAGATAGCCAGGTGTTTTCACTCATAAACGGAAGGAAGCCTATTCTGAACTAGCTACCTTTCAGTTACACGTGCACAGCTTTCACCATACTGCTGACTTGGAGCCTGGGTTTCCTGTAGCCGTAGGCTTTTGCATAGATATGTGACAGGGAAAGATAAACCTATCCAAAGTTTAAAATTCTGCATGTTTTCAAAGAGGCAGCTACAACACTTTTGGAAGAACTTTAATGTAGCAGAGAAATAAAAGGAATAGAGTCATATCTTTCCATCATTGCCTAACCTCTTTAAAAGAATAGATTAACTTTCATGGCATTGGGATAGTCATGCCTTTGGCCTTCAAAACTTCTTCAATCCATTCCCCTTCCCAACTTCCTGGAGAAACCACAGCAAAGATTGCAATTAAGAGACTGCTGGTTTCTTCCACAAAGTGGACTCTTTTGAAAAGTGCCTTTTAAAATATTCACCTTGCAAGGATTCTATTCCTTGACATTTCTGCCTTCTCCTTAATGCACATTAGTATTTAAAGGCAGTAGAAGCCTGTTATACCAGGATTTTTGTTGCTCATTTATAGCTATATAAGGAAATCAATTTATATCTACCCACAATATTGAAAAAACAAAATAGAATACATTAAGAGACATCTGATCCTGGCCTTACACAGAGTTTTATAGGTTGAAACCAAGTGATAGAGACTTTCTCTCTCCCACCCTCCATGACTTCTACCAGCTCTACCTCAGAATCTCTCTTTTTTTTTTTTAAGGTTTGTATTGTGAATTGAATGAAAGTTTACAGGGCAGATCATCAGTCTACATTCAATGAATCGTACACCTTGTTTCATTACAATGATTATAATCCATCCCATGCACCATTAGTTATCAGTATTTCTCTCTATTCACTTAGGGTTTTTTTTCAACACTCAGGCATATATAATAATTTACACCACCAAAGGGCACCTTCTGCAAGTCTGCCTCCTGGCCACTATCTCTTAGTCCCACTCTTCCCATGAATCTAGAGTCCTCAGCTGCCCCATCTCTGCCTCCAACTCTGGTGTTGCTTCTACTCTGGATAAGGTCCTGCATTCCACTTGTGCTCTTCTCTCTTTATGGTCCTAGGGTAAACTTTGTTTCTGGACTGTAAAATTAACTACTCCCCTGTTTTTTTTTTTTTTACAAAACTTCTATGTTTACAATTGTGAAAGTCACAATTACTTATGATAACTATTACTCACTATTGAATCATAAGACTCTTATCCTCATCTCTTTTAACCAGACCCATCTAGACAAGAAGAAAACTATTCAGTGGGGACTTTCTTCCCCCACACACTCTTAATCTAAGCTCCCTCTTGAAACCTTGTAAACCAGTCACTTCATGCCTCCAACCTCCCTTCATTTTAGGTAGCCAATATCTAAGTTGCCTGTCCTTATCTACCCTGTGTACAGAGGGGAATAGCATTGATACTTAATGTGGAGACTCCTTACTTCTCTATTTGGTATTTAGAGTTACTACCTCCATGAGTATAGGTCAAGTTCATCAAATCGTAGCAATTTACCCTCGTTTCCTTTATCAAAAATTGTTCTGTGTGTTTGATTTTGTCTTCCTTTAGTCAAGTTCTGATTATCAAGCCATTGAGGCTAGGTCAAGTGAATGCTATCTGCAAGTTTGGGTGTTCTTGTGCATCTCCCCTCACTTCATATCAGCTGGATGCTTCACTCTCAGCTCTAACCCTCTGTGGCTATGTCCTTGTCCATGGGCTTAGGTGTACTCAGGTCTCACTACACTTCAGACCAACTTACCCTTCCTCTTCTCTCTTTCATCTCCAGGTCAACAGGAGTCTATGGACCATGGTTGAACTCAGCCCATTTCTTCATTTCTGCCTTTCCCCCTCTTCCACTCACCAGTAGATCAATGTGGTCCTCAGCAAGCTTACGTGCCTGCTCATGTGTTCCCTTTGAGTTTCAGTCTTGGAGAGGGGACAGAACTATCTCTTGAAGTTATCCCTGTAATTTAATACCTTCATATGGTAGAGTCCTGGTGTGGTGCTGTGGGTTAATGTGCTGGACTGCAAGGTTGGTTTGAACTACAATGTTTGGCGGTTCAGGCTCACCAGCCACTCCTTGGAAACCCTAAACAGGGTTGTTAGGAGTCAGAACTGACTCGATGGCACTTGACAACAACAGTGCAGAGTCCTGGTGTCACCATAGGATAAGCACTCAACCTCAAGGCCGGTTTGAATAGCAAGCTTGGCAGTTCAAACTCACCAGCTGCTCCTTGGAAACCCTATACAGGGTCACTATGAGTCAGAACCAACTCAACAGCATTTAACAACAACAACAGTGCATAGACTAGGATGTTTTTCCCAGCATGCTGATGTGGGAGCCATTATTGCTCATCCTGACAACTGCAGCAGCCTCGTGCATCCTATCTCACCATCCATCCAAAGTCGACAGCTAACACAGCAGCCATCCAGGAGCATCTCTACTAAGAGTTAAAATCCAATATTGAGTATTTACCCCTCTTGTCTATAGTATCAGATATCCAGTTGAAATTTAGCAGCTTGGAATGCATGGCCATTCTGTGGTTTGGTGTTTTTCCTCTGTACTTGAGAAATAATGCTTAAAAGAAAGAAAATAGAGACAATTGGGTCAAAAACCAAATGTTTATAAGCATTTACTCTGTTTGATACTTTAATCTACTTCATTTCATTCAATCCTCTAAACAGCCCATTGAAGTGAATGTTATTCATTTTCCATATATCTATCCTCCTTCCAGGCATCCTTCTTTCATTCACTTAGACTCATGCAAGAAATGTTTATTGCAACTACTATGTGTCCAGCAGAGTCATGGTGTGGAACTGTGGGATAAAGCACTGGACCGCAAGGTCAGATGTGCCACAAGGCAGGCAGTTCAAACATACCAGATGCTCCTTATTACTCTGTACAGGGTCACTGTGAGTCAGAACTGACTCGATGGCACTTAATAACAACATTTATATGTCCAACAGAGTTCAAAATCAAAGTCCGTATTTATATGTAGCTTACATCCTAGAGAGAGAGGAGGGTATTAAACAAATATAAAGGAACTTCAAAGAGCCCTGGGAAATTTTCCATTTTTTTTTTAATTCTATTTTTCTGTGAACTTTATGAAGCTCCCCTAATGTCAATTAAGTCTTTTGTATACAGAGGGAAGCCACAGGGTATTGGTAGTGGTACGCCAATGTGCTCACGTCTGTGCTTTGGAAACTTTAACTTGGCAAAGTGTATAGAACAGAATAGGAATGAGAATTGTCAAGGCAAAGAGATCTGTTGGGAAGACAATTCAGAAGCAAAATAATATGGGCCTGGATAAGGTAGTTGTGGATATTAGAATATTCATAGATTAAAAATAAATCTATGATTTTTGGTCACTGATGGGCTTGGAGAGCACAGCCAACGGGAAGTTAAAAATGACTGTGGCTTTAAATTTTGAAGAATTGTGTATTTGGGTACCCTTTAAGGAAAATGGAAAAGAATGATTTTTTCTGTTGTCATATTGAATTCTAAACTTCACGCAATTAGATGCAGCAATATCATTGCACACTGCTATATAGCAATGTTTGAAGGCGTTAAATGAATATTTGCAGTTTCTAACAATGCAAAGAAAGCCTTTGATGCAAAGGGCAATTCATTTTTGCTGGGGTAGGAGTGAGAGATGATGAAAAACAAACAAGCAAACAAAATGGTATTCACTGCAGACATGTGTGATTAATAGAGTCACCCTTTAAATATTTCGGGACAACATTAAAAAAAAAGTCTTTCTGTTTGCAATTTATGATAGTTTTTACCATATTTTCATAATTGTCCTTCACTGTTTGCCACCTTATCACTTTGACATTTTCTTCAAATCAATAATTGACATTGTACTGCCTACAAGAGAATAAAGAAATACAACTTTTGGGTTATATACATCCATGGGAGAGGCAGCATGTCGGTGACTCTCAATTCTCCAAACCAGAAAGAAGTGTCCTGAGCCAAGAGGGCCACTGCTGAGCTGCACTGTCCTTACTTATCCATCCATCCACCCATGCACCTCCTAAGGTACTCATTTTATAGAAAGTGACTGTAGAAAATATACATATTGACAGAGAGTTTGGGAAGCAGAGGTTGAAGAGAAAATGTCAGTGAGGGAAATGGGGTGTGGAGTGGTGAACCAGCAGCTGACTTACATGTCTGCCAAATGAGATTTCAAAATTTACCCCAAGTGCCCCAGTCCAGGTGTGAGCCAGATGCCACCCTGGGCTCAGGGAAAGATGCTTTCACCCAGTGTGGGGTACAGCATTTCTGGATGAGAACTAAACTCATATGTTTCAGAAAAATGTAGCTAAATAAGCCATTGCCTTTGAACCTGATTCGAATTCCTTGCTTGCCTTTTATTTATTTATTTATTTATTTATTGTTATCACAGTTTCATTTTATGTATGTGCTGGTGTGTGTAAGAGAAATGTCCATTTGTAATCCATTGAAAGGACTCCCCCACTCCCCCACTCCCCCATTAAAGTCTGTGTCCTAGAATAAAACTCTGTACTGATCATTCAGTATTATTGTTCCTAAACTCATTCAACTATTCAATGAACATTTCCTAAGTGAAATATTCCCCTAAGGTTTAGGGCAAACTCAGATTCATCTGTTTTCCTTTA
Organism: Chrysochloris asiatica; assembly: GCF_000296735.1. NCBI lineage: Eukaryota > Metazoa > Chordata > Mammalia > Afrosoricida > Chrysochloridae > Chrysochloris > Chrysochloris asiatica. Next base: position 3,319,179 of record NW_006408611.1, read on the forward strand.
CATCATGCTGCCATTTTCTTTGGAAGGAGCTCTGGTAGCGTAGTGGTTACAAATTGGTCTGCGAACCGCAAGTTCAGCAGTTCGAAACTACCAGCTGTCCCTTGGGAGAAAGATGAGGCTTTTTGCTCCCGTAAAGATTTACAGCCTTGGAAATCCTGTACAGGGTTGCTATGAGTCAAAACCGACTCCATGGCATATAACCAACCAACATGAATTAACTGCATGGCCAAAAATCTACATTTATCTAAACTTTGTTGTTGTTGCTATAACGTGTCATTGAGTCCTTTCCAACTCATAGTGATTCTGTATATGGTATCCTAGGAGCAGCTGGGGTGTTTGAACCACTGCCTTTGTGATGAGTAGTCCAGTGCTTATCCTACAGCACCACACCAGGACTCCCTTTAACATACCCCCCTCCCCAATGACATTTAAAAATATATATTTTTGAACAAATCAGTGAAGTGGAGAGTACATATTATTATTATTTCACCTTTTATAGGAGAAGAAATAGAGGCTGAGAGTTCATAGCATTTTTTGTAAGGGATCAGATGAGGATTGGCAGGTATAGGAATGAAGGCCAGGGGCCCATGCATGCTCGGTCTAGGGCCATTTGTAAAAGGCCAGGGGTGTAATCCACTGTAAAAGAAGAGGGGTGATGAGCTCTGTGGATCCCCGATGATGAGGGAGGATCCCCTGAGGATAAAAGATGAAGAAGAGCCATGGTGGGCACAACCTCCAGCTGTGGCCAGGGCATTTCTGCTGTCATCTGGCTAATATATTGTGACGAATGATATGTCCTATTATAGCTTCTTAAAAAGCTTGAAAATTATTTGCCATACGTTTTAGGAAATAATTCATTCCTTATTTGCTGTAGCTCTGAGTATCATATTCTGCTTCATTAACTAATTCAGAATTTACCCATGTGTGAAAAATACATATCTTTCATTCTAAGCTGTTGACTCCTCCCACCTAACTGTTACGGTTTTTAAACAATGCTTATTTTTAAGGGGCTCCTGGTGTGGCGCTATAGCATAAGCACTTGACCACATGGTCAGTTTGAATCACAAGGTCGGCAGTTCAAATTCACCAGCCACTCCTCAGAAACCCTATACAGGGTCACTATGAGTCAGAACCAACTTGACAGCACTTAACAACAACAGAGTGATGATTCTAAAATATTTCCAGAAGTTTGATGGCCTAGGCAAGCTTTGTAAAGTTGTTCTTTGAGAAGTGTGATGTTTGATCCTTTGCATTTGAAATATCCACACATGGAGTCACTTCATCAGTTAAGGGAATGCTGGCTAGCAAGAGTAGTCTTAAGTGCAACCATTTAATGCCAGAACATTGGTTTAGAAGGGGAAGTGGGGTAGAAGTCACTTGAAGTACTCTTAAGCTAAGAGGAAAATCGAAGCAGCCATAAGAGTAGTTTTGATTTCATGGAGGCCACAGAGAGGAACTTGGGTTTCATCAGATCTGAGAGATGTTCCGTCAGAATGAGTGTGGGAAGTGGAAAATGGGTACTCTAGATCATTCTCTACAGTACTTCCCTGACCTCGGGGTCAGCCATGCACATCACTCTTCAGAGGAATCCTGGGAGGGAATAGAACAGAGGCACTTAATTCTCATTCTCAGGCTGTGCAATAATTAAGAAGGGGAGGAGCAAGGAAAGGAGAGATTAAAGAGAGTTCTAATATAGGCTTGAGTGGGGAAAACCCTAACCCTGCTCAGCTAAGGAGATCAACTGGGCCTTATATAGTTAACAACAGCCCTGCTTATCTGCCATCTTGTCTATTGGGCGTGATTTTTGGGGAAAAAATGATATAAAAGTTTGAAACCTACGGCACTGAGTTTCAGTCAGGCTCTCTGAGTGGTGTCAATGTTTAATTTACTCCACTGCTGACTCTAAGATTACAGGTTCAAGTCCACTCAGAGGTGCTTTCAGAAGAAAGGCTTGATGATTTCCAAAAAAATCAACCATTGTCTTGTGCCGTCAGCCCTTCTTGCTGGTATCCCATTGCCCATCAGAAAGCATCAGGCCCTGTCTAACCAGTGTGTAAACCACCAGTTAAGCCTCTTTATCCTCCATACCTTCATCTAGCCAAGCAAAATGATTTTCCCACCCTGTACATGTCTTTGTCCACGCTGAAATGCCTATTCCCGTGTAGTTTACTTGCTCTCAGCTCCACTGTTTCCACATTTGAAATTCTTCTCCCCTTACTTAGGCTAAGTCTAGAAATGTGTTTCCAATGCTGACCGTGGTGATGAGTGAGGGTTAGCGGGTGGCGCTGCTAGTGGTTGCAATATCTGCCACAAGAGGGCCGTTGACGTTGTTGCTGTCTTTGCTGTCAGTGGTGCCAAGCTACATGGCATTATTGAGGTTTCTTTCAAGTACAGAGCTGTCCTGGGTTTGAGGAAGAACCAGCTACATCATTCTGATCTTTTATTTATCCTACTCTTTCATAATCAAGCTATTACTTCCCCTTTTCTTTGGTTTCATTCCTGACCTTAATTCTGAGACTGAACTTTGTTGCATGGTAAAGCTAAATGTCAAGGTCATCTAGAAGCCACTATCAAAACTAATGCCACTCATGCAGACTTCACTTCAAAACCATATGACAACCCAGCTTTTTCTGATACCCTTGGTCCTCAAAAATTTTATTATCAAAAGGAAATGTGAAACTGATTTGCTTTGTTTTTTAAAAATATATCTTTCCTCGACTCTTCCTTGACTCCCAGTCCAAGGAACTGGGAAGGAGTCTATATACTTAGTGAACAGTCGCTGAAGTCCATCGGCACAGTGGAAAGAAGATTACATTTGACTAATTTCACTCAGCAGTGTCCTACAGGTTCATCCATGTTATGAGGTACTTTTCAAATCCATCATTCTTCTTCAATATTGCATGTTACTCAATTGTGTGTATGTACCAACATTTGTTTATCTGTTTTTCCATTGAAATACATTTAGGCGGTCTACATCTTTTGGGACTTTCTTCACCTACCTCTCATTAACCCGAGAAATCTTAGCATTTCTGAGTTCTGCCTCTTCAGCATCCCACTGAATCTTTGCTAATCCATGTGTAATTGGTAAAGTAAATATTGCCTTCCTATGTGAGGATGTTGTTGTTAAGTGTAATTAATGCAGTTCCGACTTATTTCCAAGGTCGTAAATCTTTGTAGGAGCAGAAAGTGTCAAGTTGCTCACATGGAGTGGTTGGTGGGCTCGAACTGCTGAGCTTGTGATTTTCAGTTCAGTGCTTATCCTCTAGAGCTACTTTGTTCTGTCCTTTCTGTAGAAATTGATTATAGTTCTCAAAAATGGGATTTAAAAAGTCTCCTGCCATGTGAAACCGGGGAACCAATAGATCTGGAACCCTGAACTCGTATTTCAACTACATCTCTTATTGGCATTTGCTATAACAACAACAACAACAACAATTTGCCTCGCTGAGACTTACTTCTTTGTTCAGTGGGGGAGGTGGGGGTGGTTGACATGGAGTTCATGGGACTATTGATAGGATTAAAGGGGATAATGTGTATAATGCATGGTGGTGGTTTGTGGTTGTGTGCCATCAAGTCAGTTCTGACTCATGGCGACTGTATAGGGTTTCGGAGGAGCAGCTGACCTTGTGTTTCTCCTACAGTGCTTATCCTACAGCACCACACCAGGAGTCAGGAGACATAAAGATCCCCAAGTTTTATTAGTGGGAAGAACCAGGATACACGGTGTTTATATTTTTTTATTAAATCAGATTAGTAATGGAACCAAAATACAGCACAGGTTTTCTGAGTCTCAATACAGTGCTTAGTGGAAAGTGGCTTTTCTGGATGCTTGAAAAAACATGCTATGTAGGTGTGTACCCACTCGTTCATTCTGTGTGTGGTGAAGTGCCACTTCCTAGTGGCTTAAAGGCCACTAGGGAGATCCTTTGAAAGCTATCTGAGATAGGACAACTCTCCTTTTTGTTTCTCTCTCTAAATAGTCAGTTTCAGAAATTGGATTTTGAAGGGGGGGGGAAAATCTTATTTTGTACCCAAGTGTGGGGGAAGGTTACAAGGGAGTACTGAAAGGACCAGTCTACCAACGCTTCCCACCAATACAGAAGGTGAAATGATGATGATGAAAGGTCATTCTTAGAGTAAGAACACACTTCACATCATTTATGAGCTGTGAGACTTTTGGTACTTCTCAACTTGTCCTTAGGTTCTTACCCTCTGAAACTGATCACCTCATACCCACTTCTCTAACTTTTAAGGTTTTCAAAAGAAGAATGAGAGCATCTATTTGAACATGCTTTATGAACTGTAAAATTCCATAGAAGTACGCAGCAATTATGACCATGGAACTCTGTGACCCAGATCGACATTTTATGTCAAGTCCCTGCTTCCTTTTTTTTGTTGTTTGCTATCCCAGGAACAGATGGAAAACTAGAGTCTGTCTGATTTTTCATTTGGACTGAAAACGAAGCTAATGTACTTTTGCAGATACCTCTGAAAGAAGAAGTGGGAGGAGACCAGGCCATTTAGAAAGCATCATTGTTATTTATGTTTCCTTATCTCTCTGCAGTCACCCCACTGTGCTTTTAAGGAGGAGTGGGGAGGGAGAACGGGATCCCTGTGGTGAGGCGTAATGAGTTTCCCTAGCTTTTCTGTGAACCAGCTCTTTGGAAAGCTAACCTCCTCCCCAGGCACTCACCACTAATTAAGAGGAGGGGTGGCTGTGTTGGTAGATGCCTACTGAAGCTGTTCTCCAAATCTTTTCTTCACTTGTGTATCAACTTCCCTTTTAATGCTTAATTCTCTGTGCATATTCATGCTTGGGAGAATCTGAGGAGATTATGGACCTAGATTCAGGGAAAGGGCAGTATTCCTGAAGAACTCAAGATTCTCCTCACTGATATATCTTAGTGCAGGTTCTGGAGTATGGCTGCCTGAATTTGAATCTCAGGCCTGCCACTGTCCAACCGTGTGTCTTTGAACCCATCACTTCTCCTCCGTAATACACAGCTACACCACCTATAAGATGGAAATAACAGCATCTTCCTCAGTCCAGCTGCTTTGAGCACCAGATGAGATAACAAATGGAAACCACATCTTACAGTGCTTGGTACAAAACTGCTGCTCGGGAACTTGCCTCACCAGATATTTAATCAGTACTTTATTTAGCAAACAAGTATTGACCACCTACTTCACGTAAGGTGGTGGTGTGGTGGAGCTTAAACAAAATATATATGTGGGAGGAGGTAAAAAAAAATTGTGGGAAAATGAAATGAAAAGATAAAGGAACTTTTCCAGGAGCTTCTAAAGCCCTCACATAGGTATTTCAGGCTTTCAGAGATGCCTGAAAGCTAGAGGGAGCTATCTCTGCTAAAATCAAAATAATGGAAAACACACATATGCAAACTTGGGGGAGGTATCTTTGGTAGGATTGAGAGCTCTCCCATGAAGAGTGGAAATTTTTAGAGACCTGATATAAAGGGAAATAGCATGATGAAATGCTTATCCTAATCCATGGCCAAGACACTCTTGTAACTGCATTTTCATGTAGGGTCTGCATTAAATCAAATAAACAGAAAAGGAGATCTTGAGACTTCTCACAACTCCTTCTCTGCACCTGGGTCTTCAGTGTGATTATTTCACTCTGAGAACTGCAGATTTTTCGGGGTTTTTTCTCCTCCACCATCGGTTTAAAGCATAGCCTTCCAAATGCCATTCCTCTTCTGAAGCCAATATATATTTTTACGTTGGAGTTAGCTGTAATGTCTTTCACAGCTCGCAAGTCATTGGGAAGATTTGATGTTCATTCTACTAAAATATTGCTGCTGAAAGATTCAACTGTGAAATACAGCTGCCTTGTGTGTTGGCACTGAACAATACTCCCAAACACACACATAGGCACACACATATACACATGTGTGAACACACACACTTAGGATATAAATGAAAGATGTACTTTTATTATGTGAAGGGGTTCTGCTTAATTATAGGTATCATTCATCCTGCGTGCTCTGGTAGAGTACTGGTTACAAATCAGCCTGCTAACTTCAGGGTCAGCAGTTCAAAACTACTAGCCATTCTACAGGAGAAAGATGAAGTTTCTGCTCCTGTAAAGATTTACAACCATGGACAAGAAGGAGTCCTAGTGTGGTACTGTAGGATAAGTACTGTACTGCTAGTCAAAAGATTGGTGGTTCAAACCCACCAACTGCTCCTCAGAAACCCTATATAAGGTTGCTATGAATCAGAGCCATCTGGCTAGCACTTAACAACAACAACATAGTCAATAAAGATCTGGCTTCTACACAGCTGGTGTGTATGTGTGTGAGTGAGAGAGAGAGAAACTGAAATAAATATAATGTGTATCTACACTGAAGAAGTCTAACTTCTTAAGTCATGGAATCTAATATATGTTTGGTTGGAAGATCTAAGTAACTTGTTCAGGTTCCTGCAACTTGTAAGGTAACAAAGCTAACATTTGAACCTAGGACTGTTTCCAAATCATATCTTCTACAATATCTCTTTTTAAAAACATCTTTGGGGACTGAGAACTCAAGGCCACATCTTAGCCACCTTCATTAACCAGTCTGGGTGTGGTGCTGCAGATTAATGTTGGATTGACAAGTTTGCTTGAACCAAAAGGTCGGCGGTTCAAGCTCATCACCTGCTCCTTGGAAACTCTATACAGGGTCGCTGTGGGTAGGAACCAACTCATAGTCACTTAATAACAGCAACAAATCTAATTATATTAGGTGCTTTTTAAAGAAGAAATTTTTCAGAAGATATAAATTGTAAACACACAGCCCTATGTTCAAATGTTAGCTTTGTTATCTTACAAGTTGCATGAACCTGAGTAAGTAATTTAGAGTCACCAAGGCATGCTCCATCATCAGTAAAAATGCCAACTACCTTCTCTTTGTGGGCATTAAAATGTGATCTTATAAATAAACTGTGTTTTACAAAAACATGGAAGAAAAATAAATTCCCTAGCCCTTCTCTTTTCCAGTCTGTGGCGATTTATGTAAGAACAGTGAAATTCCCCTCACCCTTCTTCCACATCTCTGAAGAAACCATGGAGTCCTCTGATTTGAGTCAGAATAGCACCCTCCAGAGGTCCTCTCTTAGAGGACTGAGAACTCAAGTCTACCTCTCAGCCACCTCCATTAACCAGTCTGTAGTCCAGTCGCATTAGGTAATTTTAGCAAGTATAATTCCCAAAGAGGCGGAAATTGTTACAGATGTTCAGATGATCTTAAAAAGCACACTTTGCAAATGCTTTTTGAGCATATCCTTTTGGAAAAACAGTGCCAAGCATAACTTTGTTTTTAACAACTCTCTCAACATTCTTTGCTATTACTCAAATTTCATATAGAAATTTAAGAGCTTCAAAAGTTCTGTTATGTTGAGGCTCTCCATGTATAGATTTTCAAATGTGGAATCCGTGACTTTCCTATAGGCAAATGTTTAAGTGGAATGTCACCACTGTCATCCTGATTGTAAATCAGATTGCCACATCAAAAGCATAGGATTTACTGCCTGGCACAAGGAACGCCTCCCCAACCTCAAACAGAAGCGGTATATTCCTGTGATGCATTCCGATACTCTTCAAAAAGAGAGAAATTGGGTTTATGTTTATTCTTTTTAAAATATAATATCCTTGTCAAATCTAAAACATTCCAGGAACATTTGTATTTTGGTTAAAAAGAGAGTCTTTGGGTGGTGCAGATGACTTAAATGCTCGGTGAGTAGCTGAAAGATGGATGGTCCAAGCCTACCCAGATGCATTTCAGCTAGACAAGCCTGGTGATGTGTTTCTGAAAGGTCCTAACGTCAAAAACCCTGTGAATTAATTCTCTGCACACAAGTTAGAATAAACTTAATGATGACTAACAACAACAATATTGAGAAAATTAGATTCATATTTAGACAAAAGATGGAACATGGTACAGTGCTATAGTTTACAAGTTACTTTTCAGTTTTATCTCTATTCAGATAAAGTCTTGGTTAGAACTCCCAACATAATGCTATATGTTGTTGTTGTTATATGCCATGGAGTCGGTTCCGACTCATAGTGACCCTGCACAGGGTTTCTGAGGCTGTAAATCTTTATGGGAGCAGCAAGCCTCATCTTTCTCTTGCATAACAGCTGGTAGTTTCAACCTGCTGACCCTGAGGTTAGCAGCCTGATTCGTAACCACTACGCTATATAACAGGTAATAAAAGTTTACTTTTGTCAAAAATGAAGGGTAAATCCTCATGTTCTTGGCTTATCTCTTACTGCCTGCACCTCTGTCCCCAGTCCTTGCCTGAGTTACCACCTCAGAAGGCTAGAGCTTCTCAGGATGAACTGGGAAACTACTCAACTTCAAAACAGTACCTAGGTTCTAGAGCTGGATCTTCCAGTAACTGGGTAACACTGGGCAATCTCTGTACACCTGCAGGCCTGTGTTCCCCTGTGCAGTGAGGGAGCTAATCAAATGAATTCCGTGGTCCCTTCTATTTTGTCATACCATCGTTTTCTTGTATGGAATAGTTTCATGTCAGTTGTTCATCTTCATTATCTACATATAAACAATGAAGGTCTTCATCTTCTTTCCTTTCTTCCTCCCTCCATTCCTTTCTGTCTCCCTCCCTTCCTTCCTTCTATTTTCTCTTTATGTTTGCCCTTAATGAATAGTGATTGAGTTATTAAAAAATAGTTATGGTGAAATAGTTATTTTAAATCTTCTTTGCTTTTAGTTTGAAGTATTTGTAGATATGGTCAGCGTTGTCTTTACCAGTTTCATTTAGACCTGTCTTGTTCGAATAAACTTGGCCATAGTGTTGACCACAAGGAGCTATTTCTGTCCAACTGAAGCAGCCACTCAACTGCTTCTCCCCACAAGGGACAGTCAACTGAACACTAGGGGAATGCCTACATCAGGTATGCTTTCAACTGGCTTCTGTTATTGCAACCCCTGTACTGCATCCCAGTGATCATTCCTCCTTCCTGTCTTTGTGAGCTTTCTGAAGGCAGGCATCATCTGATTGATCTCTGGGCTCTCATTGTTCAGCATGGTGCTGGACAGAGAGAAAGTACATTTCCATGTTCAATGGTTGTGATGGGAAGAAACCCAGCATTTGATAGCTTCCAATTTAAGAGTTCCTTCCCATTGCCAGATGTGTTGTCTTTTTTAGAATGCATTCTGTCAAGATAATGGTCCAAAAGGGGTCTATGAAGAAGGATTATGCAAACTTACTGAGCGAAATCATACTAAGCAGTTTTCTTGTTGACACTAAAAAGAAGGGACCCCGTTTCCTGCACTGTGAGTCAGGGTGTCCACAGTCGTTTTCCTGTCAAAGTGCCTTTCTAACACATTGGCTTAGTTATTTAGTGCTGTTAAAACAGAAAACCACAATGGGAAAAGTGACTTTAATAAACAGAAATCTATTCTACTATACATTCGGAGCATTCGGAGCGTGTCAGTTCTAGGGGACGGCTTTTGCTGTAGTTAGCTCTGGAGGAAGCCATTGTCTCTTCTGAACGTCATCTCCTGGGTAATCGTCACACAGCTTTGCATCTCCCTTCACCGCATCTCTGCTGTACTCATTTGTTCAATATCTTTTATATCTCAAAAATGATAAAATCAGGCTACAACCCACACTAATCCTATTTCATTAACGTAACAAAGGCAGCCTATTTCAGTATGGTATTGTTATCACAAGCATTGTTGTTGTAAGTGCTGTCCAGTTGAACCAGTTCTGTCCCATCACATATTTTGTACAGACATAGTTCAATCCAGAATACCCAGGGATCAGCAAATATTTTTTTAAAGGGCAGATAGTTACCATTTTAGACTTTCTGGTCCTCCGGGTCTCTCCAACAACTACCCAACTCTGCTGTCATAATGTTTTCCAGAAAGCTTTATTTAAAAAAGCTGATGGTGGGCTAGATTTGGTTTAAAGATATTAGTTTGCTGATTTCTGTTGCAATTTATGATCCAGAAGTTTCACACACTTCTCATAATCTCAAACATAGTCTTTCTTTACCTGCCAATCATGAGAAATCACCCAACTAAACCCATTGCCTTCAAATTGAAATGAATTCATAACAACCCTGTACAACAGAGTTGAACTGCCCCACCGGTTTTCAAGGCTGTAATCTGTCCTGACACAGACTGCCAAGACTTTCTCTCAAGTATTGATTGTTGAGTTGGAACCGCCGATATTTCAGTTAGCACTCAAGTCCATCCCCACTGTGCCACCAGGGCTCCTCTGCTCTTGAGAAGAGCTAAATCTGACCTTGTGAATTCAGATGATATTCTTGTTGTTTGCTTCTTGTATGTGTCAAACATTCCTAAAAAGATCTGCAAATCCTGTTACTGTACATTTTCATGGTAATCCATGTCCTGCATATTAGGATCCAGATTTGAGTTTCAGCTTCTGCTTGATTCCCACAAACAGATAAATAAAGTAAAAATGCTAACAGTCAGAATTACTCAAGCATGAGTGTCTGACTCTTTACTGAAGATTTGTTGTTGTTGTTGTTAAGTGCCATCGAGTCAGTTCCAACCCATAGTGACCCTGTACAGGGTTTCCAAGGGTGTAAATCTTTACGGGAGTAGAAAGCCTCCTCTTTCTCCCGCGGAGCAGCTGGTAGTTTCGAACCGCTGACCTTAAGGTTTGCAGCCCGATTCGTAACCACTTTAGGGAAGGAAAATGCAGATATTTTCTAGTTGAATGTTAAGCATTCCTATTTTGAAATGTCTTTCAGGTATTCCATCACTTTCTGTTGTTGTTAAGTGCTGTTGAGTCAGTTCCAACCCATAGAGACCCTGTATAGGGTTTCTGAGGAGCGGCTGGTGGGTTTGAACCACCAACCTTGAAGTTCAAACTGACCTTGCAGTCCAGCACATTATCCTGCAGTGCCACACCAGGACTCCAACACTTGGAGCTGTCATTTGGCTGTTTTCCTTTAACCGACCTGCTTTATCTCTATTTCTTCCTCACTGGCTCACCTGTAAAACTAAAAGTTTCCCTGTTCCTCCTACAGAATGATTTTGGTTGTTTTGGCTCCTGGAACACTACTGTCAGTGAGATGTCCTCTTGTACTCAAGTAACTCATCCCAGCAATTTTGCAACTGAAAATACTGCCTACCTCTCTGGGTATGTTGCTGGATTGCTAACCATAAGGTTGGCGGTTCAAACCTACCAGCCACTCCCTAGAAATCCTATACTGAGCCACTATGAGTTAGAACCAACTCGAGGGAATTTAACAATTTGACATGTGGAATATAAGGTGCCCTGGTAGGTACCCTAGGTAAGGCATTGGACCGCTGACTTCAAAGTCTGTAGTTCAAACCTACCAGCCACTCTGAGGGAGAAAGATTTATAGTCTTGGGAAAGCTATATAGGTCAGTTGCTTTGAGTCAGAATTGACTCACTGATAACGGGTTTGATTGTTTGGGTAAATGTAGAATATGGGATTATAGTTCAAACATGTTTCTCCCACATTACAGTAAGATGCTGCCAGCCAGATACAGCAAATTAGAATCCTATTTATTCGAAAGCAGCAAAGGCCAAATTACATAGGACTTTATTAGTTTAGACACTAGAAGTAACTTCTCAGTACTGGATGTGGTTATGCGCCGTGGAATCGGTTTCGACTCATAGTGACCTCTCATATGATTTCTGAGGCTGTAAAGGTTTACAGGAGCAGAAAGCCTCATCTTTTTCCTGTGGAGCAACTGGTAGATTCTAACTGCTGATCTTGTAGTTATCAACCCAATGAGTAGCCCACTGTGCGACCAGAGTTCTCCCAAAAAGCTCACAGCTTAGCAGGTATAGGAAGGGCTCTAGGTGAGTATGTACATTTTAATCTCTGTTTTCAGAAGAGAATCCTAAAGATTCAATATAGAGAGGTGACTTGCTTAGAACCCAATTAGGATATAAGACATAGGTCTTCATCTGGGACATTTTTCCACAGAAGAGAGAATTGTCCATCAGATGCATATCATCACTAGATATCATGAGTACTCTGCTAAATACAGTTCATTGCTCATTGATTGCTATTTTTAGTAAGTCACACTACTCATTATTTCTATCAATATATAATTCTTATAAAAATCATTTATGTAATATCCTAAAATGGAAAATTAAAAGTAGTCTGAGGAGAAGCTATGGGAGGAAGAGAAAGATGCAGATGTTTTTCTCCCTGCCTTAGCGAAGGGCATGGCCAGGAGTGCGTGATGATGAGGAAAGGAAAGAGATCTCATAGAAAAGTTTTAGTCTGTGATCTCTTCTGCTATTTAAAGATTTCCTCATCTCTGAGACATTGTATTTTATATAATAAAGTCATATGCTTATGTAACTCTTTGTGCTTTTCAGAATGCTGTCATGTATCATTATATGTCATTTGATCCTCACCCCAAACCTTGAATTATGGTGAATACACCAACCTGTAAGTCACCTGAAAAGATTGCTTATCAGCCAGCCTGCTTTCTCCAGTGGCATCCACACCATGCCCTGCCTTCTTTCAAACCGCAGCAACATGTTGGCTCCAAGACAATCTCTCTTTCTGTCTCTCTCATGATTTTTAAAAAAAGAGGAATTTGTAGATTTTATTTGCTCTAGAAGGAAGTTTGTGTGGCCCTGTAGGATAAGCACTGTACTGCTAACTGCAAGGCTGGTGGTTCAAACATACCAGGAGCCCTCTCAAACCCTATACAACCAACTCAACAACACTACCAGTGTAACAACAGCAACTTGATTATAGGATCCTATTTTTCAAAATGGATGCACTTAATGAAATAATAATATTGAAGTCGCCTTTGTGGAGCACTGGACCACAAGGTCTGTTTGAACTGCAAGGTCAGCAGTTTGAAGTCACCAGCTGCTCCTGAGAAACCCTATGCAAGTGTGCTATGGGTTGGAACAAACTCGATGGCACTTAACAATAACGACAAATTGTTGGAGTCTTTGTATGGCACTACGGGTTAATGCGCTGGACTGCAAGGTTGGTTTGAACCTCAGGGTCGGTGGATCAAGCTCATTAGCAGCTTCTTGGAGACCCTAATCAGGGTCTCTATGAGTCCGAACCAGTTCAACAGCACTTAACAACAATCACAACAACAACATATTACTCCACCAATATGGACATTTTATACATGCTAAAAATACTTTTCTCCAAATATGATTTAATAAAGACAGGAAAGGTGTACAAGCAGGAGTACACTGGAGACTCCAGAGGGAGAGTCCATGAACATTTCTATTAGGGGATGTTTTGTTATCCTGAAACAGATGGAGCAAACATTATTTAAGAAAGAAATCAACTATTACTGCATTATTGTTGTATTTATCAGGTGCCGTTAAGTTGGTTCCAACTAATAACTACCCTGTGTGCAACAAAAAACGCAAGTCAGTTCCAACTAATAGTGTCTCTGTATACAACAGAATGAAAATACCATAACTTGGGTCAGATGCACCTTACTCTTCAAAGTGATAATTTAGATTTTTTTTTACAACAGATTTCTTGACTGCTAATTCCATAAAGACGGTTCAAGTAGAAGGTTACCAAAAAAGACCTTCAGTGAGATGGACTGACATAGTGTTTACAGTAATGGATTTAAACATAGCAACACTTGTGAGACTAGAACAGGATGGGCAGTGTTCCATTCTGTTGAGCATAGGGCTGTAGGAATCTGAACCTACTTGTGAGTACTTAACAATAACATCGTGGACATTGGTTGTGGATCCAAGTAAAATGAAATTCTTCACAACTTTCTCTGTTTATTGTGATGTTGCTTATTGGTCGAGTTGTGAGGAAAATGTTTTGTTTTATTTATATTGAAATGCAATCCATACTAAAGACTGAAGTCTTTAATGTTCACCTGTAAGTGCTTCTAGCCCTTTTCACTTTCAGCAAGCGTGTGTCATGTACATATCTGATGCCATGTTATTCTTCACATAGTTCAGTTTCTCATGGATAATTTTAACAGCATACAGATTGATTAAGCATAGTGAAAGAATGCAACCCTGACACACACTTTTCCTGATTTTAAACCACACAGTATCCTTTTGTTCTGTTCGAATGTCTGTCTCTTTGTCTATGTACAAGTTCTACATGAGCAAAATTAATTGTTCTGGAATTCACATTATTCATAATGTTATCCATAATTTGTTGTGATCCACACAATCAGATGCCTTTGCCTAGTCATTAAAACACAGGTAAACATCTTTCTGGTATTCTCTGCTTTCTGCCAAGGTCCATCTGACACCAGCAATGATATTCCTTATTCCACATCCTGAATCTGGCTGTCTAATTCTACCACTCCATATGGGGTATATGCTTAATTTTTATAAGCAGTCTTCTAATGGATGGACAATAACAGCATGGCTCTCTGGCTGGTTTATAAAAAGTAACGTATTTAATTTCTCTTTCCTATGCCTTTTTGCTGCCTGTATTGCTTTCCATATGTGTTGTAAATGAAACTTAGTTGATGCTGCCCTGATAATCACAAAATAGCCCCCCTCTCTCGTGTAACTGTTGCCTTACATTTGAAGTTAAGCAACCCAACGCTATGATTCAGAGAGAGAGAGAGAGAGAGACTTTAATTACTCTCCACAGTAGATGTGACAATAAGGAGAGCTCATTCTCAGTCATTACATCAAGCAGGGTCACCATCAGGTTGCTGATCCTAACATCTTGAAAGCTGTTGCACTGGAGCACACTCGGATGTAGGAACATATAGTCTCCAATTATAGCTATTTCTTCACTACTTATATTTGAGGGTATTTATAATTGAGAGAGTACTTATACTTATGGGGGAGGAGCGATGCTATCTCGGTGGAATCCAAAGACGGTAGTTTGGGCAGTGATGTTTGGAATTGGGAGACATTGATGTGCTTACCAGCTCACCTTTTAAGTGACTGGATGAATTTGGATAAATAACACTCCCAATATTCTTTAACTAGGTAATATAGATGATAATCCTCTTCCTGCCTAAACAGGAAGTCTTTTAAAGAATTAAAGACATAAATTAAAGACGGTTAGGCCTTCTATTTTGACATCCAGTTTGTTTCCTTAGCTGTATGGAAACGTAATTAGTCAGAGTTCCATCTCATTTTCTTTCTTCTTTTTTTTTTTTCCATCTCATTTTCATACCTGCTTTCTAATAGCACTGGATAGTCAAAAAGCAAAGGTAATAAGGAAAGTGAGAAGCAAAGGAAATACTCAACACAGGCTTGTGAATATATTTAAGTCTGTATGGCATCCAAATTTGCTTCAGTGGTCAGCCTCCAAATTACAAAAACCCAAAGTTGCACCACCTTAGCAATTCAGAGTCATTTCAACACTTGGAAAACTTGGGAATAGTAACCAGCTGGGAATATCTTACTTCTCATCCCTTCCCCATCTTTTTATCCATAACAGAGGCTCTGCTGGCTAACAATGAGCACTGAACATGTAGTAGCTGAGGACAATTTCTGCATTGTGGAAAGAGTACAGATTATAGCAAATGCTAAATAAATTGTTTATCTATTCATTAATCCATTGGTGGCAGCTATTAAGTACCATGGAGTTCCTTGATGGTGCACATGGTTAATGCGCTCAGCGGCTAAGCACAAGGTTAGAAGTTTGAGTCCACTCAGCGGCACCTTGGGGAAAAGGTCTAGTGATATAGTTCTGAAAAATCCACCAGTGAAAACCCAATGAAGAATAATTCTACCATGACACTTACGAGGTTTCCATGATTTGGAGCCTACCTGATGGTAATTGAGGGTTTTCAATTACCATGTGCTAGGCTTGGACCTGAGATGACAACGATGTCATTTCTCTATGCAGTCTAGTCCAGGAGATGGATTCTGAGACTCGAGGGACAGTACTCTTTTGTGAGTCAGAGTGGGGTGGTATTGCACTGTGGTGGGAAGGAGCATTCAGATATGCCAAAGGAATCAGCAAGAAAGCACAACACAGGTCAGTCAAGGAAGAGGTCTGTTTCCTCCATATAGTCAGTGATGTTATTAGTCGCACTTTAAAAGTTTCTGCATAACTGTTAAAGGAGGAAACCCTGGTGGCACAGTGGTTAAATACTCAGCCCCTAACTGAGAAATTAAGAGTTCTCATCCACCAGTCTCTCTGTGGGAGAAATATACATCAGTCTGCTTCTGTAAAGATTTGCAGCCTTGGAAACCCTGTATGGAACATCCATTCTGTCCTCTAGTGTTGCTGTGAGTTGGATTGCACTTGGCGGCCATTGATTTCTTTTTCTTGGTATTTGAGCAAATCATTTCTGGCAAAAAAAAAAAAAAAAGGCTTGCTTTCTAACCATGAGGAATAAATATAGATGTAATATATTTACAAGCACATCTTTCCAGATGACTGAATTAAGAGGTTGGGGGATTATGAAAGTCTGTGTCTCTTGGTATAAATTAACTTGAAAGAATCACTGACTTCCCTTAAGCATTTGCCAGAATGTCTTCTCTGTTTTCTTGTTGGTTTGTTTTTTATTGATTGGTGTTTAATAGAGGGCCCTGTGAGACATCTGTAGCTAAATTTATTAAGAGCCACTTCCAATTAAAGTTCATTTGTAATGAAGATAAACGATAATCTGAGCTAATAGAAAAGTAGTATTCAATGTTACCTTAAAAGTGATTTACACAGAACAATTTCTAAATTCTTCTAGTACATAAATTCAGGTGCATCTATGATTAAATTTAAAACTATCAAAGTAAGTATCTCACTGAAGTGTATATACAGGGTGAATATCAACATAAAGAATAGAATCCCTAATCCTGTTTGAAAGCATTGTCCACTAAAAATCTGCAAGGCATTGGCCTTTGGTCAACTACAAGAGAACCAGTGGCTTACCACTGAAGTTTCTGCCCCTGTTACATTCTTCTCCCAACATTCTGAATGCAATTCCCTTTCCTAGTGGGTAATCCCCCCTTCTAGTGAGTAAGTGCTATAGGGACAGAATATGGTTGTCTGTCCATACAGCCACCTCTACATCCAAAATAGGACCTGGTAGATGTGCAGCTAATAGTAGTTGGGTACATGAAGAGTTAGAGGTATGAATGAAAATAATAAATAAGTGGAAGAATAAATGGAATAGACTCATTTTATATATTAATTTACTTCTGTACATTACCTGAGGAAACTCCAAAAGCTACCAAAACCAGTATCCCACCTCCAGAGACTTTGTATTTAATTGGTCTGGAGATTTTTAAATCTTCACAGATTTTAAATGTGTAGATGTAGGTAGAGTAAATTTCAAGTCAAGATCCCAGCCTAGTCTCAGGTGGTATGGCTTCTTTTTTTCTGTTGAGTTTCATCCCAGACATTGCTCTTCAGTTAGACTGCTGCATTGATGTCCATGATGGGAAATATCAGTTCTGGGGTAACTTTATTCCTTGTACTTACTCTTGGCCAAGAGATCATTTCATCTCTGCTGTGATCTTGGTCAAGTCATTTAACCTATTTGTTTCTTAGAATTTGGACATGTAAATTGGTTATAATGATCCCTGCCTAGACTATACCACCAGGGTTTTGTGGTGTGCAGTTAAGATAATAGATACAAAAATTACAAACCAGTATCTAAATTGTTGGTGGTGTTGTTGTTATGTGTCATCACATCGATTTGAACTCATAGTTACCCTTAATAGGGTTTCTGAGGAGCTACTGGTGAATTTGAACTGCCAACCTTGTGGTTCAAACTGACCTTGAAGTTGAGTGCTTATCCTGCAGCATTATACCAGGACTCCCTTATTAAAATGAAACAATCCTAATTGTGTATCATGAGTCCTGGTGTGGCACTGTAGGATAAGCACTGATTCAAACCTGCCAGCCACTACTTAAAAACCCAATACAGGGTTGCAAGGAGTTGGAATTGACTTGACAACACTTAACAACAGCAACAATTATTATCATAGAAACAAGGATGAGGAGACTTCATCTCATGTCCATTGGATATGATATTAGGAGGGACCAGTCCCGGGAAAAGAACTACGTGCTTGCTAAAGGGTCAGTAAAAAAAAGGACTACTTTCAGGAAGATGGATGACATGGTGACGGCAACAATGGGCTCAAGCATTTCAACAGTTGTGAGGGTGACACAGGACCAGCACTGTGCTTATTCTGTTGTAAATGGGGCCGCTATGAGTTGGAACAGACTCCAAGGTCCCTAATATCAAGAACAACAACAACAACAATGATTATGTATCATAGAAATGTTGTACTGAATACTTTATAAACTTAAGGGTGGAGAATTTGAAAGTACCTGGAAATAGCATGAGATTGGTCTTAGAAATAAGGGATTATGCATCTGTTCTCATAACTACTATTAATAGTTGATTTAACTGATTATATTGCTTTAAATTCAGTTTTCAAGATACCACCTGTCTCAGAGACCTGGGAGAATTGGGTGAGCACAAAATGTTAGTTTGTTTTTGTTACTGCTGTAATCATTTCTTCTGCCCATGATATGTTCCTACTAGCTCAGAGAGTTGATTTGTGCATCTCTTGAGTCACTGATTTAAAACATTGGCTTATTGGAAGTATTTATACTACAGAACATAACAAATAGCACTTTTCCTCTGACATCCTGTTTGTCAGCACACCACTGCCTATATCTGATGATATTTGACATTATGAGAGTCATAAAATTGGTGCACAGTTAATGCTCAATGCTTTTAATAAGTAGAGGCATAGTTTAATCTAAATACAAAATAGCAATGTTGTTGTTAAGTGCTCTTGAGCTGGTTATGACTCATAGTTAAGCTGTATAGGGTTTCTGAGGAGCAGCTGGTGAGTTTGAACCTCCGACCTTGAAGTTCAAACTGACCTTATTTATCCCACAGGGCCACACTAGGACATAGCAATATCTTAGATGTAATTTGCATTATCAACTCTTTGTTTATTGAGAAGAAGTTACCTCTATTTAACCTAGATGGAAAAAAAAAAAACGAAACAATTCCCCCCCCCCCCCAAACCCCTGCCTTTTTCTTTGACCCTGTTCAGACATCACAGAAGCCGGCAACACTTACTAGGTTAAAACTGTGGCCTTCTAGCTAGCCAGTTCATCTTAGCCAACCAGTCTGTTTGGATTATTCAAGTCAAACTGAGATTCATTTTCTTTATAAAAAATCTCTTTTGCCCTAAAAAAGTTCTTATTTTCCTGGTAGGTCAGGTGTTTTTGTTGTTGTTGTTGTTGTTGTTGTTGTTGTTTTGCCTGTAGCTGACTGATAGTAATAGCTGATGACAATTGGGCATGTGTTGTAGACAGATCACCGATTTCTAGCCTTCTGCAGAGTGGGATTCACATCCCAAATAAGTCATGCCTAGTCAGACTCTGTTCTCTCTCCCTTGTTCCATCTAGATAAGTGGCACATCTAATGATGTCCAAACTAATCAAATCCATTGACCTCAAGCTGATTCTAACACATGTTGTTCTTGAGTCCTGTCGAGTCACTTTTGACTCACATAGACCCTGTTTAGGGTTTTCGAGGAGCGGCTGGTTGGTTTGAACTGCTGATTTGTGTTTAGCAGTCCAGTGCTTATCCTACAGTGCCATACCAGGATTACCCCTGTGTAGGATTTCCAAGGCTGTAAATCTATGGAAACAGACTGCCTTATCTTTCTCCTTTGGAGCAGCTGGTGAGTTCAAACCATCAACTTTTCCATTAGCAGCTGAATGCGTAGCCACTGTACCAGAAGGTCTTTAATTGGGTGCAAATACAGGAAATTTTATGAACTAACAATAATCTCTGTAGGATCAGACATTTATGTAGTTTCATACTTTTTTTTTCATACTTTTTTTTTTTGAGTCCTCTAAAGCACTATTTCCTGAAAATGTAGCTGCTACAAGTAAATCATTGGTCATAGGTTAAACGTTTTTACAAAAAGATATTAGCAAAAGATAGAATACGATGGGTTGTATACCATTTTACTGATTTGGTTGCTCTCCGTGCTAGAAATTAGCCAGGTGCACTATTATGTAAGGATCTCCAGCTAGAGAACACAGTAATTAAAATAACAATGAAATGATATCTTCTGCAACACTTTGCAAATATGAAATTTTCATTTGTGGTATTATACAAACCAAGCGTACCAGGAAGAAAAGTTAAGTGATTTGCAAAAGGCCAAGGGAAAGTGAGGGAGGGCACTGGCATGAAGGATTTCTGGCACTGTCTCCTGCCACATTCACCAAAGGCTCATTATAAGTGAGTGGATGTTGTGGTATATGGAGGTGTTGAGGCAGAATTTTATAGTCCACCAACATTGGGCGCTGTGGGTTAATGCACCAGACTGCAAAGCCATTTGAACTGCAAGGTTGGTGGTTCAAGCTCACCACCTGCTCCTCGGAAACCTATATACAGGTTTACTATGGGTAGGAACCGACTCAACGACACTTCAAAACAAAAACAAGAACAAGATTCATAGAATGTAATCTAGGAAGGGAAAGGAAAGGTAGAAAGAGTGACCTATTGGTATGTATTAATCAAAAATAAAGTTATTGTTTTGTAAATCCCAAACTAATATTTTCAGTGCAATGATAACTAAAGTGAAATGCAAAGATCAGATGTGAAAGACCAAAGTCACGATGATTATTAAACTCCTGGGAAATTGATTTTTAAGTGATTGTGATTGTAATGATTAATTGCTTGCCAACAGTGTGATATTTACCACTCTAGTGATCTGACTACTCTTCTATACTCTGTAAGCATCCCCATTTAAGATATATAAATACAAAAATTTCTAAATAAAATAATTCGTTCTCTCTCTTTTTAATCCTGTCATCTGAATTTGCCCATTTCATCCTTTACTCTGTGTGTTTAGCCTAACTTTATGGACTATCAATCTGATTTTAACGTTTGGATTAAAATGATGTTACAAAGCATGAACACAGAGCTTATATTAGTCTGTAAATTTCATTTTTACTTGCTGTTTTCCCAGATATTCTGCAGAGCAGCCAAGATAAGGCAATCTCCCTTTGCCACCTGCACAAGTCTTCACAGAGTTTACATTGGGTCTAAAGTTTGGAAATGGCCAATCTGCTATACATATCAAAGAATGTATAGACAGGATATAAGAGCATTTATGGTGGGAATGGAATACCTTGTTTTATTGTTTTTGACCATATTATGCTGTGATGTTTTTTGTACATTAGGTAGTACTGCTTTCCTGTGATTTGTAGTCCTGTTAAACTCATCCCCAAGGACTACTATCTCCCCTATTGAGCGACTGCTGATGTAAATGGTCATTTGTTGTCATATGGTCTAAAAAATGGAATTAGATAATCAGTGCACTCATTTAAAAACTACGTACTTTACATTGTTGTTGGGTGTTGTGGAGTCATTTTTGAGACTTTCCATGTGACAGAGTACAACTGATTTTAATTTGTATGGGAGCATGTTTCTAGGTCTTTCTCCTATGAAACTTCTATGGGTGGGTTCTGACAACTTCACCTTTATTTCCAGGAAAAGGCATATATTCTGCAAAGCTCTCCCTTCAGACCTTCCTCTTGTATCATTATCTTGTTAAACTAAATGTAGTCAAAAGATCAATAGTGTGGATTTTGAAGTGTAAGGAAAACTACAATTACAATAAAAAAAAATGGAAATTCAAATTACTCAATGTTTGTGAGACTATATATCTCATTGATGCAGCTTAAGTGTTCATTCACTTATTTATTTAGCATTTATTTATTGAGCATCTGCTTTATGGCGGTCATGAAGCAGAGTCCTGGAGATGCAAAGCTGAATAAAACAGACATGGGCCCTTCCTCATGGACCTTATTGCTAAATGAAGGAAACAGTCATCAGGCAAATAACTCCACATACAAATTTGTAATGGCAATAAGTACTGTAAATGAAATTTGTTGTTATTTGCTCTCAAGTCATCTCTGAATCATGACAACCCTGTATACAACAAAACAGGGCATTGTCTGATCTATACCATCTTTGCGAGTGTTTACATGCTTGGGTTGATTGTTGTGGCCACTGTGTAGTTTGAGTCCCTTCTAACTTAGGGATTTCTTATCTTCTAGCACAATGTTGGACAGTATTCTTTGTGACCCATAAAGATGTCATTGGCTAATTTTTAGAAGTAGCTCACCAGGCCTTTCTTCTAGTCTATAGTCTAGAAATTCTGCTAAAACCTGTATGCCATGGGTGAGCCTCCTGGTATTTGAAATACCAGTAGCATAGCTTCCACCGTCACAGCAAAACACACGCCACCACGGCATGACAATCAGACAGGTGGTGGTACATTAAATTAAAGGGTAATTATTCAAGCTCTGGTAGCATAATGGTTATGAATCAGGCTGTGAACCGCAAGGTCAGCAGTTCGAAACTACCAGCGGTTCCGCGGGAGAAAGATGAGACGTTCTGCTCCCGTACAGATTTACAGCCTCGGAAACCCTGTGCAGGGTCACTACAAGTCGGAATGGACTCCACGGCACCTAACAACAACAACAACAACAACAATTCAAGCACAAACCATTATGAGGAAGGCATTAGATATGAGATCTAGAGGACAAATAATAATTAAGTAGTTGACAGGAAATAGGGAAGGGGGGGGAAGAAATCCTATGTGAGGGACGATATAAGGGTGAGAATGTGCTTTCTAAGAACCGAGAGAATAGTATAGACGATGATGAAAGTATACACAATGAAAGAGAAACCTCTTATGAGGAGATAAAAGATATAAGTAAAGTCCACAGATATATATTTATAGGACTTGTGAAGGAGTTTGGTCTTTACATAAGAACAAAATCTTGAAGAATTTGTATGGGGTTATCCAGATTTGAGGTCTGTGAACACTATAAAATGAAAGTACTGGATCTTATTAAACTTAGGACCCAATGACCGCTAGATCCCATCCTCAGGTAATAAACATTTAAAGACATTAGTCCTATATTTCAAATACCTAATCAGGTTGTGAACTATAAGGTCAGCAGTTCGAAACTACCAGAGGTTCCGCGGGAGAAAGATGAGGCGTTCTGCTCCTGTAAAGATTTACAGCCTCGGAAACCCTGTGCAGGGTCGCTATGAGTCGGAACCGACTCCACGGCACTTAACAACAACAATATGCAATATGGCACATATGGGCATTTGAGGAAAGAAGTGGTCCAAAATTTTACCAGACCCTCAAAACAGAAAAAAAAAAATTAGAACCATAAACTGACTGGTCATTTCTTTCACAGTGTCATCTGGGTCAACACTTTCATTGTGTATCTTTTTTCTCCTTGTTTTTAAATAAAAAGATTATTATTTCCAATATTTAAAATGATCATTCCTACAGGCAGATTTCTTTACTTAGAAAATTGTTGGAAGTTGTTACTGGATTTAATGAATTTATTAAGGTCCTAAATATGCTATCAGTTCCAGTCTACAAAGTGTGTATATGTATTTCTATTATTTCTGTAATTACTTCTTAATTAAAGTTTCTACTGGCCATTGGGTAGGTGATTACTCTATTGGACTGTGGATTCAGACAGTCTATCATGTTTTTGTGTTCTGTGTACAACCAGACTGCCTGAAGTTGTTAATGCCAAGATTTCATTCCTATTTATTTTTATAACTTAGACACAATGACCCTTCAAATGCTCCCTTCTTGAAGACCCTTTTCTAACATGTGCCATTTATCACCACCATTGAGGTTGAAATACACAATTGGAAAAGTTCTCTCTCTATCTCCATCCCTTCCCCCCAAACTTTAATGCTTTTTCACTTATATTTTCTCATTCCAAATTTCTTTAGATTTTCTGTGATATTTGATTTTATAGATAAAATACTCCTAATAACTTAGGATCAATTTAAGAATAAGTCTTTATGGTCATGGAAACACTTTGGTGTAAACAACTGTATTAGGAAATCCAGAATCTGCAATCTCTCCCTTTTGAAACCTGCATTGAACTCTGAAGTGTCAGGCATTGGATATCCAAAAAAATTTTTTTTAAATCAGTCCCTTCCCCCAGTGTTGTTATGGTCTACTAGGGTGTGATGGAATATATTTAATGACTAGTTAAAATAGAATATATTGATTAAAATAGACTGCATTGTTGACTGTTGTATTGTTATTGTTGGCTGCTGTTGCGTTAACCCCTGACTCAGGATGACTCTGTGCACAAGAGAACAAATTTCTTCCCAGTTCTACACCATGCCCATGCTCAGTTTCGGAGAAAATCATTGTGATCCATAGGATTCTCATTGACTGGTTTTGAAAGTAGATCATCAGTTCATTTTTTTTTTTTTTCCAGTCCATCATGATCTGAAAGATTCACTGTTCAGCGTCCTGGCAACAAATATACCTCCACTGACAGACAGCTAGTGGCTGCTCATGAGGTACATTGGCTGGGAATTTAATCCAACTCCCCTACATGAAATGCAAGAATTCTACCCTTGAATCACCATTGCGTCCAGTTGCTGCCATAGACATAGAATGTAGCTCAGTCAATATTTATTTATTATAATAGAGAATTTATTTATTATAATAAGAGCAATTATTGCCTAGGTATTTTAGATACATAAGCAGGTCTTGTTAATAAAATGTGATAGGTGCTTGGATAAACGTTTGGACATAGGAAGGATTTTTGCTTAGCATAGAGGTTTAGCAATGGCTTTGTGGAATGGAGGCAAGAGAGTGGATGCTAATATTTAACAAAATACAATTGGGAATATAATGGCTTCCCCCTTCTTCTCCATTGTAACAAGTGTCATAAAGGCAGTTTGGGATTTCTCTTCATTACTGAGATGTGGGGATATAGCCCAGAAAGAGGAAGCAGCTCCTGAACAATCATGACATGAGAAAAATTCCTGGTGTGTTTAGGGAAGTGCAAGTAGTTTACTACTGACCTGGACTTAAGGAACACGTTGGGAACTAATGAGTCTATGGAGGCACTCTGAGAGCAAGGAACTAGATGGTGCCAAGCTACCAGTACCAATTGTTCTAGAAGGGATCATATTAGAAAATCCTGGGTTGAGTGGGAGAAAAATGTGGAACAAACCTTGAAAACATTGT
Source organism: Chrysochloris asiatica (assembly GCF_000296735.1). Taxonomy (NCBI): domain Eukaryota; kingdom Metazoa; phylum Chordata; class Mammalia; order Afrosoricida; family Chrysochloridae; genus Chrysochloris; species Chrysochloris asiatica. Next base: position 3,344,169 of record NW_006408611.1, read on the forward strand.
TAAAGACCATGTTTACTAGTCAGATAGAGACTGGGAAAGGACCAAGACTAAGGTCCTTGGTCACTTTTTAGATCTAGAATTGAATTCAAGTCCCATGGCTCACTTTTCAGCCAAACAACAGATAGATGTAAAGGGGAACAGTAACACTAGTGAGGCATGCACATAGTACAACAATCAATGACTTGAAATCAAAAGGATAGCATTTACCCAAAGATTAAGTTCAGAAGAGTTAGGAAAGAAGGAACAACGGACACAAGAAATACAGGGGATAAGTAATGTAATCTTGAAAGGATTGAAATCACAGAGCTAAAACAAGAGGTTTATGACTTGTTTGTTGTGATACTGGTGATCTGCTCTGTAAACCTTCACCCAAATCACAATAAATGGTTTTTTTCAAGTCTGTGGAGGTGGGCAAGTGAATCTAAATGAAAGTAATTTGAATTGGTTTTGCTGACAACAGTTGTTTAAATTTGGTATTATGTACTGAAATATAAGTTAGTGAGTGACTGTTACAGTTTAAGCAACTTAAAGTTTATAAAGATATTAAGAAAAATCACAGAGCAATATGAAATTACCATTCATTCAACAGTTACTGGTTAAACTATTCTGAGTCAGCCCCTGTTGGCAGTGCTGGAGATCTCACAATAAATGAATCAAATACATACCCACTACTTCTGGAGCTTTCATTCAAGTTGGGGCAAAAAACCAATAAGCAAGATAGTAAGGATATGTGCAGTATACTGCTTAATAATTTAAGTGCACCAGAGCACAAGGGCACAAGGAAGTGGGTGGGGATGTATTTGTAATCAGCCAAGGTGTCTGGGGAAGGCCTCCCTGAGAAGATGGCGGTGAGTCAAGAATTGATGTGATGGAGCAAACCACGAGGATAAACCAGGGGATGAGCTTGCTTGCCAGAAGGAAAAGCAACTGTAAAATCCTGGAGTGAGAAGCATTCAGATGTGTTCACAGAATAACACAGAGATCAGTGTAACGAGGGGAACTAAATGAGATGGATTCAGATATAAAGGAGTGAAATGGATAACAAGCTCATTACTGAGCCAAGGGCTTATAATTGGAAAGTGGGGTAACACTTAAGAGATGTAATAAGGACAGAAACTATTTATAGAGGAAAGGAAGACCTTGAGAAAATAAAACTTGAGAAAATAAAATTTTAATCTGTTCTACAGAGCTCTGTCTTAAACTTTTGGTGTTGTGGAATAGATGTGTTTATTTGTGTCACTTGGTGGTTCTGCCTGACCCATGCTTCATCAATACTAATCAGGAGAGAGTTTTGGAAGCAGATAAAACTGCATCTGAAGAGTTCTCACTTACTTTTCTACAGGGATGAATCAGTGATGAATGAATCATTTTTGAAATTATAGACATGGATACTACTTAATAGCTGTCTTTTTGAAAATTGGCTTTAATCTCTTTCATTTTAGCCATAATCATGTTGTAATTGCAGGGAGGGATCTTATTCATCATCTAATCCAACCCTCTAATTTTATAGATGAAGAAACTGAGGTACAGTGTATTAATGAAACGACATACTAAACACATTTGTTTATGATTTGGAATACTGTTCTGGTGAAAATATTTTTGTAAAACAATCACATTCCCCTTGAGCTATATGTTTTCATTTGTTCAAAAATATTTCAGAAGCCCCTACTATGTAGACAGGAGTCCTGGTATGACACTATAGGATAAAGCACTAGACTGCAAGTTTGGTTTGAATGTGAGGTTGGGAGTTCAAACTCACCAGCTGCTCTTCAGAAACTCCATACAGGGTCAGGATTACACTTAACAACAACAATTATATAGCTGTATATAGTTCTGGCAGCTAGGCCTGTAGCCACAAAAGGCAGAGATCATTCCTACTCAATCAACATTAACATTGTGTTGGTGAGAGACTGCAATGTACAGACAACAACCCTGTAAGCTTATCAATGAACAAAAGAATTTTAGATAAACATACATAATACAAAGACAATAAAACATTAGATTAGTTAGAGAATGTTTGCAGCCTGTGAAGGAGGACTAATTTGGAGAAAATGGTCTGAAAATGCTGCCCTGAGGAGGTGACATTTGAGCTGAGTCCACATAACTGTGCGGGGACAGCTGTGTGAGGGTCTGGGGTTAGGCTCCTCTGACATAAGTGACAGCCAGTGCAAAGGCCTTGATGCTGAATGCAGCTGGTGAATTCAAAGAACAGGAAGAAAATCATGTGATTGGAACATCAGGAATGAGGAGGATGCAAGATGAGGATGGAGAGCTGGATGGTGGTCAACTCAGCTATGACTTTCAGAAACTATGGTCAGAGTCTGTGTTTAGTCTCCCATTTGGGAAGATGCCAGGACTCTTTTAGCAAGGTATGATATGATGTGACTTGTCTTTTTACAAGATACTTGACTTTTGTGTTGAGAATGGATTGTGTTGGAACAAGAAAGAGAAGAAGGAGACGGGATAGGATCTATTGTACCAGCTTGGGCGAAAGAGAGAGGTGGCTTGGATTTAGTTTGCACTGGAGAAAGAAAGAAGAAGATAAATTGGATTTCACCTATCAGCTTTGAGTTCCATTAGCCCTTTAAATCACTGAGGAAATACAGAGGAAAGAATATAGATTTATTTAGCATTCGGTGTAAGGTGAAGTGCAGCTCTTCTGAATGTAATAAAAGTATATACCTAACTAAAAACCTGGGCTCTCAAATTGTTTCCTGCAATGGGCCTGGGTTCAAACACCTCACACATATTGAATAATGATTAAGCACCATTCTCTGTCTCTCCTATAACTCTGGGACTATGTTTTGTTGCCTATATACTTCTCTGATTTTCACCAAATGTTGTTTGGGTTGTTTGGATGCAAAGAAGAACACAGTCTCTCTGGTTCCCTAATACCTTGTGGCTTTTAGAAAAGGACTTTTCAAAAATTTAAGTTCATTAGTCATTGGGGTAAATTCATGACTACTTAAACTTTAAATGTGGAGATGTTTGGGAGCATCAATACAATTTTTATTCTTTATGAATATGTCCTAACTCATAGGCAAAAACCATGCTGACTGACTGTGGTAATCAGAGTTAAGGTCGTCAGAAGATGGCCTGCCCTGTTATATGTTGTTGCTGCATGCCATCGAGTTAAAACCACATTCATAGGGACCTTATTGGACATTGGGTTTTAATAAAGGAATACACTGACAGGTCATCTGTGCCCCAGAGAAGCTGGCAGCTTCAGACCACTGACCTTTCAACACTTAAACACTGAGCTCTTACACATTACATCACCAGGGTTCCTAACCTAATACCTGATGTTGTAGTTGGTCGGTGTTGCCCAGTCACAACTCATGGTGATTCTCAGAAGAACAGAACAAAACACTACCTGGCCTGTTGCTGTCCTCAGAATTGTTTTTTGAACACATTTTTACAGCCACTATGGCAATCCATCTCATTGTGTGTGTGTTGTTGTTGTTGTTTGTTTGCTTTTTTGCTGACCCTCTATTCTACCAAGCATGATGTCTTTCTCCAAGGATTTGCCCTTTCTTGTAACATGTCCTAATACCTAGAAATTCTGAATATATTATGTTGCATGACAAAGGAGAATTAAGATAGCAGATGGAACTAAAGCCTACTAATCAGATAACTTCAAAATAAGGATACTATTCTGGATTATCTGGGTAGGCCTAATGTCATCAAGACACAATCCTTCAATAACAGCGATCTACAGGTAGATACATGGATAGATATGAAGGCTGAATGGGAGTGGGAGAGAGTGGGAGGAGTGCCCACAGGTATGTATAGGCTTGACAGGATATTTTATATGAGTATTTACCTTGGCTATAAATATATCTATGAATGTGGTAGAGCATGGGACAAAGTTATGAAACCTCCTTCACATAACCAAACACCCTGAAGGAAGGAGTTGCTGAATCTGGGGGTTTAGGATTAGTCTCAGAAACACCATGGTCACATGACATAACATAGTCTACAAACACAGTGATCTACATCCTCCTTTGGTGAGTAGTGACTAAGGTCTTCAATGCTCATGAGCCACCATCTAAGGTGCAATGATTGATCTCTCTCTATGCAGAGGAAAGAAGAGTAGTGAAAGTTGAAGACACATGAAGATGATTAATGAAATGGACTAGTGGACCACAGGAACTGCAATCTCCATGACTCTAAGAATAGAAGAATTAGATGGTGTCCAGCTAGTGCTACCAACTGCTCTGGAAGGGATTGCATACGAAATCCTAGATAGAGTTGGATAAAATATGGAACAAGATTCAAAATCACTAAAAAAAAACAAAAACAAAAAACAAGAACCACACTTGCTGGTCAGATAGATATTGGTGGACCCTCAAGACTGTGGCCCTTGGTCACATTTCAGCAGATCTGAAACTGAACTCATCCCTCCTCTGGGGCTCAATTTTCAGCTAAGCAGTTCATAGGTCTATAGAAACAACAACATCGTAGAAATATCAACGAATTGAGATTGTTTTAAAAAGGCAGCACTTTCCCAAGAGCAAGTTCTGAAGGGGTGGGAAAGAAGGGGAATGGAAACAAGAAACACAGGGAGGACCTGGGATAAGTCATGGTACATTGAAAGAGGCTACAACTAATGTGATAAAATCAAGTGTTAGGATTTGTTGAATGTAAAACTGAGTATCTGCTTTGTAAACCTTCACCCAATTCACAATAATTTTTGGGTTTTGATGCAAAAGAGAGAGTCAAAAGAATAGAATCAGGGAAATATTTGGAAAAGTCAGGTACTAAGGAAGGAAGAGAATGCAAACTTTTATTAAGATGGTTCATTCACATTGTAAAACAACAGATACTCCCTTAAAACGTTAAGATGTGCAGCTCTCCTCATGCTTTGACTTTCGCAGAGTAAGACTCATTCTATAGTTTTGACTTTCAGAACTATTAAATAATGAAGACACATATGTATATGCATATGTGTGTATATTTGTTGTTGTTTTTGTTATGTGCCATTGAGCCAGTTCCGACTCATTGCAACTCCGTATAGGTGGTGGGTTTGAAACACCATCTTTGGTGTTTGAAACACCAACTTTGTGGTTAGCAATTCAGTTCTTATTCTACTGTACCACACGAGAAATCTTTGTGTATGTATTTGTATATATATATATAATGTAAGAAGTTGAATAGAATGATCAAATACTTTTTAAACAAAATCTTTAACATTAAGATCAATTCTTATCTACTTAGTCATCTTTACTGATGATTTTGTATCTTAGGACGAACTCATTGAGACAAAAAAAAATCCATAGAATTAGAGCAAGATGTATACATAGTTCTGTATTAGAAATAT
>NW_006408611.1:3349897-3366746 GCF_000296735.1 Chrysochloris asiatica
TTAAGTGCAGACTGCAAAGCCGTTTGAACTGCAACACAACACACATATGTATATGTGTACATGTACACACATGTGCATACATATACACATATATGTGTGTATGTTATGTATATATGCATGTACATATATTTATATGTATGTGCATATATTGTTGTTGTGAAGTGCCATTGAGTCAGTTCCAATCCATGGCAACCCTGTATAGGGTTTGCAAGGAATATCTAGCAAGCTTGAACCTCCAATCTTGCTGTTCAAATCGACCTCGCAGTCCAGTGCATTAACCCACAGCATCCAGGATTCCATATACATATATATGCATGCATATTTTACATGTGTATAAATATACACATATACATGTATATATGTGTGTGCACACATATATGTATACATGCATTGTTAAGTGATTATACACGTATTCATGCATACATAGGTATATACATACATACATACATGTATATGTATATATGCATATAAATATATACATTAATATGTGTGTACACCTACTTAAATATATATATGTATATATGTATGTGTGTGTGTGTGTGTATTTTTTCTAATTACTAAGTTTGTGGACATTTGTTACAGCAACAATAGGAAAGTAATACAGTGACATTCTGATACTGTTCTCTGAGACAAGATAAAGTTGTTTATCTGAGATCAGACAAATATTCATAAAGGGACAATCTTATCCACTTTCCCAAATGTATCGTACCTTTAACTGGTGTCTAATATGATGAATATTCTGTCTACTACTTCTATTGCTGCATTTGAACATTTATTAGGTATCTCTCCTGCTTTTATCACTCACCTGTTCTTAATATATTGATTTTATAGAATCAGAAATGAATAACAACAAACTCCCGCTCCTGGGCCCTGTAATATAACCCTACTTTGAATATCACATTGCACTTCTTCTCCATTACAATGTCCCTTGCTAGGTTGAAAGGAAAGCTTGAACTAGTATACATGTATGGGTTCACTAGCCTCAATTAGAAATATACATCTCTGGAGACCTCACTCAACTCCTATATCAGGGGTCTCCTAGTTTCAGGGTAGAAATAGAACCTAAGGGCATTCCTTCAGAGTTAAGAAAAGTTAATTAACATTTATGATCAAGGGTCTGGTTTAGGTGCACATTTCTTGATGAAGGGTTTACTGAGTTTCAGAAGTTAATGGAAGGCAGAGAGATAGAAAGAAAATTATGACAACTTAAAAAAATAATTTGGAACTGTTGGTTAAGATTTTATAAGCAACTTTCATAGAGTAGGTAGATATGATAGGAAGGAGGTGAGGTTCTAAGTGCATAACTATAAAATCTTTGCTTTGTTTATACAAGCTAATGATAACATATTTATATATTATACCACAAATAAGTACTAAAAATACAAAAAGTGTTAAAAGAAAGAACATTGTTAGCAATGAATTACTTCAGGAAGGTATATGTTTCTTGCAATAAAGTAGGAGGCCACTTGCTCACTTAGCAAAAATATTCAAGACACAAAAGAGAAAAGGCAATGAGCTAGATAATGTTATAATCATAGAAGAGTTGGACATCAGTGTTGGCCTTGGTCAATGGAAAGGGTATGAAAAGGGAAATAATAAGGCCATTTCCCCAAGGCATACAACAGAGAAACCACTCAGTTGTTAAGGGAACAAGACTGAAAACATGAGCAGTGAATAGTGTGGGTTTTTTTGCATGAAAGGATCTTATAAAACCAGTGAAGGAAGACATGAAAGGAGAAAGCAAGGAATGAAGGAAAATTTGGGATTAACTGAAATGTAACACATTTAACACGTTCAGTCAATATTCCACATGCTGTTTCCCATCCAAAACCACACACATTTTAAAATGAGAATTTGTCTAAAATGACAACAATAATAATGATATGATAAAATAATAGAAATTCTAAGTGCCTGCCGAGTCCTCCTCTCTCCTTCTGATTCACCATAGCTGTAGACATTGGAGGTGTATAGTGAGCATAATGACCCTGCTGTTGTTGTTGTTAAGCACCATCGAGCACTATGCAACTCACAGCAACGCAGCTCCTCGGTTTCAACTACAGATCTTGTGGTTCACAGTTCAGTGCTAATCCACAACCCTAGAAATTTTTAAAACACTCAAACTCCATAACTATACTGATGCATATCTGTAAGATGCATGTCGGTGGCAATTTCAAGTGCCTGAACAAAAATTTCAGAAACAACAAAAGCTTTCAGTATAAGTCATGCTCTCGCCACACTAGGAATCTTGGGTATCAAAGCTTTTATTACCTCTATACTGAAACACTAGGGAGTCAGAGCCCAATTAAAAGACTTTTGCCAGAAACATTTACCAGGTGAAATTTTATTTGGTTGTTTTTATTATATAAGTAAATGAACCCATTAAAATCTGGAGTGAAAATATTTGTGTTTTCTTTTGTTTCATTGATTAGTAGGGACTCTTTGTTCTTCATTCTGTTGTAATGCAACCCAGGCTATTACTGATCTTATCTCCTTAAATTCCGGACAAAAATTTTTCATTTTTAAGAAGTAAAAGCTCACCATTTAAAAAATTGTATATTGAAGTAAAAATGAGAAAAAAGGATGGTGAACTCTGGCTTCATAAAAATTAAAACTTTCTGTAGTGGTGAATTTAAGGGGAAAAAATCGGTAGTAGCCTGGGTTGAATTACAAGAGAATAAATAACAGAGACTAATCTTAAGCATATATAAAGAGTTCCTACTAATCAATAAAAAGAATACATGAAAAGTAGACAAAAGATGTGAAAAGAGAATGTAAAGAAATAGAAATGATCAAGAGTCAGGATGTCCAATATCATTTAAGGGAAGTACAAACTAAAATTTTTAAATAAATAAATAAAATACATTCATAATATCTGATGCTTTCTACTCCTATAAAGGTTTACAGCCTTGGAAACCCTTTGCAGGGCCACTGTGAGCCAGAATCAACTTGAAGGCACACCCCCCACAAAAATGACAATTTTTAGATGTGGAGAAACAGCTATTAATGCATTCACTGCCATCAATTAGACCTCCTACTCCTAGTGATCCTTTTGGGCAGAGGCAATCTACTACTGATGGTTTTTCTGAGACAGTAAATCTTTCCAGGAACATATAGCCTCTTCTTTTTCCAGTGGAGCATCTGGAGGGTTTGAGCAGCTGAGCTTGATGTTAGTGTTCCGGTGCTTAACACACAAAAGCACCAGGCCTCCTTGAAGGAAATAGTCAGTCTTAGGACTCCTGGTGTGGCACTATAGGTTCAACTCTGGACTAGTAGTTCAAATCCATCAGCTGCTTCTAAGAAACCCTACACAGGGTTGCCATGAGTTGATGGCATTTAACAACAAAAACAATAACATAATTTAAAAATATATGTATATCTACATCTTTTTTTGACCCAGTAATCCTACTTAGGGAAATTTATCCCACCAATATACAGATTGCCCAATAATTTATGTGTAGGTTTGTAATTGTATCACATTGCTGTGAAAACAATTCTACATGATACACATCTGTATATAGAAACATTGAAGAACAGAGCCTGACAAAACATACAATGTAATTTAATAGTGTTAGCTCTGGGGAGAGGAGTCAATATTGTTGCACAGGTGTATAAATTGATGAACAACAAATCTCTCGAAATAATAAAAAGTCCGTATGGTAGACTTAAATATATATAATAAAGGTAGTAGTTCTAATCAATGAAGGAAAGATGGAGCATTCAATAAACAGAATAGCAGTATAAAACAAATGTATAAAATTAAAATTTGGTATTTCAAACCACAGACAATATAAATTTCAAACAAATTTGAGTTTACAATGTAAAATATGATATAAAAAAGAACAAAAATAAAACTAGGCACTGAATCCTCCATTACCTCAGAGTGGAAAGAACTCTTAACCATTACTGAACATACATCAACTATAAAAGAAAATAATAATTTTCACCATGTGAAAATATGAACCACACCCAATGATTAATGATGAACGGGGAGTGGGTGGGGGGTGGCATTTACAAGTTATACAACTGATAAATGTTTAATTTCACTTATATAAAAAAGAGCTCCTAAAAATTGTGCAATAGACCATTGACCCAAAAGAAAAACTGTTTAAGAATATAGACAGTCACTGACAAGAAAATACAAACAGAAAAAATGCTCAAACTCATTTTTAATATAATACTTGCCAATTAAAATCTATTGAGATAATGTTTTGTTTGTTTTTGAAGGACTTTGTGCCTTATCAACAGAATGGCATTGCACCTACCCCAATTGACACTGAATGGGGTCCTGCTTGAGCTTCCTGTCTCTCTGGAAGCTTGGGTCTTTGTTACACCTGGAGACCCCCCCCCCCCCCGAAATTCCAGGTTTCAGGAAAATCTCCATACCCCACCCCCTCATTGTAAACTCGCCAGAACTATACCCAGACCACACAGACTATAAATACTCCAGTCTGTAAGGGAACAGACAGGCTTCAGAACTATACCCGGACCACACAGACTATAAATACTCCAGTCTGTAAGGGAACAGACAGGCTTTTGGTCTCCTTTGGTGACATGAGAGTACCCCCTCCCAGGTTTACTCTCAATAAACCTGCCTGCTGTTGAAGCCAAGACTCTCTGCCTTTCGTCTCTTTCTTTCTTTTCCTTACAGTTTTGTTTTCACTTATCATATTGGCAGAAATCCATGATTTGCTTCTTGTTGTTGTTAGGTGCCATCAAGTTGGTACCGACTCATAGCGACCCTATGCACAACAGAAGGAAACATTGCCCAGTCCAGTCGTTGCCACGCTTGAGCCCATTGATGTTGCCACTTTGCCAATCCATCTCCCTGAGGGTCTTCCTTGAGTATTCGTGAACACTTAATTGTGGTCATGAGGAATCTGTACATGGACCAAGAAGCAGTTATTTGAACAGAACATGGAAACACTGAAGGGCTTCAAATTAAGAAAGGTGTACGACAGGGTTGTATTCTTTCACCATACTTATTCAAACTGTATGCTGAGAAAATAATCCGAGAAATTGGGCTATATGAAGAAAAACGTGGCATCAGGATTGGAGGAAGACTCACTAACAACCTGGGATATGCAGTTACAGCCTTGCTTGCTGAAAGTGAAGTTAACTTAAAATATTCGCTGATGAAAATCAAATAGCGCAGGCTTCGGAATGGATTGCATCTCAATGTAAAGAAAATAAAAATCCTCACCACTGCACCAATAAACAACATTCTTAACAATGGAGAAAAGTTTGAAGTTGTCAATGACTTCATTTTTCTTGGATCAACTATCAACACTCATGGAAACAGCAGTCAAGAAAGCTAATGGAACGAAGTATTGCATTAGGCAAATCTGCTGCACAAGACCTTTTTAAAGTGTTGAAGAGCAAAGATGTCAGCTTAAGGACTGAGGTGCGCCTGACTCAAGCCACGGTATTTTCAAGTAACCTAATAAGCATGCAAAAGTTGGACAGTGACTAAGGAAGACCTTAGAAAAACTGATGCTTTTGCATTATGGTTTTGGAGGAGAATATTGAAAGTGCCATGGGCTGCCAAAAGAACCAACAGATCTGTGTTGGAAGAAGTGCAGCCAGGGTGCTCCTTGAAAGCCAGGGTGGCCAAATTTCATCTCTCATACTTTGAACATATTGTCAGGAGGGACCAGTTGCTGGAGAATAGTTGCTTACATAGGTTTCTTTTCTTTTTTTTTTAGTTCTTTAGGTGAGACAAGGAGAAAACAGGCATTCTCATGTCATACTGGTAGAAACATAAATTTGTACAAATTCTATCAAAGTCTATTTAGAAATTTATATAAATATATAAAATTTCAAATGCACATACCATTCTGATGATATATAGGATGTCAACTGGAATTTACCCATTAAATGCACTTGTACACCATGTGAAACGGTCCATACTAGTTAATTATTACATCTTTGTATGTGTGGGTATTGAAATAGCAATAGATGTAGAAGTCTAATGGTGATCCTTGAGGAAATGGTTAGGTAAAGTGTGGCCTATCCATAAACTTGAAGAGGTAATTGACACCATTGTTTATGTTAAGTACTGTTGAATAGGTTAGGACTTGTAGTGACCCTATATGAAGTTTCTGAGGAGTAGTTGGCAGGTTTGAACCTCCGACCTTGTGGTTCAAAGTCCAGTGCAGATCCTACAGCACCACTACCTAAAAACAGTTAGAAGGATTAAATGATGAAAATTGATATAAAGCACTTATTGTTGTTGGTAAGTGACATCCAGGTGCTTCCTACCCATAGCCACTCTGTATAGGGTTTTTGAGGAGTGCTCGGTAAGCTCGAACTGGTGAGCTTGAACTGCCAACCTTGTGGTTCAAACCAACTTTGCATTACCCCACAGTACCATACCAGCAAGTCATTTATTCCATAATACGTGTACAATATTGTTGGTAAGTACCTCCAAATTGGTTCTGACTTATAGTAATCCTGTTGACGGTTTCTGAGGCTGTGCATCTTTGTGGGAGTAGAAAACCTTAATTTTATCATGTGCAGCAGCTGGTAAACTGCAAATTAAACAAACCCTGTGGTTTGCAGTCCATATTTATCACCATCAAGCACCATTATGAACTTACATTGAAAAATAAAGGTGTTCAATAAAGGGCCTCTTCCCTTATTGGACCCCTGAGCCAGTTACTTCATGGTTTGTATGTTTTGTCTTCTCATAGGAGAATGGAGATGATAAACGGGCTGAAGGTGTCATAAGACTATAAAACTATTCGTGTAAATGCATAGAAGTGATTGAGCGTTACATTGTTGTGAGCAGTTATATTTAATGATTAAAAAATAAGTAGATATTGGAAGAGAATTTTTACCAACAGTTAGATGTATCAAATCATCTAAACCCAATCTTTGATATCCGAGGCTTAATGAATAGCTAGCTCTGCTGAGAAATGGGCTTTTCTTTCAAAGTTTGCCGAGCTACGATGATTACATGAGAAAGGTTTAAATTCAGAGTTCAAATATTCTCTCCCTTTCTCTCTCTTAATTTAACAACAATATATATAGGACTACTGGTGTGGCACTGTGGATTAATGCATTGGACTGCAAGATGGGTTTGAACTGCAAGGTCGATGGTTCAAGCTCACCAGCTGCTCCTTGGAGACCCTATTCAGGATTGCTAATAAACTGACCTTGCATTCCAGCACAATTCACAGTGCCACACCAGGTCTGTGCACAAGTATGTGTGTGTATATACAAAAGTTCATGGAAAAATTCCATTATCTTTCAACTCTATATTCCATAAACTTTTTAAAGTCCCCTCGTGTGTATATTAAGGAGCTCTTGGAGCACAGTGGTTAAGAATCGGGCTGCTAACCTTAGGGTCAGCTGTTTGAAACTACCAACTGTTCCATGGGAGAAAGATAAGGCTTTCTGCTCCCATAAAGATTTACAGCCTCGGAAACTCTGTACAGGGTCACTATGAGTTGGAACTGACTCCATGGCACATAACAACAACAACAACAACAACAACAACATGTGTCTATTAAGAGTACCAAGGACTGCCAAAAGAACTAACAAATTTGTCTTGGAAGAAGTACAAACAGAATGCTCCTTAGAAACCAGGATGGTAAGACTTCGTCTCTCATACTTAGAACATATTATCAGAAGGGACCAGTTCCTGGAGAAGGACATTTATGGTTGGTAAACTGGAGTGTCAGCAAAACAGAGGAAGGCCTCCAGTGAGATGGACTGGCTTAGTGACCGCAGCAATGGCTCAAGCATAACAATGACTGTGAGAGTGATGCAGGACTGGACAGTGTTTCATTCTGTTGTGCATGGAATCACTATGAGTCATACCTGAGTCAGCAGCACTGAACAACGGAATGAATATTTCAGTAGATTAGTCCAAGTAATCCCCATGTTAAAATAATTTCAACCTGAAAAGAGATACACTGAAGGAAATTATTAAATTTGGGAAATAGTCTGACAACATACTAGTTAGTATATTTATGGATGACAGCTCATACATTTGTACAATCCTCATTAACTAGTGAACTGAGTTCCTGAGGATTGAGAAAGGGCCAACACTGTATCTTAAACATTTAGAGATCCATCTTATTAAGGCATAGTCTGAAATCAGATATCTCAAAAAAGAAACACAAAAATAAAATCCAATTTGTATGAAATTTGATTTTGCACCAATTTTCAGGAAAGCTGCCAGTGGATAAAGTGAATTCTACCTGTATCAAATCATCTGTCACCTTCAGTACCAGAGAAAACACCAAACATAGCATCTGGCAATCAATTTTCCGCCTCTTCATGGAGCCAGAGGAAATGTGTAGCAACCAGCATGGTCTTGTAAGGAGATAATCTGGTTGACCAGTTCAGTTTCCTCCTAAAACAGAATGACAGGCCACAGAGATTATTCCCCTGAAAGGCAATAAATGTAATCTACATAGCCACAGCAAGTCTTTTGAATCTATCCCACATGACAGTCTCATCAATGAGTTGTAAAGATTGGGTCTAAATCAGGGTCTGAGTAACTGATGGCCTCCACCCAAGTCATCCAACCCTGAAAGAGCCATTACTGCAATCTCCTAAGGAACTGGTCTACCTGGCAAACAAGGGTGGTAGTGGTGGAGGAGGTGTGCCATGGAGTCAGTGGTGGAGAATATATGAGAGGGGATGAAAGGAATGAGAATGAACAGAGATACAGAGAGAGACACACACAGATACTGTATATAAACATGTAAGATTTTTTGAGGATTGTTGTTGTTAGGTACCTTCAAGTCGGTTACAATTCATAGTGATCATGTGCAGTGTTTTCAAGGAAGGGCTAGTGGGTTTGAGCCAACAACTTTGTGATTAGCAGTTCAGTGCTTATCCTACAGCGCTACATTGGGACTCCTATACTCATTTTTAGGATTATTCTTGTTGTTAACTGCCATCAAGTCGGTTCCAACTCATAGTGACCCTGTATAGGGTTTCCAAGTAGCAACTGGTGAATTTAGACCACTGACCTTGTGGTTCAAACTGACCTTATGGTCCAGTGCATTATCTTGCTGTGCTACATCCTATTTTAGGATTAGGAGGCCATGTAAGTACAAACACTCAAGGGGATAAGCATGAGCTAAGAGAGCATTGCTCTTGATGGAAAGGCTTTTCTCCCGATTAGATCCTGTTGGGAGGGGAAGCCAAGCACCAAAGTCTGTCAGATGACAATAACAAGGACTCACTCATTCATTCTGTGTGCATGTAAAATCTTACTCTAAAGCTTTTTATGCAAAACCATTGTATTAGAAAAATGAAAAAGGCAGGGTTCAAACTGGGAAATCTCTTTCAGGAACATATAAACATAGGTGATCTTTGTTTTATACAACACATCCAATAAATTACTATGCATTTAGGGGGAAAAAATAGGGAAAAATCCATTGCCATCAAGTTGATTCTGACTCATAACACCTGATAAGACAGAGTAGACCTTTCCTTTAGGGTTTCCAAGGCTGTAAACTTTTGGGAAGACTGCTACAGCTTTCTCCTGCAGAGCAGTTGGTGAGCTCTAACCTCTGACTTTCTATTACCAGTGAAGTGCTTAACCGCTGTGCCCTTATTGATGAATAACTGAGTATGAAGTAAAGAGGCAGATTCTAGACTGACCAGTTTCTCTTTGGAAAGCTTTCCTAACTCAGATTCTTTACTTATTATAGAAAGACAAAGAACTGGGTAAGAAAATGTGACATATATCAGTCTTGACTTCTATATGGACCCAAAGACAGGGAAGCCTTGTAGAGTAATGTCAGCAATGGTGTAGTTCTATCCTAGGGAAATCAGTCTTGGTCTTAACAGATTAATGCAGAGTTTCTCATTAGAAAATTCTTCATTTGTCACGTTAGTGACCATGTCCTTTTAGTCACTGTGTTATCAGTACACTACAGCGCCCCCCCCCCCCAAAAAAAAAAATGATCCTCCATACTGAACATTGTTCTCAGTTACTACATCATCATAATAGCTTGGCAATTTTATAATTTTATTAATACTCTAGGGCAAATGATCCCTCTTTTGTTTAACTACTGAGGAGGAAATTGCTAATGAAATTAACAAGATGATAATGTGACATGGAACTCTACATAGCTGTCTAGTCTCTGACTATGTGGTTTCTTTGGAGAAGAAAAGATAGTTTCTTGGGCAAAGCAATTTTTTTTTATGATATAGGATGTTCTGCACCCATTTTTTGTGAAGATTAAAGGAGATAAAGTAGGTAGCCCTTAACACGGTGCCAGGCAAATAGCAGTGGTTCAATAAATGTTATATTTTCGTTGAAATTCAAGTCAAGGTTCTCTTTTTGTCTTCTTTATACATTATCAATAGGTGACTAAGGAGATAATAGTCTTATACCTGATGTAACGTTGACTATTTAGGATGGCCTTGTTGCTGGATACCTTTTGGTGCTGTCCGTGCTGACCAGTAGGTTTGGAGTCATAGGAACCCTGTGTGTAACACAATGGAGCTCTGCCTGTGCCTAGTCCATCCCTACAATCATCGTTAGACTTGAGCCCATTATTGCAGCCACTGTGCCAATCACCTTATTGAATAACAATCTCCTTCTTTTATGCTGATCCTTTACATTATCAAATAAGATGGTCTTCTCCAGGCATTGATCTTTCCTGATAACATGTCCAAGGTAAACAAGATGAAATCATGGCACACTCATTTCTACGGAGCATTCTGGCTGTACGTTCTCCTAGAGAGATTGGTTTGTTCTTCTGGAAGTCCATAATATATTTATTTTTTCATTAATAACACCACAAGCTGAAATGCATAATTTGTTCTTCTGTCTTCCTTTTTATTACCCAGCTTTCTTCCACATGCATATGAGGTGGTTGACTATTAAGAATACACTTGACCAAATCATTCTTGATAGAATCAGTTAACCAAAAAAACATTCATTTTAATAGAACAAAACTTTTTAGTAATGCAAAACGGTCTTAAATCAAGGTCTGGGGCACAGTAGAGTTTTATTAAATTGGTACTTTTTATCACTAGTGGGAAGAATATAAACAGAAACATAACAATGAATGAGCTTTTCATGACCTTGACTTCTAACTCACATAAGTTGGTCTGGAAAACAGTAATATGAACTGACTTTTGACTCTTATTGTGGACTTGAAAAACTGCATCCTCTCACTCCAGAGAGACAGAGAATCTGCATAAGGAGTTTGTTTGGTACTGTCAGTTGCCTTAAGAGGATCAAACCTACTGCCATCAAGAGAATTCTGATTCATAATATGAAACCATATTATGTCTGTCCTTTGGTAGCAAATATTTTGCTACCAATGTAGCCATCTTGTCAGAGGGAAGATAAAAATGGAGCAAGGAAAAGAACTTTCTATAATTAAAAAAACAAAAGCAAAAGTTTGTTTCATTTGTTGCCCCCAGGATCACTGTGGCTTTGAGGATCATAATGTTACTGGAATATCTGGAGAATCATGGTGTTCCAGCTGATGAGACATTTTTAAGTTGATCAAAAGTGTATATAATATGTGAGATTTTGCATCACTTTATCAGCACATTGACGGCAAAGCCTCTGTGCTGTGAAGACAGTCTCAGAGCTAGGAAATGTAGGGAGAAGTACTCACAGAGACACTAATTGAATAGCTGAGCCAGGAAAGGAATCATAGGGTAGTGCTGAACCAGGGCATCTATTCCTGGGTGGTGCTGTAAGAGTAGCACTGTACTGTGAACCAAAATGTCAGCAGTTCAAACCCACATGCTGCTCCTTAGATACTTTATACAGGGTTGCTGTAAATTGAAACTGACCCAGTGGCACTTAACAACAACAACAATGCTGGGAGCGGTCAGGGACCATGGGGAAAAGTGCAAGATGGCATTTTTGAGGCTAGAATTCTTTGAAAGGCAGGTGCTACTTAAAAACCCTTAATGTTAATAACAATCTAAGAACCCAGAGATGATAGAGAGTGATTTAGTGAGCTAGTGAGGTAGGCAGAATGTCTATCCACCTACTCACCCACAACTTTGTGCTACTTTTCTAGAAGTATAACAGGTACCCAGGGCATTGGGTGACTGATGAGGCAGCCATAGTCTAGACAAGAATTACATTGCTTTAGCTAAATCAAGAATGGTTTGAGAGTCTTGCATTCCATGGAGAGTCTTGCTTATATGATTCCTTAGGAGCATGTTCTCACTACTTGACTTCAAAGGAAAGATGGAATCCCGGTCAGATCATTCTCTTATCTTCCACATCAAACCAAATATGGGACAAAAATTTTATTTAAAGGAATCAGAGACCATGAATGGACTGCTGACCTATCAATCATCTTTCTCATTCAAATGGGAGTCGTTGTTGTTAGGTGCTGTGGAGTCAGTTTTGACTCATAGCAATCCTGTATATGGTTTCCTAGAATTGGCTGTTGGATCTGTATCACCGATCTGAACATTAGCAGTCTGTGCTTACCTTACAGTGCCATACCAGGAATCATCAAATGTGTGCATATCTGAGATATTGGGTCAAAACCCTGAGATTTCTGGTTTGAGCCACCAATGGGTCTCATGAGCTTCCCTTTGTGTTTTTATTCCTACATTTATTGTCTTCTGTTCCTTCTGTGCTGAGAAGTTCTGTTTTTCTCTGTATTGTAGTTTGAGCTTGAAAACAGAACAGCATAAAGAGCTTCTTGTCATCTGAATTCATTTAAACATGTTAGCATGATTCTTCCTGTGAAATGGTAAAGAAGACAGTACATTTCTTTATAATTTCATGAATCCAACTCTAATTTAAAAAACAAAAAACAAAAAAACAGAGAGAGAGATCGGATACACTTTAACTTCAGGTCAGCAGATCAAGCTCACCACTGCATTCTTGGAAACCCTATATACAGGGTTGCTATCAGTTGGAACCGACTCAATGGCACTTAATAGCAACTTGATAAATAGATATCATATAGTGAAAAGCAGATATATATGTACAATAAAATTAAACAATAACATGTATAAAAATTTACTAGATTTGGAATTCTTTCAAAAATTTTAACTTATTTCACCAAATAAATGTCTATGGAACTGAATTTCTGCAGCTTGTATTAGTTTGTTGAATATTTTTTGCCCATAATTCCAGACTTGACTGCACTGTTGTTGTTGTTTATAAGTGCCATCTGGTCAGTTCCAACTCATAGCAACCAATGCACAACATAACAAAACACTTCCCAGACCTACAACAGCCTCACAGTTGTTGTTGCGCTTGAGCCCATTCCTGCTGCCACTGTGTCAATCCATCTGGTTGGGGTGTTCCTCTTCCTTGCTGAACCTCCACTTTATCAAGCACAGTGTTCTTCTCCAGGTTCTGACTCCTCCTAATAACATGTTTGAAGCCTGAGAGATGAAGTCTTACCATTCTCTGCTTCTAAGGACCAATCTGGCTATACTTCTTCTAACATAGATTTCAACACAGATTTGTAATTTTTGTCTTCATGCAGTCCATGGAATTCTCCATCTTTTTCTCCAACAACCACAGTTCATATACATCAATTATTCTACCATCCACCTTATCATTGTTCAACTTTTGCCATGTATATGTGACTATTGAAAATACCATGGCTTGGATCAGGTGCACCTTAGTCCTCAAACTAATATCTTTTTTTCTTTATCACTTTTAAGAGGTCTTGTGCAACAGATTTTCCTATTGCAACATATTATTTGATTTCTTGGCCGTTGCTTCATTGAATGTTGATTGTGAATACAAACAAGTTGAAGCCTTTGACAACTTCAATCTTTTCTCCATTTATCATGATGATATTTATTGGTTCAGTTGTGAAGAATTTTGTTTTCTTGACCTTAAGGTGCAATACATACTGGAGGTTTTAGTCTTTGATATTCATCAATAAATACTTTAAGTCCTCTTTCTTTCCAGTAAGCAAAGTTGAATCATCTGCATATTGGAGGTCATTACTCAGTCTTCCTCCAATCCTGATGCCACATTTTCTTAATATAATCTAGCTTCTCAAATTAATTGCTCATCATCCAGTATGAATAAGTATAGTGAAAGAGTACTGTTCAGGGGGGACACCTTTTCTGATTTTAAGCCATTCAGTATCCTCTTGTTCTGTTCTAATGACTGATTCTTGGTCTCCTCATAGGTTTCTCATGAGCACAATGAAATGTTCTAGAATACCCATTCTCCACAATGTTATCTACAGTTTGACATGATGAGTACAGTAGAAAGCCTTTGCACGGTTAATAAAGCACAAGTAAACAGCTTTCTAATATTCTCTGCTTTCAGCCCAGATCCATTTCATGTCAGCTACTGTGTCTCTCATTCCATGTCTTCCTCTGAACCAGCTTGATTTCTGGCACTTCCCTGTCAATGTACTGTTGAAGCTGTTTTGTAATGGTCTTAAGCACAATTTTGCCTGCATGTGATAGGAATGATATTATTCGAAGATCTCCGTATACTGTTGGGTCACTTCTCCTTCGGGAGGGCACAAATATGAATCTCTTCCAATCATTTGGCCAAGTAACTGTCTTCCAAATTGATTGGCATAGGTAACAAGTGCATCTAGTGCTGCATCAGTTTGTTGAAAGAGTTCAGTTTGTGTTCCCTCAATCCCTGGAGCCTTGTTTTTATCAGTGCCTTCGGTGGTGCTTGGACTTCTTCCTATAGCACTCTTGGTTATTCACCACATGCTACCATTGATCAGCACCATTTCTTTTTGGTGCAGTGACTCTCTGTATACCTTCCATCTTCTTTTGATGCTTTCTGCATCATTTCACTGTTTTGCCCATGGGATAAATACTTCAGTGTTACAAGTCAAAGCTTGAATTTTTTCCTCACTTCTTCCGGTTTGAGTTTGTTCTTCCCTTTTGCTTTTCTAACTTCAGATCATTACACATTTCATTATAATACTTGACTTTGTCTTCTGGAGCTGCCCTTTGACATTTTCTGCTCAGCTGTTTGACTCCATTTCTTTCATTTGCTTCAGCATCTCTACTCTGGATAGCAAGTTGCAAAATCTTTTCTGCCATCCCCTTTGGTCTTTTGTTTCCTTTCTTTTTTAATGACCTTTTGCTTTCTTACAGAATGATGTTCTTGATGTTATCCACAGTTCTTTAAGTCTTTGATCATTAGTGCTTAATGCATCAAATCTGTTCTTGAGATAGTCTGTAAATTCATGTGGGGTATTTTCAAGATCATATTTTGGCTCTTGTGGACAGCTTTAACCTGAACTTGCATATGAGCAATTGATTACCTATTCCACAGTTGACTCCTGACCTTGTTTTTTTTGTTTGTTTGTTTGTTGTTGTTATTTTGAGTTTTTAAGGTTTATTTATTTTGTTTTTTATTGTAAAATGAGTAAAAGTTTACATGGGAGAACATTGGCTTTCCACTCATTGTTTCATTGCAATGATTACAATACCCTCTAAGTATCACCATTCAACAATATTTGCTTCTCCCCCCCCCCCCACCTTTTTTTTGGGGGGTAGGGGGGGAAGTATACCAAAATGCTCAGGAATATATAATCATTTAAACAATGAAAGGGCACATTCTGCAAGTCTGCCTCCTGAGGCTGCCAGCACACAGCCTTTCTCATTTGGGATGATGATATTGAGCTTTTCCACACAGTCAATCAAATTGACTACATCTTTCCACAGATGTACTCAATTTAATTCTTGCGTATTGCATCTGGTGAGGTCCGTGTTTATCGTCTTTGCCTTTTATGTTGTTGATAAAAGGAGTTTTTGTTGTTAAGTGTTGTCAAGTCGGTTGCAACCCATAGCGACCTCCAAGGAGCAGCTGGTGAGCTTGAACCAGTGATAATGCGGTTCAAAGCGACTTTGCTGTCCAGTGTATTAACACACAGTGCCACACCAGGACTCCTGATAAAAGGTATTTAATTTGAATAAGTCATTGGTCTTGAAAATTTCTGTCATGAGATGTCATCATTTCTATCACCAAGGCCATATTTTGCAACTACTGATCCTTCCTCTTTGATTATTTAGTTGATTCCATACTGCATTATATTATGTCATTTTATACCTTTTTTCTTTACTAACTTTAATACTCTTTTTTGTGTACATGAAATAATGCCCTTTCTGGACCAGTGCTTCATAAATATTGTCCAAAATGTTTTCTATGTGTCAAAGCATTTTTCTATTCTTTATCTCCTTTGTTGTTGTTGTTAAGTGTCATCCAGTCAGTTCTGACTTATAGTGACACTATATTGGGGTTCCAGGAAGTGCTGGTGAGTTTGAACCACCTATCTTGTGGTTCCAATCAACTTTGCGGTCTAGTGCTTCATCCCACATCCCACAGTGCCACACCAGGACTCCTTTAATATTCTCAAAAACTTTTTGTGGGCAGATTTGATTGCTAATTGATGAATGAGGCAGTTCAGACACACAGCATGTTTATGACAAAGACAGCTCTCTCAGGTTTATCCACTTTTTCTTGGTCAAAATGTTAATTGGCTGTGCAAATTTTAAATGGGTGCTTGTGTGAACCCCTTGCCCATCTTCATTGTTGTTCAAATCTACTCTTGTTATTTATAGTATTGGACTCAGTTGGTGGCCTCTGTCTTTGAAAAAGAGATTGTATAGTGTACCATGTGCCTGCATCTAAAAGCTCACAACAGCAGTCTTGCAGGTGAGTGTTGGGTTGAGATTCATACCCAGGCCTCTGTGAGTTGCTTAGTACTTTTCAAATGATGCCAGCATCTTAAATCTTAACTGTTGAATAGTTTTTCATGTACAATCCAATCAAGATCTTAAGATTTAAGGTATTTACAACTCGTCTGTCTGTCGTGCTGTGGTGGTTTGAGTTGCTGTGATTCTGAGGGCTATGCCACCGGTGTTTTAAATAACCAGCAGGGTCACCCAT
>NW_006408611.1:3370266-3424385 GCF_000296735.1 Chrysochloris asiatica
TATATATATATATATATATATAATTTGACCCACTGATTTTATTTCTAAGAATTTATCTTACAAAAATAATATAGATAAGACAGAGATACACCTGAAAAATGTAGACTGGTAAATATATTTATAATAACAAATCATTGAAAATTGCATGAAGGCACAACCACAGCGAATTCATTGACTGAATCATAGTCAGCCTACACAGAGATAGTGTATAGTTTTTTTGTTTTGTTTTTGTGGGTGGGTGAAGGTTGACATGATTTACCAAAAAGAACAGATCACCACCATATTTTGTAAAGTGTGGAAAAAGGACATTATATTTATGATATATAAAGTTTTTCATGTGAGATACAAAATATTAATGATACTTATGTCTAGGTAATAGAATCATGAATTACTTATATTTTCTTTCAGATAAATATCTAATAGTTTACTGTTTATGGCACAAATATATTTTCCTTTTAATTATGGAAAAGGGTGAAAAAAGGGGAAGAGTTTTGTTTTTGTTTTTAAAACTTTTTAAAATTGATGTTGTGTGAAAAGAATATTCTGTATTCTTAGAGTTCTGATAAAAATGCTATGTAATAGATTTTTATCTATGCAAGGATCTATTTGTGTTATTCTATTTATTAGACCTATGATGAGGGAGTCATAAATGTTGAGTAGCAAATGCCCAACCTAAGTGCCACATGATAATACTATAAAGAAATTATTTAGCAAAATTTTGAAATGACTTTTTTCCGAACATGAATAATGTTATTGCTGTTAATTAAGTAGCTTGTTTGGAGGAATAGAATAATTGTGAAATATTTTCAGTACATTCCTGTCTTTGAAGAGGAATGAGTTCCCATTGTAATAAAGCATATTGATAAAGTGTATAGTACATACAACAAATTAGAAGTTAAAATACTACACACAGAGCACTATTTTCATCTTTAATAAGACAGCTTCATCCCCCTGGAAAATGTTTATACTGAAGCAACACTTTGAGAAATGCATATTTGAGAGATTAGTGCAAAGGTAGTCCTGGGATAGAAAACAGACAATGTGTAGGTTTAGAGCAAATCATTTGAAAGTTTTCATGGATTTAAAATGAGATCAGAGAACCATTCTATAACCCAGCAATGGTAGTTCTAAAAGTCATCATTATTGATCTAGTGTAGGAATGGAGAATGGATCCAAAGCCTAAACAAATTCACAGGACACTAATGAGAAATAGATTTAATGATATTTTCACATTTATTTTGTTGGCAAAGGAAATATGCAGTAGGAACATCAGTAAGTTGGAGGTGAATTGCACTCAACCAATCCTAACTGGTAACTTTCAACCGGTATCCTTGTCTGTGTATCTGAAGGGCCAACTCCAATCAATTAAGCCATGTGTTAAAAAGAATCCTAAATTAAACTCTAGTTTGCGTGGGAAATTGCATCATGTCTAATTGATGATGTGCATCATAGGAAGCAGCCCTGGTGGTACAGTGGTTAAAGAACTCAATGTTAATGAAAAGGTTGGTAGTTTAAACCCACCAGTTACTGTGGAGGCCAAAGATGTGGCCATCTGTTTCCACACATTTTGTAGCCTTGAAAACTTTATGGCACAGTTCTTCTCTTGAGTGTCACTGTATTGTTTGGACAGTAGTGGATAGTCTTAGGGACAAGAGAGAAATGGTGTTTATTGACATATTCACCAACTCAAATAAAAGGACACTGATTGTAACTGATAGCTAGGTAGCGTTAGAAGAATTTATGATTTGTCCATGATGATGGTATGATTATGACAAGTGTAAGCTGTTGGCTTCCTTGATATGATTTATCTGATTAAAACCATTGTTTACAGAATAATAAGTCATGTGCCATGGCCTATAAAGCTGAGTAAATCAAGATCAGTTTGGAACTGGGGTTGAGACTTTGGAGTTTGTCACATGGAAAACCAAGAAACTCCATAGATTTGTGTAGGGGGTGGGGTGGGGGTTGTTTGTTTGTTTGTTTTGTTTTATGTGTCCCTTAGAAGGACTCTGAATAAATGTATTTAGTCCCTCCTGGGTTGCATGCAGAGCTCCCAAAGGCAATAGAAAACATTTCTTAAGATAACTTTGAACAAGATCTTAGTTTTGTAAGCGCTTTAATGTTAGCAAAGATAATGTTTCATATTATTTCATAGACTCCATAGACTATTCATTTGGACTCCCTGTCATATTGGTAGAGGTACCGAAGTCTGGAACAGCAAATATTATGACGCACAGACTATTAGTCATAGAACCCAGTACAAATGTGTATCTTTTCCTCATCCTGTATTCTCAAGAGAAGCTTAGACAAGTGTTCACAATGAATGGAAAGTAGTGCTGTTTTGTTCTTTTATAATGAATAGCTCTAATGCACTGGACCAGAGTCCTGGTGTGGCACTGTGAGATAAAGAACTGGGCTGGAGGTTAATGTGAGCCATAAGGTTGGCAGTTCAAATTCACCAGCTGCTCCTTGAAAACCTTATACAGGATCACTGTCAGTGTTGAACTGACTTGACTGGCACTTAATAACAATGCACAAGACAATAAAGTCAGTTTGAGCTACAAGGTCAGCAGTTCAAATCTACCAGCCACCCCTCAGAAACCCTATACAGCGTCTCTATGAGTATGAACCGATTCTAAGGAACTAACAGCAACAACAACACAGTCACGCTTGATGGAATTTTACATCATAACCCGAAAAAGGAGTCATGGTGTGGTGCAGTGGGTTAATGGGCTGCGCTGCAAAGTCAGTTTGGATCACAAAGTTAGTGTTTGTGTGTGTAGCCACTTATAATGGAGAGGGGTGGGGAGATAAAGAAGACAGACAGTTGGAGCTGATGGCCAGACCCTGAAGATTCCATTGTTGCGTTCTGTCACTAGAATTGACTGGATGGCAACTAAGAACAACAACATTGGCCTAGCAGAAAAAATACAATGAATGTGCAGGCATTAGGCATATCCTCATAGGATTTTTACAAAGGAACAGTTTTGCTGACTATTTTAAACCTGTCAAGAGAATATTTATTATTGGTAATGGTTTTAAACAGGAAAGGACAGACTGATTTATTAGCACATAACTAAGTAACTGTAGAAATACTAGGGTATTTATCTTTTTTAAGATAAGAAGATAGTGTAACCACAAACCTTTCACAAATTAGGTGGCTCAGAAGCTGTTTTGTTTTGGTGGTTTGAGCTATGTGCTTTGCTCTTTGATGTAAAGTAGATCACTTTGCAAACGATTTGCATTTCTGGGAACACAAATGCTACTTTTGAAAAGAAAATCAAATGCTAAATGAATGCAGAACACTGATTAGTTGAGATATTCACATGGTTTTACAAAGCAAATAGTGACCTTAAACACATCTTATTATAACTATATATATATTATATAACTATCTTTATAATATATAATAATCATATATATGCACAACATATACATATATGAGAGCAAGAGAGTCCTGGTGTGGCACTGTGGATTAATGTGCCATACTGCAAAGCTGTTTGAACTGCAAAGTTGGTGGTTCAAGCTCACGAGCTGCTCCTTGGAAACCCTATACAGAGTCGCTATGGGTCGGAATCGACTTGAGGGCACTTAACAACAACAAATATATATATGTATGTATGTGTGTAGATACATACCACCAAACACTCTCAGAAACCCTATATAGGATTGCTATGAGTTGGAACTTACTCAATGGCATAAAACAACAATGTATGTACATAAATGTGAAAATCATTTTACTTTCTACAGATTACAAAATGCAGTCAGTATGGGCATGAGACCAGAAAATAGCAAACTTTAGGATCTTTTGTCTTTCTTTTTTGGGATGCTTTCCTCCAGCTGACCTATTGAGTGATCGTTTACATGGGAGAACATCAGTTTTGCACTCATCCTATTGTTTTTTATATCATTGCAACAATTACAATCCCCTCCATGTATCACTATTCAACAGTATTTGCTTCTATTTCCTCTTTTGTTTGTTTGTTTTTTGATGTACACAAAAACACTCAGGAATATATAATCATTTAAACAAACCCAAGGGCAGATTCTGCAAACCTGCCTCCTGCCCACCAGCACACAGCCTTTCTCTTTCCATGAGTGTAGAGTCCTCAGCTGCTCTATCTCTCCATGTCCTCATCTCTGCCTCCATTTCTGGTGTCGCTGCTCCTCTGGATGGGTTCCCACATTCTGTTCATGCTCTTCTCCCTTGATGGTTCTAGGATCTTCTGTTCCTGGAATGTAAGATTAACTACTCCCCCTAAGACTATGAACTTGTGAAGGCTGACATTACTTCCTGGTCATCTTTTCTTCTTTGGCATTAAAAAAAAAAGAGAGAGAGATACTGTGTTTATTGTAGATATATAATTAGTAATTGTCATGTAAAATAAAGTTCCATGGGTGATGTAAACTGAACTGAAAGGTTAGTGGTTCAAACCCACCCAGTGGTTCCATAGGGTGGGGCATGTGATCTGCTCCTGTAAAGATTGTCATTGTTATTGTTGAGTGCCGTTGAGTTGTAGGGTTTCTGATGCTTTAAATCATTGTGGCAGCAGAAAGCCTAAATCTTATGGAACTCAATTCTACTGTACATGGGGTTACCATGATTCTGAATTTATTTCATGAAAACAGGTAGTTGTCACATAAGTGAAAGAGATCACCTGTGTGTCATGGCTCAGAAAACTGTGTCCACACCTGATCTATCCTCTTAAATCCCTGATCTGGAGACTGGGCAGATGCTAATGACATCACATTTAGACTATTGCAAAGGTACCAAGGGGTGGAGGTGGCAGTGGGCAATTCTAATGGTGCTAAGTTCAGCAGTCCAGAAGGTCATTCCATTTCGTTTCCATTTAATCTACACATTGGAAGTTTTGACTGGGCTTTCATTCTTGACTGCCTTCGAATCTACAGCATAGTTAGAATTTAGTGCCCCAGCTAGCAGTAACACTTCTAATGCTGCCTTCAGCATATTTACTCACTGTACTTCAAGTTCTTTTATGTCTGGAAATATTTTTTGTTTCCTAAGCTCCCTAAAATAAGGGCATCTGGCCCATTGAGTTAGATGCCCATGATTGTTCACTCCCTGGGTGTCAGTTCCTCTGTCAGATGGGAATTCAGGAAGGCACCAACATTTGTTCTCAAGCATGGGGATCTCAGGGGCGTTAGAGTGCTTAAATGGTGTCAAGTTTTCCCCAGAGCAAGGATCCCAAGGGAATCAGGCAGAAGCTGCATGGCCTATTCTGATCTAGCCTTGGAAAACTCAGGGAGTCCCTCTGCCATGAACTATTGGTCAAAGCAGTCAT
Source organism: Chrysochloris asiatica (assembly GCF_000296735.1). NCBI lineage: Eukaryota > Metazoa > Chordata > Mammalia > Afrosoricida > Chrysochloridae > Chrysochloris > Chrysochloris asiatica. The sequence goes on from NW_006408611.1 coordinate 3,375,570, forward strand.
AGCCTTCCCAGATTCAAGTGGGAGACATAGACTCCATCTGTCTATGGGAGGCATATAAATATAGTGGTGCCTATGTAACACTGCCACCATCTCCTTTTCTCAAAATCAATGATTTCTAATTTTTTGTTTGTTTCTGTGTGTGTGACAATAATTTATCACTTTTCCATTGGTTTCAGCATGTCTTTCTTAAGCTCTCCACTAGTATCACAGTGGTACCGTTTTAAAAATGTATTTTCTTCAGCAGATGAATATCAAGGGTTCATTAATATGCCATAAGTATTTTACAAGAATTCTTTCACACTCATTAAATAATTGAGCAACCCCTTGCATTACTGTCAAATCATCATAAACAATCACTATGTAAAAACAATAACTAAGTAAATTACTAGTCCTGGGGTAGTGCTGCAGGATAATACGCTGGGCTGTAAGTTTGCTTTGAACTTCAAAGTCAGAGGTTCAAACCCACCCGCCGTTCCTAGGAAACCCTATAGAGGGTCGCTGTGAGTTGGGACTGACTCTGCAGCACTTAACAACAACCACAATGAATAAAGCACTATGCACATCCCCCTACTTCCACTCCATAAACTTGCTTTTATCTCTTGAATTTCTGATGCCATTTTTTTCTGAATTTATCCAGAGTGGTAGAGCCATGCCTTTCAATAGCAGTACAAGAAGTACAATTCATTCACTCTGAGCTGTACCATCTGGATTGGGGGCTTAGAAATATACTCAAGTGAAATTTCACAAAAATGGGCCATTGAGAAAAAAATGTGTATTGTTAATCTTTGGGGAAACAATAGAATGGAAATAAGGATGGCATATTTTTCCAGTGTAATGAAGCTCGACAGTTTCCATTGTGGCTGCTGGAGCGAGTTTGATTGCCAGTTGTTAAATGAGCCTGCATCCCGAAAAGTGGGAGTAGAGCACATAGAAGAGCTGCAGACAGATGATGTTTGCTTTAAATAGAGAGATTAAACAGTTGAAAATATCATTAAGGACAGCTTCACAAAGGCCACATTCCCCAAGGCAGTAGGTAGGATCTGCTCTTTCCTCCCCTTTCATGTTTCCTGAGACTTTTGTGGAACAAAGCAGGTTCTAATGAGAGCTGTCATCCACACATCTAGAGACAGTGTTAATAAATGGAAGATTCAGGAGCAATTGGGGAAGTTGCTGAGAAGCCTTGCCAGGCCTCTTCTGACCTTCTCAGTGATTTCTGGATTGGCCTTGTCACCATCAGTATTTTGTGGAAAGTTCACTTGTCACATACCCAGAAGATGTGGTTGTTGTTGTTGTTAGTTGCCAGTGTATAGGCTCCAAATCCAGGTAAGTCCATGTTAAGCAGAACAATGGTGCATTGTCATCCTCAGGATTCTTGGTATACTCAAATCCATTGTTGTGGCCGCTGCATATTTAAAGTGTTTATCAATTTAGGGGTCTCATCTCCCAACACTTTGTCAGGCACTATTCGGTTGTTATCCATAGGTTTCTCACTAGCTAATTTCTGGAGGGAAATTGTCAAGCCTTTCTTCAGACTGTGTCAGAGTTGGTAAAATTTCCCTGAAATCTTCCTAACATGAAAGGCCATGCATGTATTTGAGAAGTAGCCATCAAGCTAGTACAGAACAACAACTTGCTAGATGGTTGTTGTTGTTGTTATGTGCCATGGAGTCAGTTCCGACTCATAGCAACCCTGTATAGGGTTTCCGAGGCTGTAAATCTTTACAGAGAAAGCCTCATCTTTCTCCTGTGGAACAGCTGAGGTTCGCAGCCAATTTGTAACCACTGGAGAGCTTAAAAGCTCAGAAATGCCTTCATGAAGCCACTCTGAGTTTTAAGGTACACATTTTCACTTATAAGAGAAAGAAGTCACTAAGCCTTTATTTACAGGTTCTCAGAGGATGAAACCTCCTACATAGTGTATGGACAGGCAACAAAGGATAACCCCCCCCCCCACACACACACATACACACTCACAAATAACTTTTATATACCAGTTAGATCTAGTTTTCTAGAATCACTGATGGGTTGGAATTGTGATGTTCAATCTATTTACGTATCTATAGAACTGCCATATTTACAGAACCCTAATTTGGAAGTAAAATCTTGTTTGGAAGCCCAATATACAAAACACCTGTTCCTATGGAGTGGGATACCTCAGATCTATCCATGCCCCAGGCAGCTAGGGGTCTCTTCAACAACAAACATCTAGGAATTGTCCCGCAAATTCTTTACCATGGAAAACACTTTCATAGTTTTTTAAGTTGAATATTTTTAAAAAGAATATCACTACACTTTACACAGTGAACACTCTTTCTACCAGACCCTTCCAATAATTTCCAGTCCTCCTAACAGACTATGGGGTGGGCATTATTAATACCACTTCCCAAAGAAATTGTGGCTCAGTAAAGATTTGACATTGGGCAAGACTGAGAGATACAGCAAGGATCCAAAGGCAGATCTAACTAGCTTTGAAGTCTGAACAGCTGACCCTCTGGAGAGACATGAAAGGAAGCGCCTAGGAGTCATGGGACAACACTAAGTGCACAGACCGGCTTCAGGTAAACTTACCCTCCAGTTCTGGTGCGTTGTTCCTGCCTCTGTGAATAGGGACAGCTGCTTGAAGTCTTTTTTGCTTTTCTTGTTTTGAGTCTGTTGCATGTTACATTTATTTTTATTTACATATTTGATGTTATTATATTTTAGTTTTTTAAATGTGCATTTTAATAACATTTTTAAAGGTATGTAACTTTCATCTCAATTCACTGTTTTAATATATTGCCAGAGTTGTTCAACTATCGTCAGTAACTCATTTTAGAATATTTTCATTTCATCACTCTAAAAGGAAACTGTAGCCATCTGCAGTAACCTCCCCATTCTCTACTTCCCCCAGACCCTAGCAAACAAAAAATCTACTTTCTGTCTCTAAGTATTTGCCTAATCGGGACATTTCATATAAATGAAATCATCTCATATGCAACCACTTGCATCTGCCCTCATTTACTTAGCATAGAGGTGCTCAGGCACTTCAGTGCCGGTTTCCCATCTATAAAATGTGCATGAAGACACCTTGAAGGTTTGCTTAACAGATGAGATCATTTGCACACACACACAAATTAAGTATAATGCTCAGGACATCATAAGTTTAAGCAGTGGAAATTCTCATTAGTTAGGACAACAATAATAATAAATAATACATATATAATAAGGACTGTGGGAAGACCCCTGACAGGGTCTGTTGTTGGCTGCCCAACAGATGGAATTGGCTGAGGGGAGCTTTATCCACTGTCATCCTCACTTATTTCTTTGCCTAAATCAGGGTATCCCATCTTTGGCGCTATTAAACCGGATAATTATCGTGTGTGGGCAAATAAGTATCTTGTTTGTTGTATGCTGTTTAGTAACCTCTCTGGCTTCTACATACTAGAATTTAGTAATATTCCCATTGCCCAGTTGTGACTACTGAAAATTGCTATATGTCTGTTGTGGGACAAATTCATCCTCCATTTAGAACCTCTAGCCTAGACCTTGCTCAGAGCTTTGGGAACTCTTTCCCTTTCTCTCTTCTGAATAAAACACTCTCAGTGCCACAGTTTAATGCCTATGCATTACATTGGAGACCTGTATTCTCCAATATGGTAGCCTCTAGGTAAGTGCTCTACTATTTACTGAAAGGATGGTGTTTCAAACCCATCACTGGCTCTGAGGGATAAAGAACTGGCACTTGGTTCCCATAAAAATTACAGCCAAGAAAACACAATGTGGCAGTCCTACTCTGTTATATAAGATCCCTATGGGTGACAATCAACGTAAATGCATACAGCAACAATGAACTACATGTAACTATTTCTATTTGAATACAGTTAAGTTAAATTAAATTAAAACTAAGTTCTTCAGTTACACTTGCCGCCTATCAGTTAGTGCTCAAGAGTCATCAACTTGTGGTGGCTAGGATATTAGACCATACAGGATAGATGATTTCCATCATCGTGAAAAAGGTCTACAGGACATACCTGTTACAAGACAAAAACCTTCTAACTAACAAGTAGGCATGAGCAATTCATCATTTGTGATCCCTTAGGTGTTAGGGAAGAACACAGTCCCTAAAATGCTCACTGTGCTGAGTCTGTTGCAATTTGGAAGCACTTCCTGTTTGAATATTCACCGGTGTGTGCAGATGGAGAGCAACCTCTGTCAGCTGGGTCCATCCCATGGCCTCTTGAATGCAGGAAAATGCAGATGAGAGTACTTGAATGAAAACCACAAATCTGTCCATTTCCACTTAAAGATCAGTGACAAGCAAATTTGCTACCCACAGGAGAAGCATTCAGGGAAGGGGTCCTGGGCTGAGCTAGAAGTTGGGAAGTTTAGCAAGGAGAACCCGAAAGATGGTTGACAAAGATCACAGAACACAACTGGAAGACAATATTCAAGGTCAACTCTGATGGAGAAGGGACAGCCATATACGGGAATGAGTAATCATTTCCTCACCAGCAATATCAGTTTTTGATTTAGCTAGTTATTTCATCACTAGAATCATTTAAAGAGGTAGATCAAATTGCATATAAAATTACTACAAAGGACACATGGGTAGCCAACTCTGACATTTAGGAGAAAACTCCCATCATGATTCATTTCTACTTCCTCTTCTCAGCTCAGTCCCTCCCTTCCTCCTCACCCCTCCCCCCCAAAAAAAAATTCAACCAATCAACCAACCAATTAATCCATTGGTGAGTGAGAGTAAACTAAGCAAGAAGCACCTTAGCATCTCTCTAGACCAGCATTCCATAATCATTGCCAGTCTTCATGGGGTTATGCAAGGGAAGGTGCTACACTGCTAGACTTAAGTTGGAGTACATTGTACATTGCTTCTGACTGGTAGCTTCTTGCCTTGGAACCCACTGAATAGACCCTGTTCCATAGACTCACTGAATTAGACCACTGCAGGGACAGCTTTTGTGGGACACTGGAATGAGATGTAGACAGAGGTCTGCGTTGTACTAGGTTCTCACCATACTTGGCTAAGGCCAAATACAGGTGGAAATACTCCTGCAAATTGTAATTTGAGTGTCATGTTTTGATAGCAATTTAGCCACCTCAAGGACTCCTTTGTTGTTAAGTGCCTTTGAATTGGTTCCAACTCATAACAACCCTGTATAGTGTTTCCAAGGAGCAGCTAGGGGGTTTGAACTGCAGACCTTGTGGTTTACAGTCCAGTGATGATACTACAGCATCACACCAGGAGTCCCAAGGACTCCCTATCACAAGCCAAAAAACAAAGTCTGTTTCAAACAGAAGCAGCTGCCCTCATTAACTTTCTGGTGCAACCACAGCAAAAGCATTCAATGTCTCCTACTTCTTACAAGATAAACAAACAACTTGGGTTGGCACTAGTGCCATTCATGACCCACCCCATCCCCCTTGCCTACTTTCTCCCTCATCTCATCACTCCTTGTTGTTTTCTGTCTAAGGTGAGGAGTTATGTGCTCTTCTCTCACTTTTAATTCTCTTTGATGGTTTCAGGTCTTTATTCTTTTTACCTCACTGACCTGTGATACTTTTTCTCCTGTCTATTTCTATTCATTCAAGACACATTCTACATGTCCAACAGTAGGACAGAGGGGTATACTATTTAGTTTCCCACTGCAGGGCCAAGACACTCACCTTCCCACTTCTTGCTATGAGTGACTGCTAATGGTTCCTAGCTGAATTTCTTGGCTTGTATCACGTGTTAAGAGTTGTCCTTTGCTAAATTAAGCAGTCTCACCAAAGGTTATTACATCATGCACATGTAATGACCAGTCTGTGTAGGGGGGCAAAGACTCACCTCTTGGCCTCTCTACTTGGATTTCTCTGAAGGGTTATCCTAGCCATTAAACCTCCACTGCTGCCTCACAGTTGTTGTAAAGTGCCATAAAGTCTGTTCCAACTCATAGTGACCCTGTATAGGGTTTCTGAGGAGTGGCTAGTGAGCTTGAGCATCTGACCTTGTGGTTCAAACCAACTTTGCAGTCCAATGCATTAACCCACAGTGCCACACCAGGACTCCATTGCATCACAGTATAAAATTAGAGGCTTTCTGTCCACCTGTGCACCCATGTATTACAACTTACAAAAAAATTCTAGAATCTTTTATTACAATGGCATCACATGCTACGTTTTCTCTCTGTCCAATTTTGCTTCCTTCTCCTACGGAGTACATTCCTGAAAGCCCTCCCAGCAACTCTCTAGCAGACAAATCTCCATTTCTGAGTCTGTTTTCCAGTTAACCTTATGCCATAGCAAGTCTAGGATGAAATATTATGTCATCATTAATAATTAAAATTTATGTATTAAAGATTTCTTAATGACATAGGACAATGCTTACGTTAAAAAAAGTAAATTGAAAAGCGAAGAGACAATACTGCATTGGTGTGATGTCCCTGGTTATGTAGGACTATACTTGAAGTAAAGCCAATGAAAACAAGAGCAAAAAAAGGAAAAAGGAAAACATCCTCTCATGGGAAAAATCCTCCTCAACTAGAATTAAGATAATGCCTGTCTCTGAAACTATGTATCAATATTCTGTTTCTTTTAAACTACAATGAGCAAGTAATCATTAGAAAAAAAATTAAATCATTGGAAAAAATTTAAAATTTAATTTGAAAGTAAAATCAGGTAATATTATTCAGCAACACACACAAACACACAAAACTGAAACTAAAGCGAAATTATTTGTAAAACACCTTTGCAAGACCAAACCTTCAGTTTTTTTTTCTGTGCTGTATTCCTACTTGCACCTGCCCCTGCCCAGATGGGTGGATTTCATTACGCTTTTTTGTGGTTGTTGTTGTTATGTGAAGGCAAAAGATCAAGACCTAGTTACAGTACACTGTAAACACTCAGTGCATTTTATTCATGGATTGAATGACAGACAGAATGAATAAATTAATAAAGTGCCATTTTGAGTGGAGAGTTGAAGATTCAAGAATTCAGTAGGCTTCTGGACAAACTATTGAAAGTGACAGAAAGGATGTAGAAAGAAGAAAGGATTCTTTCTTTTAGGAATAACTTTTCCTGCTTTTGTCGGAATGTTGTATTTGCTAGTTATGTGGAGCTGGCCTATGATTCCTGGTGACCACAGCCACAATGGAGGTAAACGCTGCCAGGCAGAACAGCCGTGATCCATATGGTTTTTACTGGTTGATTTTCTTAGTCTGCAATCTCAGCTGAAACCTGTTTGGCATCAAAGTAACACCCAAGTCTCCAATGACAGATGGATAGTGGCTCCACATGTAGTGCATTGGCTGAGAATCTAACTTGGGTCTCATGCTTGTTGTTAAGTGCCGTCAAGTTGGTTCTGACTCATAGCGACTCTGTGTAGGGTTTCTGAGGAACAGCTGGTGAGCTTCAATTGCTGGTGATGCAGTGTCAAATGGCCTTGAAGTCCAGCGCATTAACCCGCAGCACCACAGGGTGAAAATTCTACCACAGAACCACCAAGACTACACATCAGAATGGAGCTCTGGAAAATCAGAGGCTCTCAGTCCACCTGTGCTTCTGGGTTACGTGGTTTACAAAAAAATCCTCGGTTATGCTGACATTGCCACTGTAGCTTTTAGGCTTTCAAGATAAGCATTGGTTTGGTTTCAGAAGAAATGAACCATGATCAGTGATGTCTTCAACTTCACACTGGACCTTTTTTCCCTCTCCTCAATCTCAAAAACAAAACACAGACTCTAGTATTCTTTTCAAACTTCTATGAATTAAATTTTGGAAAATTGCATTTGAAATTTACTGGAAGTGTTTTATTCTCTCCACCTTCCCTCTTCTATAATTACTATAAAGTTCATTAGTGTAACCATTTAACTTGTACAATTTAATGAGGCAATGGGTATTGCCTTTTTTTATCCTGAGTGTGATTTCTCTCTAGAAGTGATAATTAGCCAGTCTTTACAAAGGTACTAACTGATTCTATTGTGCTGACATTACAATGATGCTCCTGGCTGACACATTAACATTACAATAAAGCCATTGATACTTTAACTCAAAGAACAAACTCCATTCTTCCATGACTCTGTTACCTATGATCAAATTTGTTATCAATAAATATGAGTCTGTTCTTGGACTGGTCCTTGTTTATCCAGCCTTTATTGGGTTCTTGTCTCCTAATGTACTGTCAGTTCAAGGAACATTTAAATATGTTTACTTCCTCAAGTGACCCATGTTCTCGCATAACTTTATGTTTCTTTCTTTCTCTGTTTGGCAGATGCCTACACATCATCCCTTTGCATCAATTGTTGTTGTGTGACTTTAATTCATTTCTAATTAACAGTTACCCTGTAGGATAGAGAAGAACTGTCCTATAGGGTTTCCAAGGCTACAATCTTTATGAAGCGGATTATCAGCTCTTCCATAGAGTTGATGGATGGATTCAAACCACTGACCTTTTGGTTAGCAGTCAAGCACGTAACCATTGTGCCACCAGTCTTTCCTTTGAGGCTAAGTTCAGGTATTATGATGTCTGTGAAATCCTTCCCCGACTGAGCTGAAAGCAAGTCTGCTCTTCCTTTCCCTCTCTTGCCCTTCCTCTCCTTCCCTTCTCCTCCACTTCCTTCTCTTCCCTTGCCTTTCCAATTCTCATCCCTCTAGGAGACTTTACATGCTCCTAGTTCCACACTTTCCATATTGATTTATGACTATCAATCTTGTTGATGCTTCTTAAGATTGCAAATGCTTTCAGCATACAGACTGTTCACATATCTCCACTATTCATTCTTCTTGAAATATAGTTTATGTTTAAAAATTACTGAATGTAAAAAATACCTGCTCCTATACTATTTTTTGTGGTAAATGATAACTTTTCTTTAGTGAGGTGCACCTTTGGACACCCTTCAAATGGGTGTCAACCTGATGAACAGCATCTCTTGTGAAGACATCAAAGGAGTAGGAAGCTAGAATGCATATAACTGGAAAGTCTATGCAATTCTTTAGAGAAAGATTGTTGTTATTGTCAAGTGCCATTGAGTTGGTTCTTAGAGAAAGGTACAAACTATTAATTACTGAAGTATCATGACAATGTGTATCTTGCAGCATTAATAAACCTGAACATTTATTCCAGTCTGTTTTATTCTGTTTCTCTTCACCCTCAACACTGCATTTATATTTGTAACACCTGCTGTTTCTATCCCAGGATAATAGACTATTTAGTATTATCATTTCCACAATATGGGAATTCCCACTGTACCCACCCCTGGTTATTTGATGTGGATCCCCTCTCACTGCTCCCTGGGATCATTCTGTAGTCAGGGAATATTCTACCAAGGTCATGGGACAGGAAACCAATATAAACACTACAAATAAAGAGAAAGATGTTGGTATTATCGGAAAAACAAAGACAATAATGAAATGTGCAGGGCTTGGGGAAGAGTAATAGAGAAGAGAAAAGGGAGGAAGAAGAAAGGAAAAAACAAGTCAACAGAGTTGTTAAATATTCTGGATAACACAAATGCTTTACAAAGGACTGCTAACCTGAAGACTGACCATTCAAATCCACTTACTGGTGACATAAAAGACCTCTGGTGATCTACTTTCATTCTAATTACTTCCAAGAAAATCCTATGGAGTTGTTGTTCTCTATAATATATGGGGCAGCATGAACCAGAATTGACTCAGTGACAACTAAGAAGAGAAGTAACATAGATTTCTTTTGACATAAACTCCTTTTTGCCTCAATTCTTCAGGCAAAGCTTCCTCAGGCTAAGCTGTAATACGTTCACTGAATCCTCTAAGAAAACATTAGGACTGATGATCAAACGTTCATGTGCATGACAGTCATCTGGGGACTTGTTTAGAATTATAGGTTCCTTCCCATCACTTGGATTTCTGATTTAGTTGCTCTTGGTTGAATCCTAGGAATTTGTTTTTTAATAAGGTCTCAGGTGATTTGATTAGAAACAATCTGATCAACGGACCAAATGTTAAGAAACATTACAAAACCACTACTTACGTATCTTGGGCTTCCTTATAGTATGGTCTTTGGATTTCCAACAGGAGAGGACAGACCTCAGGGTCCTACCTCTGCTTATGGTACCTTTTCTAATACTCCCCTTACTAAAAACAATCAAGTTGTAAGGACCAAACTGATTTTACCTGATTTTGCCTACCTAGAAACTGCTTGACTAAACTCTAGTCAGGCTCAGGAAAGCATTTTAAATAGACAAGGCCTCAGTTATTAGTTCCCTCCAGAGGCAAGGTCAGTCTCCATTCTGTACATTAGCCTGAACATGTACTCTAGCTCCAAGAATATGATATATGTATAAATAGCCAGGCAGCTCAAGGCCAGAGGCCAGATGTTTTCCTTTACCCTAGCCTAAGAACAAAGACCACCAGTCCTGACCAATTAAACTGTAACATCTCATAGTTTGCCAATTGTTAACCACTCCAAAGATTGTAAAGCTGAGAAACCTGAGCTGTTTGAAAATTCTATAAAAACCCTGCAGACAATGAATTCGGGGCTCTTTCCCTATTCTGAAATGTGGGATAAGGTTAGAGACCTGGCTCGAGCTTGATTTAACAACCCTTATGTATTTGCATCGGTACATGGCTCCTGGGTGGTCTTTGGGGACCCTGAATTCTGGGCATAACAGAGTCAGTTCTGATCCATAACACCCCTGTATAGTGTTTATAAGGAGCAGCTGGTGAGCTTGAACCACCGACCTTGCAGTTCAAATGGCTTTGCATTCTGGCGCATTAACCCACAGCGCCACACCAGGAGAAAAAGAGGAAGACCCCCAACGAGATGGATCAGCCAGGTGGCATCATTGATGGTGTCAAGTGTGACAGCGGTAGTGAGGTTGGCCCAGGATCGGACATTGTTTCGTTCTGCTGTGCATGGGGTCCCTATAAGTGTTTCCGACTCGATGGCACCTGACAACAACAGTAACCAAAAACAAGCTTCATAAGCAAATCTAGATTTGGGGGGAACACAAAGTCCCACCACTGTATGGGAGGCATGTAAAATCACATTTCACAGAGTGTCTGCTGGGTTTGAACTGCTGATTTTGCAGTCAGCATCCTACTGCATAACCTACTAGGCTACCAGGGAATGTTTAGCCAGTGTTAAAGTCATCCATCTGTCACGAATCCCTTGCAGGGTGGGAAAAGAAAAAGATTAAATACTGCAACACTAGGAAACTAGAGAAAATGAGGATATGGGAGAGATGATGATCTTTTGTTTCATTGCTTTCCTTTGGGAGACTGAGCAGTATAGTGGTAAAAATCATAGTCCCTCTTTGTATAGGTTCCGGTCTTAGCTCTTTCATTAATGAGATGTTTGCCTCCAGTAAATAAATGTTACTTCTCTGTATCTCACAGGGTTGTTAGGAGATTTAAATAAAATGATGTATGTTGTGAGAACTCAAAAAATAATGTGCATCCCCATTTTCATCATGCTAGAAAACACACGAGTATGCTGCTAATATACCACAGATTTCTTTATGCACCTGGGGAACGGAAATCTGCCTAAAGAATCTTTATTCACACATCTCTGCCACTCCCAAATGCTTAAAATCACTTTAAAAGAGACTGTGGTGGTGGTGATGTGCTATGGAATCAGTTCCCAGTCATAGTAACCCTGTAAAAAGTTTCCAAGGATATAAATCTTTATGGGAGCAGAAAGCCTCATCATTCTCCCATCGAGTGGATGGTAGATTTGAAGTGCTGACCTTACAGTTAGCTGCCTAAGGCATAACCCAATACACTACTAGAACTTCTTAAAAAGAGACTGTAATTTCCAAAATATATCCTCAAATCTTAACACCCGGTCCCTGTCACTGTGATGTTAGTTGGGAATAGGGTCTCTTGCAGATCAATTTAAGATGAGGCCATGTTGGATTATGTTGGACCCGAAATTCAGAGACTTGTGTCTTTTTAAGAGAAAAGAGAGAGGACTTTGGACACAGATACACAGAGTGAAATAAAGAAACACAGTGTTACATACAGGGAAGAAAGTCATGTGAAGACATAGGCAAAGATGGGAGTGATACAGCTACAACCTCTTTAGAAACACTAAGGATTACCAGGAGACACCAGAATATAGAGAGAGGCAAGGAAAGGTTCTCCCCAACAGTCTTCAGACTCTAAACCCTATCAACACCTCAATTTCAGTGTTTTACATCTAGAACTATAGGAGAATAAATGTATGTTTTTTGGACACAGTAGAATAAGCTCTGGACCACAAAGTCAGCAGTTCAAATTCACCAGCCACTCTTCAGTTACCCTATCCAAATTGGCTATAAATTGGAACTGACTCCATGACACTTAACAACACTAACAAAAACTATTTGTGATCATTTCTATGGCTGTTTTAGGATGCAAATACAGAAACCAAATTCCACAAGAAGAGCATAGAATGGCTATGTCCAAGCCTGTTCTTACACTGTAACAGAGACTTAGTGCCTGGTTTAAGTGAAAAGCTGTTGTGGTGACCAGTCTCTAAGATGACCCCCAATGATATTTGCCTTCTGGTATTCACACCTTCGTGTACAATCCCCTCCTACATTCAATAGGGCTGACCTGTGTAACTGAAAGAATAGTAGAGAAATGAAGGTTTGTGACTTCCGAGTTCAATATAAAAGACAAAGTGGTTTCTACTTTTCTGTCTTGTATCACTCACTAGGAAGAAGCCAATCAGATGCTATATCAGAAGGATGCTCAAGCATCCCCCTAGAGACTTTCTTGTGCTTAGAACCTGAGGCTCCAACTTCTCAACCATGTAAATGAGCTCCCATGCAAGTAGATCCACTGGTCCCATCTTGACTGCAACCTCTAAAGAGACCCAAGTCAGAACCCCTCAGCTAAGCTATTCTCAGGATTTCTGATCTCACGGAAACTGTGAGAGATAATCAATGTTTGTTGTTGCTTCAAGCCTTTAAGTTTCAGAGTGATGTGTTTAGTAGCAGTAGGTAGCTAACTGTTGTTTTGACATGGGGAGGAAGAGCATCTATGCATTGGCTGATAGGAGAACAGAGGCAAGAGAAGGATCCAGAAGGCAGAGACTGAGGACTACCAAAGAGCAACCTCACCATATTGCTTGTAGGCTCAATTCAGGAGGCCAGCTCACGGAAAAGAAGTGGGGGAGTAAAGTGGGCCAAGTGCTTTGAAGTGCTTGGAAAGCCTGCAGGGAATGGTGCTAGGTAACCAGGAGGTCATGTTTTTCCTCTTTATCATCTTAGCCATTAACCAGAGAGAAGCTCTTTGTGGGAAACATGCAAATAGCTGAAAATGGAGTTGAACTTCCTCTGTCTCTCTGTAACTGGAAATATAATTGCAACTCCTAGCATATTGCTATGATTTTTTAAAAATCCTGTCACGCTTTGTTGGCTCACTGCTTTTCATCTTACTGTTTATTAAAACAGCCCTAGTCTGCTTTGATGCTTAAAGCCCAAGTATGTAATTGGAGACCATTGCTAAATTACAAAGCATTTTTATTTGATAGTAAGGTTTTGGACTATTAATGTTTAACCTTTTTTTTTTTTTTTTTTTTTTTTGTCTTGAGAGTTGGGGACAGGTTTGGGGAACAAGAGAAAAACAGGAAACAGTGAATGACGAGTTAGGACCCTGTATTGGATTTAAAAACCTGTCACTAGTTTCATAAGTACTAGTATAAGAATTTTATCTGTTCTTCTGTGAGATGGTGACCAGACCATATATTCTTAAGTAGTGACAGGTAGAGTAAGCCAATCCATGCATCATAGAGAAAAACTATGCCATACATCCCTACAAAAGTAACTGATGGCTTGGAACAAGCACCTCCAGTCTGTTGGTGAGATGGATAAGATACTCACTTGTAGTTTGCTCTGACTGAAATGAAGCCACCAGATGGACACTCTGGTACTTCAAAAAAAAAAAAAAAAAAGAAAGAAAGTATTTTGCAATTGATTCTATTCTAGTCCAGTGACCAGGCAGATATTCTCTTGGAAAGACATCCCCAGATACCATTTTATAAGGGGACTTAGTTGTGAAGTATACTAGTTTTCTGTGGCTATTGTAACAAATTATCACAAATGTGACTTAGAACAAAACCAAAGAGGAAACTCGTTGCCAATAAGTAAATTCCAACTCTTACCCCCTCCCCCCCCCCTCCAGGGGACACAGTAGAACTGCCGCATAGGGTTTCCAAGGCTGGGATCTTTACCAAAGCAGATTGCCACATGGGGTGGCTACTGATTCTTCATTTAACAGCAGATTGCTTAACTACTGGTTATATGGTCTCTTTGGCTTAAAACAACAGAAATTTGTTTGTCAGTACTCATAATTCTGGAGTCCAAAGTCTGATATCAATTTCAGTAGGCCAAAATCTAGGTGTCAGAAGACTTTTATGCTCCCTCTGAAGGCTCTAGTGTAGAATCTGTTCTTAGTCTCTGGCAGCTTTCATTGGCTGCTGACAACACTTGGCTACTGTACTCCAGTCTCTAGATGTCCATGGTCACTTTGCCTTCTCATCTTCTGTTGATGTGTGGGTGTAAAATCTCCCTCTACCTTCATTTTTTAAGAGGCTGGCAGTGTAGTGGAATATGCATGGGCTACTGACTGCAAGGTCAGCAGTTCAAATCTACCAGTAATTCCATAGGAGAAAAATGAAACTTTCTGCTACTTGAAAGATTTACAGCCTTGGAAATCCTATACAGGGTAGCTATGAGTTGAAACTGATGTTATTTCATACAACCATCACAACCACCACAACCCTCTTTTATAAGAATACAAGTGATTGTATTTAGGGTCCATCCAAAAAATCGATGATAATTGTTCCATATCTAAGTCCTTAATCACATCTGCAAAGACCTTTTTCTAAGTAAGAAAACATTTACAGATTTCAGGGATTGGAACCTGGTATACTTGGGGGCAAGTCCTGGTGTAGCACTGGACCTCAAGGTCAGTTTTAACCACAAGGTCGGTGGTTCAAATCACCAACCACTCCTCGGAAACCCTATACAGGGTCGCTATGAGTCAACCCTGACTTGATGGCACTTACCAACAATAACAGCAACATATTTGGGGCTGGTAGCGCAGTGGCTCCATATGAAAAACACTTGGCTATGAACCACAAAGTCAGCAATTGGAGCCCACCAGCAGCTCCAAGGGAGAAAGAAAGATGAGGCTTTCTGTTCCAGTGAAGATTGAAAGCATCAGAAACCCTATACAGGGTTGCTATGAGTCGGAACCAACTTGATGTCGTCACTAAATAACACCAACAGCATGCTCGAGGACATGATCCAGCATACTTCAAGAAGTTGTTATTGTTAATTACCTTCCAGTCAGTTTTGACTCATAGCAACACTGTACAGGGTTTCTGAGGAGCAGCTGGTGAGCTCGAGCCACCAACCTGTGGTTTATACAGACTTTGAAGTCCATGCATTAATCCGCCATGCCACACCAGGACTCAAAGAGGTTACCATTATTTTATTCCAGATCCTGAGCCTTTCTCTAAACCACTGTATTTTCTCGTTGGTGTTGAACTTCTGTTTTTAATGTATTGAAGAAGAAATGGCCCCTATCACTTTTGAAAAACTAGAGGACAAAACACATTAGAGGGAAGAATTGCAGCAAGAAAGAAAGAGGGAAGGTAGTAAATGAAGTTCTACTTAAACATGTTGCCTCCCCATTCTGTACTGTCTATTGTAGAATCCTGTTCTATTGACTGTCTTCCTTTGAAAGCTTCTCTAAATTTTAACTTTGAAATATAGATTTGATTTCCCTGTTCAGAAATTGCCTCCTCACATGTTGCAATCAAGACCTTGTCTGTCATTGTTGCCCACTACAAAGTTTTATTAACCCTGGAATGAATTTACTGCTCCTCTCCCGCTGTGGGCTTTCTGACGTGGTGTGTGGATCTGAGATGAAAACCACTTGATGTATGGTTGGTGGGTAATAGACTCCTCTCACCCAGACTGATAAGTCATTACAGGCCCTTACATTCAATAAATCTGAATCGGGTCACCGTTTGCACTTAGTATGGGGGGAGGATAGAGTAGGAGTGCCAGGAGAATTGATTCTTTTCTAAAAAGCTGTTCAACCTTGTACATACTACTTGGTAATAGATAGGAGCATTAGTAGGGGTAGAAGATGGTGGTTCGAATGATTGCAGACTTGGTCTCCAAGAAGGTAATGCATACAATCGCTACTTCTGGTATAACATGAGGAGATTCTTGGGCTTGCGGTAAACTTTGAAATGAGAAAAATGAAGTAAGGTGCCTGCAGCATTTTTTGGAGAGAATGATAAAAGATGAAGATGGATTAAAGCTAGAGAGGCTAAAGCTGAGATAGAGGTCTCAGTGTCCTGTCAAAGAAACATGATTTTTCACAGATTTGTACCCTTTTTAGAGTCATACAGTGCTTCTTAAACTGGGTTCCATACGTAGGCACCAGAGCTCCAAGTCTTAGAGAAATTGTCTTTAAAAGAATAATGCAGAATTTTACTTGCTATCTAATCTTTCACTGTTGTTGTTTTTGTTGTTAAGTGCCATTGAGTCTGTTCCAACTCATAGTGACCCTGTACAGGGTTTCCAAGTAGTGACTGCTGAGTTTGAACCACTGACCTTGCAGTCCAGTGCATATCCTGTAATCCAAGGTTAATGGTAGGGCTGTTAACTGAATGGTTGGTATTTGAATCTACCAGCTGACCTGCGAGAAGAAGATAAAGTAATCTGCTTCCGTTAGGATTACAGCCTCAGAAATCCTGTGGTCCAGTTCTTCTCTGTCCTGCTGGGTGACTATGAGTTGGAATGGACTCCAAGGCATTGGGGTTTTTTTTGGAGGGTGGACATGAGGGAGGGGTAGTTCACTCTATTTGCATCCTTTAGCCTGCTTTTCACTCCTTCAATGTTTCTCCAGCCCAACTGTGCCATACAAAATCCCTCAGTCTCATTTGTTACTTTTCATACATGGCCAGAAAAACCAGTAGCCGTCTATTTGATTCCATCTGTGGGACTCCATGTGCATTAGAATGGAACGGTGCTCCACAGGATTTTCAATGTCTGGTATCTCAGAAGTGGATCCCAGGCATTTCTCTCAAGGTATCTTTGGGTGAACTTGAACCACAACCTTGCTGTTATCAGTCAAGGACATTGATTGCTTGACACACTTAAAAATTAGCACACAGATGACATTCTTCTTAAAATATCTCCCTACCTTTTCTCCTTCTTTCCCCAGCCCAGTTTACCCTGTAAGAATTCCCAACCCTTCTGTTCCACCACACTGTGGTTTCTCCGATTTTGGTGCTCACTTTCGGTCATGATTTCTGTAGCACTTCAAGCTTTGGGAGGGGTCTTCTTGGTAGGTGAACTCATGCTCTGCATTGTTTACATATTTTGTTTACTTGTTTTACATTTTGAACAAGAACGTTTGGATTTAAGATTTTGTGTCTCCTCCTAACATACATATCTCAAAAACTACATGTTTACAATAAATAACTTTTAAAAAAATATTCTTTCTTTGTAACTTGTCAAAACCAGCCACTAAGAAGAAGCTACCTAGGACCGGTCCTTGCCCATGCGCCATTCCAATATTCATGTATAATGCTGACCCATCTCTTCCAACTAAAATTGTCCACTGCCTATCATCAGTGAGTTATTTTGTGGCCAATGTGGAACATGAAAATCATAGTGAAAAGAGAAAATCTTTAACACAATCGGAAGTGTAAGGATGAATGTGGGATCCATGATAAGGTGTTCATAAAGTTTTCCAGGAACAGTAAGCCTTGATGTTCAGT
Source organism: Chrysochloris asiatica (assembly GCF_000296735.1). Taxonomy (NCBI): domain Eukaryota; kingdom Metazoa; phylum Chordata; class Mammalia; order Afrosoricida; family Chrysochloridae; genus Chrysochloris; species Chrysochloris asiatica. The sequence continues at coordinate 3,393,316 of NW_006408611.1, forward strand.
TGGATAGTACAACGCACTTTACAATTAAACCACTGACAGCTCAGCTAAGTATTTCAAACTTGTGTGCTATAAAAATGAAGGAACCAGTCAGCTGACATGAAATAATCGTTTCAAATAGAAGCCAGAGGTTTCATACAAAGGTATAAAGTGTTGAAATATTTAAAGAAATCTTGCTTGAGATTGTAGCTAATCCTATCTAAATCCAATGGACCCAAGAGGCCCCAGGTGATATCTTATATGTACATATATGCAAACACATATATACATTCTAACGGGATTGGGATTGTATTATATATGCTCTTTTGTACATTATGCATAACATTAAGTAGTTTAGTGGTTATGAGTCAGGATACTAACCTCAAGGTCAGCAGTTCAAAACTACCAGCCATTCCGTGGGAGAAAGAAGAGGCTTTCTGCTCCCATAATTATCTACAGCCTCGCAATGAGTCGGAGCCGACTCCACAGCCCACAACTACCACCATCAAAACATTTTTTATCACTATATATTATTTTTTCATCAACTTTTCCTTTGGCTTATCAATCTCTTATTTCTAATGTTTCCCTATAGATAACCCAATGTTTGTAACGTTAACCTACTTTAGTGATCGAGACATATAGCAATGGAGTCCAGAACTTTTTACCTCAAACCCTGTGTTTTAGTCTTTGCTCTTCTGAACCAATTGTGTAGCTGGGGATTCATCACATTGTTTTTGAAAAGAGTGTTAGAAACAAGATACTTCATTTAGATTTTCTAATAAAAGTTTCCGAATTTTTTTAATGTTTCTGCAACAATGTATTACAGAGTGTAACATTATAAATATGCTTTAGTTAAAAAACAAAACATACTATTAAAAAAAAATACACTATGAAAAATACATCATTATGTTGAGTCCTTGAGAAGTTTTTGTTTTGAGATAAAGGACAGACTTCATTTGGTTATGTGTTACCCAACTGCATCATTTAAATAGACTTTGTTGTTAAATGAATACTTAGACAATTAAAAAGACACTTTATCTACATAATGGAATCCACAAAATAAATTTACAAACTGTGTATCTCAGATGTACAGATTAGGATGCTAAGGCTAAGAAATAACTTGATGACTTTCTCAAGATCCTAACTGAAACAGACTTGAACACAGTCCTCAAGTTCAAAATTTGGCACTATTGAAAGCCCTATACAGGGTCGCATGTGTCAGAACTGACTCGACATCACTTAACCACAACAACAACAATAGAGTATTATATCAATATAAATAAACCCACTGGCACTGAATCATTTACAACTCCTACACAGAGTTTCTGAGATTATAAACCTTTACTGAAGCAGACAGCCTCATATTTCTCCCACAGGGTGACTGGTAGGTTTGAACTACCAACCTTGCAGTTAGCATACCAACACCTAAGCCAAAACACCATTTAAAAATTGCCTCAATGCTACAAAATAGTCCCCTCCTCTGTAAAAGAAATCAACAAATACTTCTTAAGACTACTTTAATTCTTATCCCTGTGCTGGGTCTAATGAGAGGAGGTAAACATTTAATACATGAACTTTTTCATCTTAAAATGCCAACCAGGTTGCTTCTTTCATAGTCATGGTCCTGTGGACTTGTCTACCCACCTCTCACCTTTCTCCTCCATTCATTACCTCTGACTAGGGTCCTGCTTGCCCTAACATCTTACTAAATCATTAGAAAGCCATGCAGTCAATTAAGCAGTCTTTTCCTGGGCAAGTGCATAGTCCTCTATAAGTTTTAGAAGTCATCACAAAGAAACAGAGGTTCTAATAAGATACATAAGAAGTGGTTTAAAAAGATAGAATCCCATTGTTGTTGTTAAGTGCTGTTGAGTCGGTTTTAACTCAATGGCGACCCTGTATAGGGTTTCCAAGGAACAGCTGGTGAGTTTAAACTACTGACCTTGTGTTTGGCAGTCCAGTGCTGATCCTACAGTATCACACCAGGGCTGCAGAAACCCCCTAAAATGGCTGCTGTTTAAAAGACTTGTAAATATCGAGTGCTGCAGAAGATAGAGAGCAACTGCAAGTCTAATATAGAAGTAAAATGGCACAACCACCTTGGAAAACAGTTCAATACTTTCTTTGTGAAACATGTTGTTGTTGTTGTTATGTGCCGTGGAGTTGGTTCCGACTTACAGTGACCCTGTACAGGGTTTCTGAGGCTTTAAATCTTTACGGGAGCAGAATGCCTCGTCTTCCTCCCGCGGAATAGCTGGTAGTTTCGAACTGCTAACCTGTGGTTCACAGCCCCATTTGTAACCACTACACTACCAGAGCTTCTTTTGTGAAACATACACTTACCATATAACCCACAAATTACATTGATAAGAATTTAGTCAAGTAAAATGAGAACTCTATCTGTGTAAAGACTTGTATACAAACACTCAGAACATTTATGTATAATAGACCCAAACTGGAAACAACCCATCTGATTATCAACAGGTGAACAGAAAAACAATTATGATTTATTCATATGATCATCTATCGCTCGACAATTTAAAAAAATGATTACAGCTATATATAATAAAACAGGTGAGTCTCAACTTTTTTCTGGCTAAACAATCCAATCTCAGAAGAATACATATTTTATAATTTCATTTACATACAACTTTTACAGAAAACAAAACAATTATATATAGTAATGGAAAATAGATTTGCAATTGCCTGGGGCTTGAAGTTAAAGGGGATTGATTGGACTGGAACACAGGGAATATTTTTGGGGTGATGGAAATGTTCTACATCCTGATTGAGATAATGTTTACAAAGGCGTGTCAACTTTTCAAAATATATTACATGTGCACTTATTTAGAATAAGAACATTATATGTTTCACATTGTATAGTATATTAAATATATGTAAGGCAAAGAGTTGACAAAGATATGGAAAGGTTTCAATTGTTACACAGTGATGATGCCAAAGGACTTAACTGAACTACAGGTGAATCCATTCAATATTTATTTGACACTCTTCATTCATTCGCTTAATTACTTACTCAAACATTTGGACATATTCAACCATGTGAGCCCTAACTACAAGCTACATCTTATACTAGGTATATAACATACAAAGACAACGTTGTAAACACAAGGTATTTGGAAGTTTTGAGTAGGGTTGTTGTTGTTAAGTGTCATTGAGTTAGTTCCAACTTATACTGACCCGAGAAACTGGTTGTCTCACAGGGCTTCCATAGCAAGGGCAGAGGATACTTGGAATACAATTGGCAAGGACTTAACCCAGAGAATCATTGAAGGTTTCTTAGTGGTTTCACTTGAATCCAGAAGACAGATTGGTTTGCTAATGAACTTGGTAGAGGTAAACCAAAAAACCAAAATCAAATCTACTGCCATCTAGTGGATTCTTACTCATAGTCACACAATATGGGCATTTCGACACTAAATCTTATGGGAACAGATAGCCTCATATTTCTCCTGTGGAGTGGCTGATTGGTTTGAACAACAGATTTTCTAATCAAAGTCTAATATGTAACCCATCATGCCACTGTGTTTCAAACTGATCATACATGCAATCAAGATGTATTGATAATTACTTGCAATTGGAATGCAAAGGTTGGAAACAAAGACAAAGGATCAGTGGTTGGAAAATATGGCCTTGGTGATAGAAACGATTCTGGAGATTGCATGATTGAATTTTGCAAGACCAATAATGAGTTCATTACAAATTTGTGTTTTAAACAGCATAAAACATGACTATACACATGGACCCCTCCAGATGGAATATACAGAAATCAAATTGACTACATCTGTGGAAAGACACGGTGGAAATGCTCCATATCATCAGCCAAAACAAGGCCAGGGGCAGACTGTGGAACAGACCGTCAATTACTCATACGGAAATTCAGGCTGAAGATGAAGAAAATTAAAACAAGTCCTCAAGAATCAAAATAGGGCCTTGAATATATTGCACCTGAATTTAGTGATCATCTGAAGAACAGACCTGGTACATTAAACACTAAAGATCAAAGACCAGAAGAGTTGTGGGATGACATCAAGAACATCATATAGGAAGATAGCAGAAAGTAATTAAGAAGACAAGAAAGAAAGAAAAGATCAAAGTGGATGTCAGAAGAGATTCTGAAACTTACTCTCCAACAAGGAGCTCTGGTAGCGTAGTGGTTACGAATCGGGCTGCGAACCTTAAGGTCAGCGGTTCGAAACTACCAGCCGCTCCGCGGGAGAAAGATGAGGCTTTCTACTCCCGTAAAGATTTACACCCTCGGAAACCCTGTACAGGGTCGCTATGGGTCGGCTCCGACTCGAAGGCACTTAACAACAACAACAACTCTCCAACATAGAGATGCCAAAGCAAATGGAAGAATCGATGAAGTTAAAGAGCTGAACATAAAAGTTCAAAGGTCAGCTCGAGAAGGCAAAGTCAAATATTATAATTAAATGTACAAAGACCTGGCTGCAACCATACATTGACAAGGAGCTTAGAGACGTGCAAGCAGGATTCAGAAGAGGTTGTAGAACAAGGGATATCATTGCTGACATCTGATAGATCATGACTGAAAGAAGAGAATACCACAAAGATATTTACCTGTACTTTATTGACTATGCAAAGGCATATTTTTGCATGGACAAGCTATGGACAACATTGCGAAGTGTGAGTATTCCGGAACACTTAATTGTACCCATAAGGAACCTGTACATAGACCAAGAAGCAATTGTTTGAACACAAGGGAACACTGAATGGTTAAAATTAGGAAAGGTGTGTGCCAGGGTTATACCATATTTATTCAACTTATATGCAGAGCAGATAACCCAAGAATCTGAAGAAAAACATGCCATCAGGATTGGAGGAAGACTCATTAACAACCTGATATGCAGATGATATAACCTTGCTTGCTGAAAGTGAAGAGGACTTAAAATACTTACTGATGATGATCAAAGAGCACAGCATTTGGTATGGATTACATCTCAGTGTAAAGAAAGCAAAAATCCTCACTACTGGACCAATAAACAATATTCTTATCAATGAATTAAAGATTGAAGTTGTCCAAGACTTCATTTTGCCATCAACACTCATAGAAGCAGCAGTCAAGAAAACAAAGGGTGTATTGCAGTAGGCAAGACTGCTGCACAAGACCTCTTTAAAGTGTTGGAGAGCAAAAATTTACTTTGAGAACTAAGGTGTGCCTGACCCAAGCCATGGTATTTTCAATAACCTCATATGCATGGGAAATTTGGACCATAGAAGAACTGATGCATTTGAGTTATGGTGGAGGAGAATATTAAAAATACCATGGACTGCCAAAAGAACAAATAGATCTGCATTGGAAGAAGTACAGCTTGAGTGCTTCTTGGAAGCCAGGATAACTAAACTTCACCTCTCACATTTTGGACATATTATTAAGGGACCCACCAGTCACTGGAGAATGATATCACATTTGGTAAAGTTGGGGGGTGAGAGAAAAGAAAAAGGCTCCCAGCTAGATGGATTGGCACAGTGGCAGCAGCAATGGGCTCAAGCGTAGCAACGGTTTTGATGTTGGCTCAGAACTGGGCAGTGTTTCATTCTGTTTTGCATAGTGTCACTATGAATCAGTACTAACTTGATGACACCTAACAACAACAAAAGTGCCCCTAGATCCCCATGTGCAAAACCATGGCAGGAAGAGTTCCTATGACTGATACAGAGAAATTAAATGTGTGAGTGGTAAGGAACAGAAATATGGACAGAAATGCTGCAAGGAACAGAAATGTGGACATGGTCACGTGATAGAAGACGGGCAAGAATGAACTGAGAGACCAGTTAGGGTACAACTGAAACAATCCAGTAGTGCTAGTTGAAATGAGAGAGTGGGGCAGAATCTGGAGGGTATTGCTGGTTTTGTTTGTTGCTAATTTTCCTTTGTTTATGTTTCAGATGTATATATGTGTGTTTGCTTTGTTGTGTTAAGGGCATCTGGTTTTCAACCGTATGCCCTATGCTTTATGATCATACCCTATCCTCATGCTTCCCCCACCTCCACCCCTTTTTAGCTTGTCTTAAATATAGGCTACTGAATGACATGGTTTCCTATGAGGTTTTATAGGAAATGTATAGGAGTCTTTAAAAAAGATCATGGAAAATTTTCCTTTGTTATTTTAATTCCATGAACTTTTTGAATCTCCCTCATAGATTCTATGTGACCCATTCATTGGTGAAAAAGAACTTTGATTTTTCTCCTATCTTTGAGAGCATTTGTGATTGAAAGTATACTTACTCTTTCAATTGACCATAATGTTTTCTGAATGTCTGCTTCATGTTTGAGACTGTGAGGTGCTGATGGGTTGGCCAGTTGGCTTGATTACCTTCTGTGCTCACTTTCTGTCAGACAATTACTGTTCCTGTGTAAAAGCCTGTGGTGAAGACTTCAAAATATTAAAAGTTGCCTCTATTTTCAACCCTGTATATAATCTAGAAGAAAAAAGAAATGTGGCTCCAAGACAAAGAAAAATGGGCAAAGCACCATCAAAGAAGTAGAAAGAGGGAGATGGAATGATGTCAGGAGAGAGTGCTTACCCAACTAACAGTGAGTACACCGATGTGGCCATTTCAAGCAGAGAAACGTTTCTTTCAATGTCATGTTAATACCTATTTGTGGCTAGAAGTTCTGCTGTGCATTGGGAATACCAAGATAAAGAAGAACAATCCCTGTTTTTAGAAGTTCCTGAGACAGATCAGTGTGTACAATAGGGCCAACTATTTTTCATTTGAAGTTATTATTGCTTTAGTCTTTAAAGTTTAAGTTCCCTGAGAGTTTGCTTAATATAGTGATTTTAAGAGCCCTGCAACACATTTGGCATGTAAGAGTTTATGGCTCCAGGTTAGTTGCCTGGAGATAGGTGGAGGCCTGTCTACACAGCTTCTCCCAGACCCATCACTGATGTATTGGGCACCCTAGTATTATTAAAAGGTGACTGAAACAAACTGAGCTTACAATTTCTTTAGATGGCAGAATAATAAAATTATTAACATCATTTTGAAAAAGAAAAGCAAAATGGAAGAATTTACCTCATATGACTTTACACTTAACAGCTAAGCTGCCGTAGTTACGACAATTTGATATTGGTAAAAGGAGAGACAAGTTGATCAATGGAATGGAGTAAAGACCAAGAAATAAACCCACACATACATGTTCAAATGCTTTTCAACAAGAACATCAAAATATTTCAAAAAAAAGAAAGGAAGATCTCTTCAGCAAATAGTGTTGAAACAACGGGGTAGCCATATGGGGAAGAAAAAAAGACCTGTACTTCACTCTGCAAAAACTTCAATATGAATGGATTATGGATCTAAATAAGAGTCCATTGTGATGTTCTAGGATAAGTCCTGGACTGCTAAATGCAAGGTTGGCTTTTCAAACCAACCAACCACTCCTCAGTATCCCTATATATGGTCACTATGAGTGGGAAATGACTCAATGGCACTTAACAAAAACAGACATAAACATAAAAACCCAGACCTAAAAAATTAGAAGTAACATGGAAAAATAGCTCTGTGACTATTTTGGAGTAAACTAAAGATTTCTAGAGATGGCCCAGGAAGCATGAACCATAGTGAGTGTTTGAGGCTTCCTCACTAGGAGAGAACTCATGTTGAGGCCCGTTTAGATGCATCTCTTAGGTGAAGACCTGGTTCCTAAACTTACTCGGGATTCCTCCTATCCAAAGCATCTGAATCTCATATGCGCGATCCCAGTAAATTTTGTTAAACAAGCAAGAATAAGTTTCAACATCGAGACAAATCTGACACAAACATGCAACACCCATGTATTCCTAAAGTCCAATATGTAGAATACAAGGATGAGTCAAAAATTTTCTGCACTCTGACTGCAGAATTCAATCAACTTTTAGAAAAGACAAATACATAAATTTTTAGCTTACTCTCCTTGACTTTCAATACACTTTGTCCATTGGTCAACAAGCTTTGGTATGCCCTTATTTAAAAATGTTTAGACTGAGCACCTAATGAATGCACCTCTGTCTTCACTTATTTATCACAAGTGTATCTTCATCCTTGAAGGGTGACTTTAAGGAGGTCAATCAAGTGAAAGTCTGGTGGAGCAAGATCAAGCGTATAGGGAAGTTGTGGACATGCATTGTCATACAAGATTACAAAGACCTTGGATAGCTGTCCCCTGCATTTAATCCTAAATTTAGGCTTCAGCTTTTCAGTGAGCATCTAACTGTAATGAGCACTGTTGGTTGTTGAACTTTTCTCCAAATAGTGTTCCAATAGTGACCCTTCAGAATCCCAGAACACTGTAAGCATCAATTCCCAGTTAACGTTTGAGTTTTGAACTGTTTCTTGGTTAGTGATTGAAGATGTTTCCATTTCATTCTCTGCCATTTACTCTCAGACTTGTGGTGATAAATCTGTGTCTTGTCACCAGTAATGATTTTTTTCTTTTTTAACTTTTACCTTCCTTTGAATATCGGTCCAAATTGTGTTTGCCGATGTCCAGATGCTTCTGCTAATGCTTTTCCATAAATTGTTTCAGTACCCATCTCACAGAAATGTTTCAAAGCTAAATCTGTTGTGGATTATTTCGTAGGCAGAGTCATGGCTGATTGCGACACAATCCACTGTTAGATTTGTCTGTTTGACAGAATCATTTACACGCATGCTCAATGTTATCATTCATGAACAGGCATTTTAATATAACTAGATGTAGATAATTTTTACTCACCCTCGTTTATTAAGTTGCATTATGGTGTTGTAGAAGAATATTAAAAGTACCATGAATTGGCAAAACAAACAAATCTATGTTGGAAAAAATACAGTTAGAATGCTCCTTAGAAACTAGGATGAGACTTCATCTCTCATACTTCAGACGTATTATCAGGAGGGACCAGTCACCGGAGAAGGATACCATTTCTTCATAAAGTGGAATGTCGGGGAAAATGAGGAAGACTGTTAATGATATGGTTTGGCACAGTGGCAGTAGCAATGAGCTCAGACTTAATGATTGTAAGGATGGGGCAGGATCAGTTTGTGTTTCCCTGTGTTATACCTAAAGTTGCTGAGTTGGAGCCCACTGGATGGCATGTAACAACAAGTTGCATTATAATTGAAATCTCTACAATCAGTACACTGCATTGAAGTTGTAATATAAATTATCAGAAGGAAAACACACACCCTCCTACTACAAAAAAGAAAGAAATTCCTGCCATGTTGTAGATACGTGGGACATATTTTAGATGTGTGGAGCCAGTTATAGAAAAGATGTTAGAGGAGGGAAGCAATAAAAACAGTACATTAATATTTTAAATGTCGGTTGAAAAGTTGGCTGGGTGAGAAGCAAATGCTTAAAGAACTTCCCCCTTAATAAAAACAACATTTTCGGTTATATGACCCACAGCAAATCGACTTCAGCTGCGTTTTTATTTAGCAATTTGTGTTGGGTGTTTCCACTTTGAGATGCTCCCCTATTTCATTTTATGGTATCCTTTACATAAATTGTGAGGAGGATTGGGATGTAAAACTGTCAATTCCCAACAGCTCATAAACTAATGAATTTAAATTTTAAATGGAGATTTTAAAGCACGAGCAGGCTGTTTTCATTATCTGATGGTATGTATCTCCAGTGATAAGTGACTATCAATCAACACTGGATGTAGCTTGCCTTAGAAACTTATGATAAGAAAATCCTGTCTCTTTCCCTTACTCCCTCATCTCCCTTTCTCTACCTTTCTCTTTTTATCTCATTCCTTTTATCTTTCTCGCTTTGCTTTGTTCCTATCAAATCTCAAATGAATTTCATCTTAGCAGAAAAGATGATATAAATTGTTCTTAAGAAGTGATTCAATTCAGAGAAATTCTACTCACCTTCATGAGTCTTATTTCCATTTCCCTTCATTCTTTCATGCCACTTTTTTTCTTTTCTCTATTGTCCATCTACGTTGTTCTTGTTGTTAGGTGCCATCAAGTCAGTCTTAATGACTCTATGCACAATGGAACAAAACACTGGTCCTGTGCTATCCTCATGATTGTTGTTACATTTGAGCCCATTGCTGCTGCCACTGTGTAAGTCCATCTCATTGTGGGTCTTCTTCTTTTTCACTGGTCCTCCAGTATACCAAGCATGCATTCCTTCGCCAGGGACTGGTCCATCCTGATATCATGGCACAAGTATGAAAGACAAAGTCTCACCATCCTGGCTTCTAGGAGCATTCTGGTTGTACTTCCTCCAACACAGATTTTTTTGTTCTTCTGGCAGTCCATGGTACTTTTAATCCTATTCTCCAACACCAAAATACAAGTGCATTGATTCTTCTATGGTTTTCCTTATTCATTGTCCAACTTTCACATGCATGTGAGGCTATTGAAACATGGCTTGATTCAGATGCACACTTTAGTCCTCAAACTGACATCTTTGCTATTGAACACTTTAATGAAGTCTTTTACAGAAGATTTGCTTAATTCAGTACATCATTTGATCTCTTGACCACTGCTTATACACACACACACACACACACACACATACTCAATTGTTGGAAACCATTAGAATTACCAAGTAACCTGCAAAGAAACAACTGTACCAGCTACAAAATTAATAGCATCAAGTCCATATTTAAAGATCTACTAAGCCATTGTTTGATATAAAGCCAACTATTATCAATGCAAAGCCGTTTGAACTGCAAGGTCAGCAGTTCAAGCTCACCAGCTGCTCCTTGGAAACCCTATACAGGGTCTCTCTATGGGTAGGAATCAACTCCATGGCATTTCACAACAACAACAACATATCAATGCCAATGTTAAAATAAAAATGTTAAACAGAAAAAAAAACAACACTTGTTAAGTGCCATTGAGTTGGTTCCAACTAATAGTGACCTTATATAGGGTTTCCGACTACCAGCCACTCCGTGGGAGAAAGATGAGGCTTTCTACTCCTGTAAAGATTTACACCCTCGGAAACCCTGTACAGGGTCGCTATGGGTTGGAATCGACTCGATGGCACTTAACAACAACAACATAGGGTTCCGAGGAGCGGTTTGACCTTGCGGTTCAAACCAACATTATGGTCGAGTACTTGTCCTGAAACACCACAGGAGGAAAACAAAACAACACTAGCCAATCAAAAATGTTCCCTATGATGGTCAGAGAAAGATCTTGTCTCTTTTTCTAACACCTGTATCCCTATTCCTGTGTAACAACTGTGTTGTGTTAAGTGCCATCAAGTCAGTTCCAACTCATAGTGACCCTGTACAGGGTTTCCAAAGAGTGGCTGGTGAGTTTGAACCACCAGTCATGTGCTTCAAACCGACCTTGAAGCTGAGTGTTTATCCTACAGCACCACATCAGGACTCGTAAAGTATTGTAATTGTATGTAAAGTATGTTAGGTTATATGAAATTTCCATTTAATGCTGTTGAATTTTCTTTGGGTCTGTGTGACTACGGTGGCATTGTGGCATGTTTTAAGACATGGACATTAGAGTATATGTCTATTTCTCTGTGTTACAATGGATGGTTAGTCTTAGAATTTCATTAAGTATAAAACCACATAGAATTATTCTTTGGGTCATTATTTCATAATGTGATTCTGTTTGTTTATGTTTAATAATTTTGAAGAAGTAATCAGGTTTCCTTTGTGTTTCAAATAGTCCACTATATTTTGGGAGGGTTTGGTTTTGTTTCTTGCTTTCTATTGTTTTTTAAAGTGCCTTACACAGACATTGGGAAGATTCAGATGTGGCTTCTTTGGCTCTAGCCACATTACCTAGCAGAATGGTTGCATAGATTGTGCTATGTACGTCATGATTTTCTTGTTGAAAGGACAAATACATAAAACACAGCAAATGCCACTTAGGAATTTATAATCTAAAGAAGATAATTCAAGGTATTCCTCTTTGACATCTGTTGCCATTACCCAGAGATCATTGCTTCTTAACTTCAGATTCTTGCACAAAGCCTAGCAGATAAGTTTGCTGGACAGGTGACTTTTGTATAAATGATATGATAATTTTGAAACTGGATTATGTGTGGGAGTATTCTATCATTCAAACAAGTAGCTTCTCTTAAAAAATGCACACTAATTGTGTCTGGAAATAAATTTATGTCCTCAAAAATGAAAAAAAAGATAGAGAAAGCATTTACTAAGTGACCAGAATATAGTTTCTCTGCCAGGGTTAAACTGTTTTCTTCTCTGAATGTTCTTAATATGAAAACATTTACACTGGGTGGAGGAAGGGGAAGTGTAGGGGGCGGGTTTCAGGGATATACCCTTTGGGTGGTTGATGATGCATGGAGGGGATTGGAACCATGGCAGTGAGATGATATATGATGGACTGAATGTAAAACTAAAGTTCTCCCATGTAAACTATCATGTAATGCACAATAAAACACTAAAAAAAAAAAAAAAAAATGAAAACAGCATTGGTGAGAAAGGTCAGGGGAATCTGTGCTGAGGAATTGTTTTCCATCATGACAGTGCAGCTGCTCATTCTTTGAGGGTGGCAAGAGTTTTCCTATGAGAAGTTTGTTGGGAAAACTTACTCCATCCACCCTACATCCCTGATCTCACCTCTTCAAACTTCTATTTGTTTCCAAAACTCAAAGAAAATGGAAAATGAACACGATGTGAGTCCCCAAGGATGCCCAAACTGTCATTTTTATGTAGTATAAATTGAAAAGCACAGAATTCTTTGGAGAAGGGATAGAGAGATGGATATACTGCCTTCTGAGATAGAGGAGATATAGAAAATGAACAATTTCATGTTTTGATATTTTTGCTTAATAAAGGTTTCTGGGATTTTGTATTAAAAAACAAAACAAAACAAAAAAACATTTACAAATGATGGAGAGTTTCTACCATGTCACCTGAGAAATGATTGGATGGTCTAATCAATGTTGTGATTAGTAAGTTTCAGTCCAGGATGTAGTGGGTTGTGATGCACTGTTTACCACGAGTTCTTGAGCTTAGAAACAAAGTTCTCATGGTATATATTTAATTGCATTATACTTAGTATTGGGTTGTTCTTATTTTGTAGAAGACCTTTGCTTTTCTGTCACTATGATCAGGGTTATTTTTTGTTTAGTTTTGTTTTTTGTCACATCTGCCCTACTTGGTCTATGAGACTATGGTCTTTGAGATTATGTGTACAAAAAAGATTATGTGTACAAAAAAGCGAGGCAGCCACTGGAGTTTCTGAATTTATGTGAAGGGATCAGTACCAAACAGAAGATGGGAGTTGGGAATTCAAAGACTCTGTAGACAGTATGAATACATTGGCTGGACTCTGGGGGGTGGGGTGGGGGGTGGGAAAGCAAGGTCAAAGAACCATGAAAGAGTGAGAGAAGTGAAGATGTTCTGGAAAGGTCATTCTTGGGGACTCTGTCAGGGTAAGCAGCTTTGCTAATTTAGGTTTTCTTCTGTAAATGTACAATTCAGTGTGGTATCATTACAGCAAAGGATGTGGCTCCCTCTTCCTATATTACACCAGACTTCACCAAAATCTGTATTTTTTATTGAGAGTAAAAGGCAATAAGTTTATGAATTTTTAATATTCCTGTCAAGATCTTACAAGTAGAAATTACTTTGTGAGGTAGTAGAGATGCTGGCACTAGGTTGGAAAGTGGATCATAATCTGAAAATAGTAAATGCTGGTTCGGTGGCTTTCCCACTGAGAGGTAATGTGTCTTTGTGAGACAAGAGAGCATTTGTAGAAGACGGTTTATTTGCAGCTTTCCACAGGTTCCCTTCCTCTGCACCAACCCAATTTACTGGTCTCTCTATGAATCACGTTCTGTAAATACCTCCTCAGGTGGACCTGCATTACCAAGGACAAGATGAAGGCCTCTTTCTTTGCCCTTAATCTGTGGCTTGTAATGGGGTTTAGGAGGAAGCCAGAAGGGAACGGCAGGAAATATTGAGAAGCAGACAGAAGGAAATAGGAGAAATAAAATACAAAGCCTACAAGAAGGGAGGTTCCATACTATTTATCTGGTGGAAATGCCATCCGGTACTGGAACCTTTTCTGTCACGTCTTTGGTGGGTGCACCCTCTGCTGTGCATTTTAATCAATTCAGGGCACATATACTGCTTTTTCCAGGAATTGCATTTCTTTGTTAGAAAACTCTAATTGTTAGAAAACACGTTATTTCTTGAGTTGACTCCGGATATCTCTCGGAATATCTACCCTATTGACTGTGATTCATTGTATGTGTCTCAGTTATCTAGCGCTGTTATGAAAATACTACAAATGGATGGTTTTAATGAAGAGCAATTTATTTTTACACAGTTTTAGAGGCTAACTGTCGAAATTCAGAGTGTTGCCTCTAGGGGAAAGCTCTTTTTCTATCCACTTGGGGGTAAACTTCTTGTCTAAATTTCGGTAGCGTTATTCTCAGCATTCCTTGGAGAGCTCCGTGTGGCATCAATTTTTCCTTTGTTTATACATTTTATCTGTTTTGTTGCTGTTGTTGAGAATATACACTTCAAAACATACAACTCAAATGTTTCTACATGTACAGTTTGGCAACATGAATTACATTTTTCAAGTTACGTAACCATTCTCACATTCTTTCTCAGAGCTGGTCCTCCCTCATTACTTAAATTCACTGCCCCCTCAGGTCCCTATCTGATTTTCAAGTTGCTGTTGTCAGTTTGATCTGACATAAAGAATTAATATAGAATACCGTAATGCTGAAGGCAGACATGTTTTACTAGTTAAGGCAGACTATTGTTTGATTTTTAAGATGACTTTGTTTTTGTTGTTAAGTGCCCTGGAGCGGGATCCAACTCATAGCAACCCAATCTATGGTTTCTAAGACGAGGCTTATGGGTTTGAACCACTGACCTTTCAGTTAGCAGTCCAGTGCTGATCCTGCAGTCTACACGAGGACTCCAAGAAGACTTTATGTAATATGTTTGATTTAAGGCTTAAAGATTATCTCAGAGTAATAGTTTTAGGCATTCCTCCATCCTTCATGCTTCCAGAAACTCTGGAGTTTTGAGATTTTAAATTCTATTCTGCATTTCTCAGTTTTGATCAGATTTTCTCTGTGGAAACCTTGATCAAAATGATTATTAATGGTAGTGGGGTACCATCCAGTTCTGCTGGTCTCATGGCTAGTCATGATCCACACAGTCAAAAGCATTTGTATAGTCAATAAAACTCTGGTAGCGTAATGGTTACGAATCGGGTTGTGAACCGCAAGGTCAGCTGTTTGAAACTACTAGCTGTTCCATGGGAGAAAGATGAGGCTTTCTGCTCCTGTAAAGATTTGCAGCCTTGGAAACTCTGTACAGGGTCGCCATGAGTCGGAACTGACTCCACGGCACACAACAACAGCAACAACAAAACATCTTTTTGGTATTCTCTGCTTTCAGCCAAGACCCATCTGCCTTCATCAGTAATGTCCCTCATTTCATGTCCTCATCTGAATCCAGCTTGAATTCTTGGCAGTTCTTTGTTGATATGCTGTTGCAAATATTTTTTAATTATCTTCAGCAAACTTTTACTTGCATATGATATTGTTCCAAGATTTCCACATTTTTGGGGGTCATGTTTCTTTGGAATGGGCACAAATACGGATCTCTTTCAATAAATTGGTCTTCCAAATTACTTGCCATAAACAAATGAGTGCCTCCAATGCTGCATCAGTTTGTTGCATTATTTCAGTTTGTATTCTGTCAATTCCAAGACTCTTGGTTCTTGTTTTTGTTTTATTTTTCACCACTGCTTTCAGTACAGCACAGACTTCTTCCTTCAATGCTGTTGGTTCTTGATCATAGGCTACCTCTTGAAATGGTTGAGCAGTAACCATTTATTGTTGGTACAGTGACTCTGTATAGTCTTTCTATCTTCTTTTGATGTTTTCTGCATCATTCTATTTTGCCATAGAATCCTTCAGTATTTCAAGCTGAGGCTTGAATTTTTTTCTTCAGTTCTTTCAGCTTAAGAAATGCTGAGCATGTTCTTCCCTTTTGGTTTTCTAACTCCAGATCTTTGCACGCTGCATTATAATACTTCACTTTGTCTTCTTGAGCTGCCCTTTGGAATTTTCTGTTCAACCTTTTTACCTTCTCATTTTTTCCATTTGCTATAGCATCTCTGCACTGGAGAACAAGGTTCAGCGTCTCTTCTGACATCTATTTTGTCTTTTCTCTCTTTCCTGTCTTTATTTTCTTCATGTTCTTTATGTCATCTCATAACTCTTCTGGCCATCTGTCATTAGTATTTCATGCATCAAATCTTTTCTTGAAATGGGCTCTAAATTTAGGAGGGATATGTGCAAGGTCATATTTTGGGTATCATTAAGTTGTTTTAATTTTCTTCTGCCTCAGCCTGAAGTTGCATATGCACAATTGATGGCCTGCTCCACAGTCTGTACTTGGCCTAGTTTTAGCTGGTGATGTTGAGTTTCTCCATCTTCTCGTCCCACAAATTATTCTATCTGGTGAGGTCCATGTGTATAGTCACATTTTATGTTGTTTAAAAAAGGTTTTTTGTTTTTTTTTGTTTTTTTTTTTTACAATGAATTAATCATTGTTCTTGCAAAATTCCACAAGATGACCTCTAGCATCATTTCTGTCACTAAGGCCATATTTTCCAACTACTGATCCTTCCTCTTTGTCAAATATATTGCTGGAAGATGAAAACCTTACGAATAGCAGCAGAACATTGTCCAACAGAGTGCCAGAAGATGAGTCTCTCAGGTTGGAAGGTACTCAAAGTAAGACTGGAGAAGAGCTGCCTCCTCAAAGTAGAGATGACCATAATGATATGAAAGGAGCAAAGCTTTCAGGACCTTCATTTGCGCATGGAGCACTACTTAAAATGAGAAGAAACAACTGCAAAAGGATTCTATGGTAAAATATTGAATGATCCTACTATTCATAAGGTTTTCAATGGCTAGCCATTCAAAGTATTCTGTCTCTCCTTCCTCCTAGTCTGTATTTGTCTAGAAGCTCTGCTGAAAACCCGTCTGCTATGTATTACCTTGGTGATATGTAAAATACTCGTGGCACATCTTATAGCATTACAACAACACAAAAGTCACAGCAGTATGACATACTGAGAGATGAGTGGCAGGCACTAATGCGGCTTTATTAATATAAAAAAGAAAACCGTATTCCCAAATGAAGTTACATCCACAAGTATAGGTGTTACGATTTACAACACACACGTACTGAGGACACAATTCAATCTATGACAATATGTGATAGAACTCTGTTAATGCCTAGAGCACATAATCACAACTAATGTAAATATGTCAAAGATATCCTCAGGGATTTTAATGGGTAGCTGTTGTATTGTCTTTTGAATTAATTCATGCCTGCAGAATACCTTGATAAATCTTGCTCTTCATGCAGCTCTGAGATGCATTAATTAAGTAACTCAAGGAACGTTCTGTCTGGTTATGGCTTATAGTCCTTATTCTTTGTTAGCTTGTTCATATAAGATATACATATATGAATGAAGCAGAGGGGAAGCCCAGTGGGAAAGATGTCTTTTTCTTTTCCCTCCTATGAGGTTCTGTGACATTCTGTGTAAATGTCGATGAAAAAACTATGAAGACAAGCATAGATCCTAAGTCATAGTAATTGACTGTATGACCAAAAGGTGGCATTACAAGGAAAATTTGGAAGAACTGAATTTATGGAAGAAAGAGATGGTAATATCTGATTGATGGTTTTGCAAGTTATTTGAAGGTATAGGGCTGAATTATAAAAGGCCTTAAATGACTGGGGGGGCGGGAAAAAAAGAATTTAAACACCTTTCTATGAGAAAGGAGAAGCCACAGATCATTCTGATTATATTAGTCACTATATTTGTTCACTCCTAGTCCTATATATATATATGACTATATATAGGAAGGAGAGGCAGACTAGTTTTGAATGGTTAGCCATTGAAAACCTTATGAACAACCTATATAGAGTTGTTCACACACATCAAGAGAGCACCGAATGGTTTAAAATTAGGAAAGGTGTGTGCCAGGGTTGTATTTTTTCACCATACTTATTCTGTATGCTGAGCATATAATCCAAGAATCTGGGTTCTATGGAGAAAACAGTGGCATCAGGATTGGAGGAAGACTGAATAACAACCTGTAATGTGCAGATGATACAACCTTGTTTGCTGAAAGTGAAGAGGACTTAAAATACTTACTGATGAAGATCAAAACCATAGCCTTCAGTATGGGTTACATTTCATGTAAAGAAAACAAAAATCCTCACCACTGCACCAATAAAAAAATCCATATAAATGGAAAATGACTCAAGTTGTGCAAGACTTCATTTTGCTCAGATCAACCTTCAACACTCATAAAAGCAACAGTCAAGGAATCAAACGGTGTGTTGCAGTAGGCAAATCTGCTGCACAGGACCTCTTTAAAATGCTTAAGAGCAAAGATGTCAGTTTGAGGATTAAGGTGTTCCTGACCAAAGTCATGGTATTTTCCATAACCTCATATACATGTGAAAGTTGGACAATGAATAAATAAGTCCAAGGAAGAATTGATGCATTTGAGTTATGGTGTTGGAGGAGAATATTAAAAGTACCATGGACAGTCAAAGAACAAATCAGTCTGCATTAGAGAAAACAGCCAGAATGCTCCTTAGAAGCCAGGATGGACAGACTTTATCTCTCATAATTTGGACACATTATCAGGAGGAACACATCCCTGGAGAAGGACATAATGTATGGTAAAGTGGAGGGTAGGAGAAAAAGAAGAAGACCCCCAACAAGATGGATTGGCACAGTGGCAGCAGCAATGGGCTCAAACCATAGCAGTGATTATCAAGTTGGCTTAGGACCTGGCAGTGTTTCGTTCTGTTGTGCATAAAAGTGGCTATAAGTCTGTACCAACTCATTGGTACAAATGATAACAACCTGCAATATACAAATAGCAGATGATACAACCTTGCTTGCTGAAAGTGAAGAGGACTTAAAGCATTTACTGATGAAGATCAAAGAACACAGCCTTCGATATGGATTACATATCAATGTAAAGAAAATAAAAATCATCACCACTGGACCAATCAACAACATTCTTATCAATGAAGAAAAGATTCATTGATGAAAGGACTTCATTCTTCTTGGATAAACTATCACACTCATGGAAGCAGGAGTTAAGAAATTAAACGATGTATTGCATTAGGCAAATGTGCTGCACAAGACCTTTTTAAAGTGTTGAAGAGCTCAGATGTCAGCATGAGGACTAAGGTGTGCCTGACCCAAGCCATGGTGTTTTCAATAAGCTCATATGCATGCAAAAGCTGAACAGTGAATAAGGAAGACCATAGAAAAATTGATGCTTTTGAGTTATGGTGTTAAGAGGAGAATATTGAAAGCTGCCAAAAGAACCAACAGATCCATTTTGGATGACATGCAGCCAGAGTGCTCCTTGGCCACAATGGCCAAACTTCGTCTCTCATACTTTGGACATACTGTTAGGAAGGACCAGGTGCTGGTGAAGGTTATCATGTTTGGGAAGGTGGAGGGTCAGAGGAAAAGAGGAAGACCAATGAGATGGATTGGCCAAGTGGCAGCATTGATGGACTCAAGCATGGCAACAGTAGTGAGGTTGGCCCAGGATCGGGCAGTGTTTCATTCTGCTGTGCATAAAGTTGCTCTGGGTTGGTACCAACTTGATGGCACCTAACAACAACAACAATCTTGGATTATATGCTCAGCATACAGACTGAATAACAAATAACAATGTGGAGAGAGGTCTCTCATGAATAGTTATAGGACTCCCTCCTTGTCTCTGCTGTTCTCAATATTTTTATAAATGACTTAGTTAAAAGAGAAAAAGAGGGAGGATGTGTCACCTGAATAATCTATGCAGGGCAAAGAATTGACAAAGAGCATTAACATAATAGGTCATTGAACTCAAGGTGGTCTGGATCGGACATATCATTGTTGTTATATGCCATCAAGTGGCTTCCGACTCATAGCGACCCTGTATAGGTTTTCCAAGGAGTGGCTGGTGAGCTGGTACAGCTGACCTTGTGGTTCAAACTGAACTTGCAGTCCAGTGTATTAGCCCACAGCATCACACTAGGACTCCAGATGGTGCATATAGGCTTATAGTAAATTGAACAGCAGAACATAGCTTTCCAGAGAATTTTTAGCTTGTTGCAAATAATACAGGCCAGTAGTGTGGTTTGACTGTCTGAAAAAGTCAATTCTGACTTGTCAAATAAATTTAACCCAAATATCTCATAGAACTTGAAATTAGTGGGCACTCAAAAACATCAGCTGACCAGTTCATGATTGGAAAGATAGATAGACATATACTCACTCATAAAAGTAATAATTAAGCTAATGTACTGGTGTGGTGCAAGGAGATCTGGTAGCGTAGTGGTTACGAACTGGGCTGTGAACCGCAAGGTCAGCAGTTCAAAACTACTAGCTGAGAAAGTTGAGGCTTTCTGCTCCCATAAAGATTTACAGCCTTGGAAAACCCTGTACAGGGTCGCTATGAGTCGGAACTGAGTCCACGGCACACAACAACAACTGGTGTGATGCTGTCAGATAAACACTGGACTGCAAGGTGGGTTTGAACTCTAAGATTAGTGGTTCAAACTTACCAGTTGCTCCTCAGAAACCCTCCCTATACAGGGTCACCATGAATCGAAACCAACTCAAAGCCACTTAGCAACAGTTCCCTGCATAGGAGGAACCTGTGGTTGCTAAGTGCTGTTGAGTCAATTCTGCCTCATTGTGACCCTGCATAGGGGTTTCTGATGAGCAGATGGTGAGTTTCAACTGTGGACATTGACGTTAGTAGTCCAGTGCTTACCTTACAGCACCACACCAGAATTCTAAGAAGAACCTGTGTTTGTTCTAAATAACCTTATGACCTGAGACCACACAACACATATGCACACAAACACACACATACTTCTATTTGCGCTGATTTGAACTTTTGAAAAAATGTGAAATGGTCAGGATTGGACTGCTAACCACAAGGTGGGCAGTTCAAACCCAACAGCGGTTCCTCAGAAACCCTATATACAGGGTCGCTGTAAGTAGGTGTTGACTCGATGGCACTAACAACAACAGTAATCAGGGTAATGAGATTGTGATGTGGGGGTCATTATTGAAAGACCCAATTAACTTTATTCAAATATTCTTGTTTAGACTTGACTACTCAGATATCTTTGGAATGTGTAGAGTCATTAACTGGGCATTGGCAGAAGATTATGGAGGAAGAGGGCTCTGATTTACTCATCAAGAAATCAGACCTCAGTTCTGAACTCTGAATTGGGCTCTAGATGACTAAGCCTCTGCGTAAGTATCTTACTCCTCTAAGTCAGCTTGCTAACCTTACTCTATCTAACTAAGTTTATTAAGTTCCTTTATCTGTAGGCAAAGGCTTAGAATGTGTGGGCTGGGGTGAAGCTTGCAATGCTAACCTCATGGAGCTGTGGCGGGAGCCAAGTGAGTTAATGTATGTAAAAGCATTGGGTAAATTGCAAAGCATTTTATAAAGATAGGAAGCATTATTATAACATTTTCCGAATGGCCTCAAGAAACTTATTTGGTTGTGCAACATAAACATACTACTGGGAGCCCAGGATTACCAACGTTACTATCAGAGTCTTTTAAAAATAAATGCAGTGCCTCAAATGCATTTCCAGATGATGCTTTGAGGATTACTAACAGAGTGGCTATTAAGAAGCAGTCAGGCCTACTGGCTCATGCCCTGATCCTGTTATAAGGCAGACCAGACACCACTTATTCTGCTACGTCAACCTTCCTATGGCTGACACCAACAATGTTCACACCATTATAAAAGGCATTCTGAGCAATTGGGAAGAAATTTCACTGGTGAGCCAATGACCAGAGTCCTGCAAACTCCCTTCAGGGTGTACACAATGCTGTGGCTGGCTTACTATGTGGCCTCCAAAGTCACTGTGGATATGGTAACACTGAAAACCTAAATCATATATGGTTACAGGCACTGTTTCTTTCTTATGAGTCACAGAACATCAATGCTCAGCATGCATTTAATTGAATAGTGTGGTTTGAAAAAAAGGTGGAAGAGGCATGTCTGTTTTCAGGAATGAACAGAGATTCAGGCTAGTTGCAAGAATAGGCCAAGTCAGAAAGAGTAATAGCACCATGAAACATAAGCTGGTGGGTTGTTGTTGTGGTTGTTAAGTGCCATGAAATTAGTGCTGAACCATAGCGACCCTCTATAGGGTTTCCAAAGAGCAGCTGGTGGGTTTGAATGCTTACTTGGTGGTTCTCAGTCCAGTGCTGATCCTACAGTGTCACACCAGAATCAGGTGTATAGGTCCACATAAATAGTGACAGATGTCTCTGGGTTAGAAGTCCCGAGACTCTTCATCTTCCTTCTTCCCAAAGATAGCTTTTCTGTGTAAGTAGCTACCCCAGGTCTGCTCTCTGGAGTTCTCAGTGTTGACAACTGCTGGGGGAGACGGAGGTTAAGACAAGCATTAAGGCAAGCATTAATGTGCGTGGAAATCACCTGAAGACCTTATTAAATTGCAGGTTGTATTCAACAAGTCTGGGGTGGGACCTGCTAGTCTGCATTTTTAACAATCTCATAGATGATGACCAAGTGGCTGGTCCACAGCCCCTACTTGACGTAACAAATGTATCTCCATATTTATAGTCCTGGCACAGAGGTAAGAGATAATTTCTGTTTTGTTTTTGCTTGCTTTGTCTCTCTCCCAAACTGTAGCTGTTTTAGAACAATGGAACGTTTTATGGCGTTTTAATAAAAAGGTGTATGAGTAGAATGATGCATGTAAGAATCATGCCAGTCTATCGCTTACTACCCAGTTATCAGGGAGTGAGCTACTAGTTTTGAAAATCTTCTTGTCTGTGGAAATTCTCCATCTCTTTGCTGTGACTCTACTATTCAAGTGGTACAAGAACTGTTTACCATCAAAATCTACCACTGAGTTCAAAGAAACCCACTATTCAGAGTTTAAAATCCTAAGGATTTCCAGAGATACTGTAGTTAAATGTTTCAAACCCACCCAGCAGCTCCAGGGGAGAAAAGATTTAGCAGTCTCCTTCCCTAAAGATTACAGCCTACAAAACCCTACGGGGCAGTTCTCTACTTTTTTACATCATTTTATGGGGTTGCTATGAGTTAGAATCGAATTGATGCCACATAGCATCCTCCTAATATCACTTTGCTGGGGAAGAAATCAAATTCTTGTTTAAGCTAAAATTGACAGGCATAATTAATAATAAAAATACTTGTCATTTATGGGCTCACTGTATGTTATCTGTTTCACTGCAGTCATCTTATTTCATCCATATGTTAATCCTAGAAAGTAGAAATCAGAACTATCTCCATTTTGCAGATGGAAATCTGACCATGATGTCAAAGGCAAGCCTTTGCACAGCATTGCTAACTGGCTTCTCAGTGATGATGTGGCCTTCCTTTCACTTATAGGCTCTTATTGGTTCTCTGTACAAGGAAAAACTAAGGATTTAACATATATTCATGGAATTAATAGGTGCAGAAATATTCATTCTGCAAATTTATAATAGGTATTTGAATGTAAGAAGTTGTTTTTAGAATAAATTTAGTTGTTTCAGGGGAAGAAAAAGTCTATTTGCCTTGACAAGGTATTTTGTTCCTGTTTTATATAAAAAATCAGTAATAGAGTTACTTGCACACAGATGATCATTTGATTATTTGATTCTGGGAGAAAAGAACGGGAATTAAAAACTGATGGAGTGGAGCAAAACAACCACAGTTTTCGAAGGAGCAGACAAAAGCTCAAAATTGTCTCAAGGATTCTCAGGTTTTGTCTGGCTTCAGTAGTTGTCAGTTATTGTTGTTAGGTGCCATTGAGTTGGTACCTACCAACTTACGTACAGCGAACTTACGTACAGCAGAACGAAACTGCCCGATACTGGGCCAACCTTACTACAGTTGCCACGCTTGAGTCCATCGATGCTGACACTTGACCAATCCATCTCGTTGGGGGTCTTCCGCTTTTTCTCTGACCCTCCACCTTTCCAAACATAAGATCCTTCTCCAGTGACTGGTCCCTCTTGACAATATGTCCTAAGAATGAGAGACGAAGTTTGGTCATCTTGGCCTCCAAGGAACACTCTGGCTGCACTTCTTCCAAAACTGATCTATTGGTTCTTTTGGCAGTCCATGGCACCTTCAATACTCTCCTCCAACACCATAACTCAAAATTCTTGTACGGTCTTCCTTATTCACTGTCGAGCTTTTGCATACATATGAGGTTATTGAAAATACCAAGGCGTGGGTCAGGTGCATCTTAGTCCTCAAACTGACATCTTTGCTCTTCAACATTTTAAAAAGTTCCTCTGCAGCAGATTTGCCTAAGGCAATATGTCCTTTGGTTTCTTGACTTTGTTACCATGAGTGTTGATAGTTGATCCAAGAAGAATGAAGTCCTTGACAACTTCAGTCTTTTCTCCGTTGATAAGAATGTTGATTATTGGTCCAGTGGTGAGGATTTTTGTTTTCTTTACATTGAGATGTAATCCATACCGAAGGCTGTGCTCTTTGATCTTCATCAGTAAATATTTTAAGTCCTCTTCACTTTCAGAAAGCAAGGTTGTATCATCTGCATATCACAGGTTGTTAATGAGTCTTCCTCCAATCCTGATGCCACATTTTTCTTCATAGAACCCAGCTTCTTGTATTATTTGCTTAGCATACAGGTTGAATAAGCATCGTGAAAAAATACAACCTTGTGGCACACCTTTTTGAATTTTAAACCATTCACTGTTCCCATGTTCTCTTCGAACAACTGCTTCTTGGTCCAGGTACAGATTCCTCATGAGCACAATTAAGTGTTCTGGAATACTCATACTTTGCAATGTTGTCCATAGCTTGTCATGATCTACATAATCAAAAGCCTTTGCATAGTCAATAAAACACAGGTAAACATCTTTCTGATATTCTCTGCTTTCAGCCAGGATCCATTGGACATCAGCCTCTTCTGAATCCAGCTTGAACCTCTGGAAGTTCTCTGTCAATATATGATTGTAGCTGTTTCTGTTTTTATTAACTTTAGCAAAACTTCACTCGCATGGGATATCAAAGAGATTGTCCGATGATTTCCACATTGTGTTGGGTCACCTCTCTTTGGAATGGGTACAAATATGAATCTCTTCTATTCAATCGGCCAGATAGTTGTTATCCAAATTTCTTCGCAGAGATAAGTGACTGCCTCCTGTGCTGCCTCAGTTTCTTGAAAGATTTCCATTTTCATTCTGTCAATTCCTGGTGTCTTGTGCTTTGCCAATTCCTTCAGTGCACCTTGGACTTACTTCTTCAGTATCACTGGCTCTTGTTTGTATGCTTCCTCTTTAAATGGTTGAACAATAATCATTTCCTTTTGGTACAGTGACTCTGTGTATTCCTTCCATCTTCTCTTGATGCATTCTGCATCATTCAGTAATTTGCCCAGAGAATCTTTCAATAATGAAAGTCAAGGCTTGAATGTTTTTCTTCAGTTCCCCCAGCTTGAGAAATGCTGAGCATGTTCTTCCTTTTTGGCTTTCTGATTCCAGATCTTTGCACTTTTTGTTGTAATATTTGGCTTTATCTTCTCAAGCTGATCTTTGAAATTTTCTGTTCAGCTCTTGGATCCCCTCATTTCTTCTACTTGCTTTAGCACCTCTATGCTAGAGAGCAAGTTTCAGTGTCTCTTCTGACCTCCATTTTGACCTTTTACTTCTTTCTTGTTTTCTTAATGACTTTTTGCTTTATTCCTATGTGATCTTCTTGATGTCATCCACATTTTCCTGTTAATGCTTCTTTCCCTTAGACAGAGTGTCTGTGCATATGAAGTCCCCACCCCTCTTTGAAGATTTGCCATCGGCACATGCAAGTGGAAGATTTGTAAAAGTGGGTCAGTGAAGGAAACCATTGCATTCTGTCTGTGCCACTTCTCTTCATACTTATCTAACCAGAGAAGCATTCTGCCATGGAAGACCTATTACCCTCCCCATAAAGGCCCTAAAATATTGTTTGGATAATGCCATTTTCGAGTAGGTATAAACTGGAAACAACTTTAGGGCAGTGTGTGTAATTGCTTTTCAAGGAACCCTGGTGGCATAGTGGGTTAGTTACTACTGCAAGGTCTGTAGTTGTGGCCATGGCGCTCCATGGAAGGAAGACAAAGCTGTCTGCCCCTGTAAAGACGGACAGTCTCAGCAACCCGAAGAAGCAGTTCTCCTCTGTCTATAGGGTTCCTATGAGTCAGAATCAACGTGACGGCAGTGGGTTAATTTGGTTTGGTAGCTGTTTCACACACTTGATTTTCTTAGTGGACGAGCCCTGTGCATTTCGTGACTTCACAGTGTAGTCAGTGTTTACATTTTGTCTCCTACAACTGTGAGGAAGATTGTCTAATACAGAAAGGTTGGACGCCTAGGATAGTCCATGTGTCACTACCACAGAAAGACTTCCTTAGGTGCTAAACAATACTTAAGTGGAAGACTGTTTGGGGTCTTAGTGTCCTCTTCTCTTCTTTGATACCTTCACCTCAAGCAGCAACACCTTTTTTTTTTTGGCATTGAGGTTCCTTGACCTGCATGACAAACTTGGTCTCCCATGCTATCTATTCCTTACTACTACCAATATACCAAGAAGCCCTAGTGTGGCACTGTAGTATAAAGCATTGGATCACAAGATCAGTTTGAACTGTAAGGTCAATGGTTCAAACTCATACAGGAAACGCCATACAGGGTCGCTATGAGTTGGAACCAAATGGATTGCCCTTATCAACAACAACCAAGATACACAGGCACATTTCATTTTAAGGATTTCTTCTCTTTTTTTTAACCATGATGAAACAGAAGAATAAAATACAAAGTTGTGAAATTCATCAAGTGCCCTGATCAAACATGAGTGCTATAGTGTTTGGCTCTATCTTGTAGCGAAAACACCAGTAAACCTCTGATCATTTATTTTATTTATGATTGTGCTTTCAGCAAGTAACCACCCCAATCTCCTGTCTCATTTTCTTCCTCAGACATTACTTTAAGAAAGATCTGAGGAACTTTTTCTCCAAGTCACCATGTTTGCGGAGCACAGAAGTTATTTTGTGTCAAATTAGATATGTGACTCTGGAGGACCTTCTGAACTGCAGACTTGGATCTCCTTAGTTCTCCCCTTTAGCCAAGAAGGATGCCCTCAGGTGTTTTCTTTCACCCATTCAATGTATTTAAATACTGTGGTTGAACTTTTAAAAAAAACATTGCGGAGTTGCAGGGATACTTGGGTGTCCTGAAGGGATGCTTGTCATGTTGCAACTCAGGTATTGCAATGTAGATATGGTGGTAATCATGGTGAATAAAGAAAGGTTTTCTGTGTGTATATATTGATTGTTGAGCACACACCCAGACTGTGTGTGTGCCGATTATTGGAGAACACAGTCTACCTGTCTGTGTGTGTGCATGTTTCTATGTGCTCACTGAGCACTTGTGCAATCTCATATGACCAAAGAAATAGCTGTATACCTAGGGATGAACAGACTCCTTGATTCCTCCTACCACTGTCGCCAGGAAGAGTTGTACATGTTGATCACAGGGGTTCTGTAGAACTGAACCAGTCTGAGAAGCATTGCCTTTGGAAGTCTTTGGTAATAGCATGCGAGCCAGCTGTTTTCACTTTGCTTTTAGATCTAGAGTATGGTGACCCTTCTCAAATACAGAACACATGGCTCTCTGTCTTCATAGTGAATTAAGCCATATGTTCACTTCTTGAACCTTTCTTATGCAATGTGTGTGTTTGTGTGTGTAAGCTCAAACTTATTATAAAACAAGTTTATATAAGAATAGATTTTCTTACAGTCAGAGATATGCAAAGATGTAATTGACAGCACTGTGAGGCTGAAAATATTCATGCGTAGGTTGGATGATTCCTTGACATGAATATAGTAGAAGTAATCTAAACATCAGATAATAAATTGACCTTTTAAGGTCTTTTCCAAAGCTGAGATTCTATCTTTTATTTGTCACTCTCCTCAGAAGGTGCTCTTTCTCAGTTCCTTTATATTGGATTCTCAGGATAAGATGAATAGGTTGCAGTAATGGTTTAGAGAAGAATTATCTGCAGACATTTTTGTTACTCAAATATATTGCTTTGTTTCAAATGTTTGGCCTATTCTGTATCTTCCCAGAGCTTTGGAATTGTATTAATTATATATGTGAGTGACAGAGAGGTAGAATCTCATCTCAACTTCAACATAGTCCTTAAAGTTGCTTCAAAGGTTTGATTAAACATACTTATAATAATTAGATTCAGAGCTTTTGGAATTCCAGCAGTTTTTTGAAGGATTCAGCATCTAATGAAGTAAAATAAATTGCAGGTCTCTTGGTCAGTAAATAAGCACTTTCATAACTTAGACCTACAATTTATCAATAGGCCTTGTTACTATCAAACTTATTTTCTAGCTCTCTTTGAAGGTTTAAGGGCTATTGTCCACCCACACATCAGATTTAGTCACAAGCTATTATGAAAAGAAATAATTATTTTTCCAAGGTCTGCGGGACCAGATTCAATTTAGCAAACTAGCTGGTATAATGCTTTGTGTCCTACCCCATCTGTCAAAAAACACTAAGATGTGTGGAGCAGAGGGAAGTGTAATTACTTTGCAAAAATAATTGGAGGACACGGATGGTAGCTGTAGGGGCTTGAGGCTAGAGCCAGCATGCTACTCTATGTTACTCTGTTGATGGTCTGTGGTATACCAGTAAGATGCTGGACAACTTGGCAAGAGCTAGGACAGAATCCCAGGGACCCAGCCGGGAATAGGAGAGGGCCTGTTGGTCATCCATATCAGAGACATGAGAAGGAGAAGGTTGGATGTCAAGGAATCATCCAACCTATGCATGAATAGAAGAACAATTTGTTGTTGATGTTAAGTGCCGTCGAGTTGGTTCCGACCCATAGCGACCCTGTACAGGGTTTCCGAGGGTGTAAATCCTTACGGGAGTAGAAAGCCTCATCTTTCTCCCGCGAAGAACAATATGCACCTCTTTAAGCTCATATTGGAGTCCTGGTGTGACACTGTAGGATAAGCACTATACCGCAGGGTCAGTTTGAACTGCTAGGTCAGTGATTTGAACTCACCAGCCGCTCTTCAGAAACCCTGTACTGGGTCACTATGAGTTGGAACCTACTCAACAGCACTGAGCAGCAACAACGTCATATCAGCTATGAGTGGTATGGTAAGAGTAGGTAATGAGTTAATGGCATCAGAAATGGTAGAAAAATGGAGAGCAACTTGTTTGCAGTCTAGGGTTCAAGGCATGCCTGATGGGCAGCATACAGCATTGACCTATGGAGAATAAGTCATCTTATTTGAAGCAGCAACCCTGAACCAGACAAAAACATATCCTAATGAAAGGAGCTCTGGTAGCGTAGTGGTTATGAGTCAGGCTGCTAACCTCAAGGTCAGCAGTTCAAAACTTCCCGCTGTTCTGCAGAAGAGATTAGGCGTTCTGCTCCCTTAAAGATGTGCAACCTTGGAAACCCTGTACAAGGTCGCTATGAGTCGGAACTGACTCCGCGGCATATCACCACCACCACCAACAAAATTATGCAATATTTGTTGTAAGTAATCTTTTGTTAGAAATATTCAGTTTGTTACTTTGCTTTCTCTTTCTGTTAGTCAGGAAGTTCTTTGTGCTCAGGAACTGTGCCTGATTGATTGTTGTATCTCTAGCAACCACCAGAACCACTAATCCTCATTAGCCACAGGTGTGTTGTGTGTGTGTGTGTGTGTGTGTGTGTGCACGCGCGCGCAGTCTTGTTTTCCTCGAGTTTCCTCTGACCCGTCCACTGCCTGAATTTTCCTTTGGTTGAGTCCCCTGAGTCATTTTTCCCTTTGGAAAAAAAGTAATTAGTTGAAAACTTCTTATAGGCGGCTTAGCAGTCACCAGTCTGCACAGTTTCAAATAAATAAGAGCTTAACAAATATGTGTTGGAGGAATTAAATTGGATTCCCCATCAGCAAGAATCAAAAAGACAACTCCCTCAGTAGTGAACAAGTAAAGATAATGTACTGAATTCAGCAGAAGAGAAACGAGGCAGGGATGTACTCATCACCCATTCTCCTTGTCCACTTGAGTCTGGAACTTTTTCATGCTGATTAACTGGAGTGTGTAGTTTAGGATTCCAGGTGGATGTTGTTTAGAAAGATAAATTATTTATCATCCCAAAACTGTCAAGGTGCATTAGAAAAGGTGCATTTTTGTTCAATGACATGAGAGAGAAACTGCTAAGAACTTTGCCTCATTGTTACATTCCTTTTTTAAAAAATCATAGAAGACTCCCCATAATACCCCACTAACCTTTCCTGCAGCACAAGCTCATCGTCATGGTTACAGATTGCTTAATCAATAGTCAAGCAAACAATAGCAGCTAAGCTACTTGTCATTGGCCTAGCTGTTGTCAAGTTACCTTTGGTTGAAGAGATTGCATCTTTATCTCTAGCTCCTAATGTAATGACAGAGATTCCCTAAGAAGGGGTCAAGATTAGTTTAGATGTTTCAAAGGACAGGCAGTTATGGCCAGAGAAACAATTTTTAAAATTTAATTCTTAACTGAATTGTACACATCTGTAGCCTAGTCGTTATGAGTCTCTGCTAATCTCAAGGTCAGTAGTTCAAAACTACCAACGGTTCCACGGAAGAAAGATGAGGCTTTCTGCTCCTGTAAAGATTTACAGCCTTGGAAACCCTGTACAGGGTCACTGTGAGTCAGAACTGACTCCACGGCATACCACCACCACCCCACTATATTTTGCAAAACAGAGTCCCTGCTTGGCACAAATGGCTAAGTGCTAGGCTACTAGCTAAAAGGTTGGTGGTTCAAATTCACCCAGATACACCTTGGAAAACAGTCTGGTAATATGCTTCTGAAATGTCTTGAGAAATCTCAGGGAATGCTTATATTCTGTATACATGTACAGACTCAGTACAACTAACAACAGCATATTTTGCAGACTCTTAAAATACTAACTTGCAAGACAAGGATATCTATTTCTACATATGTTACATGTTATCATTTTTTATTTTTCAGAGTAAATAACGATGTTGTTTATTTAAAA
>NW_006408611.1:3424591-3516828 GCF_000296735.1 Chrysochloris asiatica
TTGACAGCACTTAACAACAACAACAATATATATATATATATATATATATATATATATATATGACAATTACAGCCCTAAACCAGGCACCTGAAACTAAATCACAACTGTTTGATTCTCCTTCACTCTAAGCCTCTTCGTCCATATTCTCCTTTCTGAGCCGGAAGACACTGTCAGACACCCAAAGGATCAGCCACAAGCAAAGCCCCCTCACAGCTGGGGTAACCACGTACCTTTCCTGGAAGCACAGGACCCTACCCCAGACTCTTGGTTCTAAAGAAAGTTCATGTTGCAGTTCTAAACCCAAAGAAGTATGTGTGGAGGAAACAAATCTTCAACCTGTTCCTTCGCTGGCCCCTGTGGCAAGGAGTCTTACAACATGCTGGCCATGACTTAGATCCGTCCACGGAGGTCTAAGCCCAGCTCATCCATTGGTACTCCCTGCAAAAGGCAGGGACAGACCCCGGCTGTTGGGTCCTCCCACTCTGAGCCTTTTGGTACCCACACAACTCCAATGAGGCCTCAGAGTGTACACAGAACACGCACACATGCCTGAGCCACATTCAGGAAAGAGACTTGTCCATGGAAGCAGACTAGGTCCCACACATAGACGCTGGAATCATAACGGTGGTTTGGGGTGATTTGGACGAATTCAGTTAGTTTAGAATACGTATTATTCTTGAAATGTTGCAATTGCACATGGTTGTGCTGAAAAATTAATTTTCTTTTTCTATCAGTTTTACCATTTACTAGTGATATTGTTGTTGTTGTTGTTGTTAAGTGCCGTGGAGTCAGTTCCGACCCATAGCGACCCTGTATAGGGTTTCCGACGGTATAAATCTTTACGGGAGTAGAAAGCCTCATCTTTCTCCCGCAGAGCAGCTGGTAGTTTCGAACCGCTGACCTTAAGGTTCGCAGCCTAATTCGTAACCACTACGCTACCAGAGCTCCTTACTAGTGATATAGGCCCCTGAAAACACTAATGAGATCCTGCAATGTCTTAATAAAGGCAAGATGGACAGAATTAGGGAGGAAGCAGCCCTGTGGCTACCTAGTTATAGCAAAGCTTCATGTTGAACTCATTTATCAGTATTCCAGTTCAAAGAGGTTTTGAAAAACTGAGAGATTCAGAGGTGTAAAGTGGTCAGAAATCACTTATTATAGACACGAGCTATTTGGGTAACTGTGTTAATTATCTTGGACATTTGAAAGGACCATGAAGTGACTGTCCGCTCTCCTTAATGGTGGCATGTGGACAATGGATTGAACATACATTTGGAATCCTGGAGGACAGAGAAATTTCCATTGTAGTGTGGGGAAACCAATGTGCAGGTTTCAGATCAATTTAAAGAACATTAAACAGAGGTATTCAGACTTTATATAGTTTGTTATTATATACTGTTATTACGGTAATAGTTGGAGTCCTGGTGTGGCACTATGGGATAATGCCACTCCTCGGAAATGTTGAACAGGGTCACTATGAGTCAGAACCGACTCAATGGCACTTAACAACAACAACAAACGATATGAGTTGGGCTGCTAATTTCAAGGTCAGCAGTTTGAAACTGCCAGACATTCTTCTGGTGAAAGATGAGGCTTTCTGCTCCTGTAAAGATTTATAGCCTCGGAAACCCTGTGCAGGGTTGCTATGAGTCGGAACTGACTCCGTGACACGCCACCACCACCACCACTAAGTTTGCCTAATTTTTTTTACTCACTTATGCTTCATGACACTGGTTTATCAAACTGTGATAGGAAATCACCAACTACATCATCATGAAGAGGTGGGGAGGGGGATGGACTTGTAAAAAAAAAAAAAAGATGCCTGAGTCCAACCCAAGACCTATGACATTTGAGCTATAATCCCTGAATTTGCACTTTACCAGGTTTAACTGATGCTCACCAGTTTGAATTTGAGCATTTGAGGTATGGGGACATGAGTTTGAGCCAACTAGATGGATTAGCCAGGTGGCAGCATTGATGGACTCAAGCGTAGCAACAGTAGTGAGGTTGGCCCAGGATTGGGCAGTGTTTTGTTCTGTGGTGCATAAGGTCGCTATGAGTCGGTACCGACTCGATGGCACTTAACAACAACAACAACAATAGGAATCCTGGTGTGATGCTGTGGGTTAATGCACTAGACTGCAAGGTCAATTTGAACCACAAGGTCGGAAGTTCAAGCTCACCAGTCACTCCTTGGAAACCCCATTGTTGTTAAGCACTGTCGAGTTGGTTCCAACACATAGCGACTCTGAATAGGGTTTCCTAGGAGTGGCTGGTGAGCTTGAACTGCCAACCTTGCAGTTCAAACGACTTTGCAGTCTGTTGTATTAATCCACAGTGCCACATGAGTCAGAAACGACTCAGCCACATTTAACAACAACAACAACAACAAATAGCTAACCCATCCTGATCTCGAATAAGAAGATCTTGAACCGACTCGACGGCACTTAACAACAACAACAACAACTGCAAATACTATTTTCTTCCTTGGTTCCAGAATATACCTGTTAGTTCTCTGAAGTTAGTATCCTCACAGAAGATTCAAAGTCCTTGATAATCTTTCCTCATATTGCTTCTCTCACCTTTAGATGTCCTCTCCAACCACCATCTTGTCAGTCCGTCAAGTCTTCACAGAGATTCCTCTGACTCTTCTAGTCTACTACCTTTTTTCTCACAAATTCTAACAAAATTCTTTTGCTCAATATTATGGAACTCCTCTCTCATACTTTGCTGCTTTGATTTTGTTTGGGATATGTGGGTCTTCTCTCCCCCAGCAGGTAAGAAAATTCTCTAAATCACCTGGTCTAGTATCCAGTCCAATGTTCTGGGTACTTGGTGCTTGATGGGATCGTCTAGGTTATTTGGGTCAAACCATCTTATGAGTCTTGAATCTCTTCAGTTTTATTTGTTGCCTGTAACTGCTGTTAACCCCTGCACCATCTTCTTCATCATTGGTATGTTTGTGCCCATTGTTGGAGTCAATATTTTCCATTTCTAAGGATCATTCTGGTGTGGTGGTATAGGATAATTGCAGCACTACAAGGTCGGTTTGAACCACAAGATCAGCAGTTCAAACTCTACAACCACTCCTTGGAAACCCTATACTGGATCACTATGACTTGGGACCGACTGGAAGGCAATTAACAACAAAAAGGATCATTCTGCCTGGAAGCCTTATGTATAACAACAAAACATTGCACTTTCTATCTCTGTGGCTAATCAAACACCATCCTTCCCAGGTCCAATGGTGGAAATCCAAAGCCTTCTGATGAACATACTCCTCATACCTCCATATTTGGCCAAGTTTGAATTCAGACAGTTTTTAATTAGTATGAGCAATAATAATTTTGCTCTTGCACATTTATCAGTATCCGTTTCACTGAGTCTTCAAAAAGTCAACCTAATAAAAGCCTGGTATAAAAAACACATGTATTCTCATATTACTTTGCTTCTTACATACATAGTTACATTTGCTCTCCTGATGTGTTTATGTGACTTCTTGCTGAAATAAGTCTGATTGGAAAAGAGGTTAATGTTTGATAGAAAAGACAATGTGCAAATGATTTTTTTTTTGGAGAAGTAGTGAATTTCCCAGAGGGTCTTGAATAGCTCCACAGTTTCCCATAACCTTTTGAATACTAGCCACCACAGCAAAAAGGTTATGAAAATGTCTATTTTGCTGCATTTCCCTACTAGAATACTTTCCCCCTGAATGTTCTAAAGAAATTTTTGATTGCTAGATGACAGCCCCATACATTTAAAATAAGTTCTATAAAAGTCAAATTGATAACATTGAAAAAAATGGTTGATGCTATGCATTATGATTGTAATCTGCCAAGCATTTCACACTGACTCTTAAAATTAAAAATAAATATCGAACCTATAGCGATTTTCACTTGAACAGATTTTTTCTTTTTTTGTTAGTTTTTTTCTGATAGTTTCATTCAGAAACCAAAAATGAATACATTTGTTTAATTATGTCTGTGCCTGATAGCCTAATACCAATTCTTCCTCTGGTGGCAAGAGGCGGCATTGTTAAAGCAGAGAGGACTCAGGCAATTCAGATGCCATCCTTTACTTACAGAAGCAGGTTATCAGCATGCTGTTTGCTCTGTGTTCTGGCGTCTGCAGCAGCAATGGACTATAGACAAAGCATCTGTGTCTCCTCTCTGATTCTTCTTGTGATCAGTGGTGTATTTAAGAGAGAGTTGGTAAGATTAGAGATGCACTAGAAAATGAAATATCCTTGGTTCTTGAGGAGTTTCAAGTGAAGGGGCTCATTAGGCCTGAGTGCTGTGAATGCAGACAGGGAAATGGGACAGTAGAATCCATGTAATGTATTTGGCAGCTCTACATAGAATCTTCTTCGATTCCTTTCCCCTTTCTTACGCTATTCACTTGGTATATTGTATCAATAATTTTTAGTAGTATGACAATTTTATAATGACCTGCAGAGCCTTCACAGTTGGCTCTGACTACAACTCTAGCTGCTTCCTTTGCCGTTCTCTCCTACCTGGTGGTACTGCATTCCTACAGGCCTTCTTTTAGTTCCGGGTATGTGGTGCTGTAGGATAAACCTGGAACTGTGTACCTCAAAGTTGGTGGTTCAGTAACCCTCTAGATGCTTCTCGGAAACCCTATACAGTGTCACTATGGGTCGGGACCAACTCGATAGCTCTTAACAAAAACTGTGGTCATGGCCCCTTTTCTCTCTACTCTGGGGCCTTTGCACATGCTGTATTTTTGACTGAAATGTTTTGCTTCATGCCCTCTTCCTAGTTTGCCTCTTGTTATACTATGTTATGTTGTATTTTGTGTCATTAAGTCAATTTTTGACTCATAGTAACCACCTGTGACAGAGCAGAATTGTCACATAGAGTTTTCTAAGCTGTAATCTTTATGGTAGCAGATCACCAGATCCCAGGTGGTTTTGAACCTTCAACCTTTTGTTTGGCAGACGAACGTTTAGCTCTTGTGTCACCGTGACTCCTTCATTTACCTTGAATTCCATTCAGTCCTATTTTTACTCTCTTCCTAGACCAGGACAGTCTCACTTTTCTAGGTTTTTATAGGACCAAGCAATGTTTCTGCATTTTATCTATCATAGTTGCTAATTATAACATTATTTTTGTGGTCATTTGTTTAATTTCTGCTTACTGAGAGCAGAGGCCCTGTGTGGATTTTACTCAGTAGTTGAGTTCAGCACCTTGCACAATGTCATTCAATATTCACAGTTGATACTTCCTTCACAGTCTTTCCCACATCTTTCCTTGCCCAGAACCTCTGTGCAGTTCAGCCTCCACATGCTTCCTGATTAGTTATGACAATAACTTTTGAAAGGCCCCATGTCCAAGACCTCCCACTTTTGCCCTGTTTCCTATGCTGCTGTCAGATCATTTTTCCTGAGTCATTGTGATCATGTCAATTTCTGGGGATAGTTGGATTGATGTTTCACTCCTACGTATCCCTGCTGTTCACAGATGTTCTTACTTTGGACAAAGCTGTCCTGTCTTCTCAGTTATGCACTCTCAGTCCACTTAAAATGTATATATAAAGAGCAGTGTATTAGAAACTATGTTTAGCATAAAAGGGTGAATGAAGCACAAGCTGTTCCTCAGACAGGTCAACTGTCTGAATGATTATGATATACGCAACAAAAGTTGTATTCTAGAGTCATAACCAATGTGATTGGAAATGAACTGAGAGAGGTGGGAGCTTCTGACCTCATTAGCTCTGTGCTTAGGTTTGGAGTTCATCTTGCTGCTGGTGACCCTGAAATTGTCCTATCATCTCATAAGATTGTGCTTCCTATGCTTGATCCTCAGTATCTCAGTTGGCACCTGCTTCATACATCCACTCAGATTTCCTCATAATGAGTTTCTCACCCAGCAGTCCTTGACTTGTGTGTGTGTGTAGCTTTGTGCAACCATGACAACTTTTACATGTGGTTATTCGCATGGCATACATACACAGTTCAGTAAGACCTACTTATGGTCACAGCAGTGACTCTAGACTTTTGAGTAACTTATGAACTGTCAGAAGAAAGAACTAATCAGTCCTAGAAGAAATAAGAGAGAGTGTGTAGAAATGAGGATGCTAAGACTTTGGGTCACAAACTGTGGACACGCCATCAAGAAAAACCAATGGGTAGAGATGTTGTTTGTGTTACAGCAGAATTCTGGTTATCAAAAATGAGTGAAGCTCTCAGTGCGATTGACTGACACCATAGCCCCAACAATTACCGTGAGCATGGCCCAGGCCTGGGAAATGTTTCCTTCTTGTATAGGTGTACACGCTATTCAGTGGGGCGACCATTGCAGCTCATTCAATGGCAGCTAACAACAAAGGATGATACCTGATTGCCTTACTCCTAGTGCTTTTAGGAGAATTGATTGAAATAGCATACACAAAGCACCTGGTGCTGTTCAAGTATATGCTTGACACTGGTGAAATTTGGTTCTTCCCTCATACACTGCTTCTAAGACTAAAATGGTACAACCTCTGTAGAAAACAGTATGGCACTTCCTTATAAAGTTGGAAATAGGAATATCATATAATCTAGCAATCCTCTTACTAGGCATATGCTGTTGTTGTTGTGTGTACTGCTGAGTCTGTTCCAACATATAGTGACCCTGTATAGGGTTTCTAAGAGCAACTGGTAAATTTGAACTGCCATTATTGTAGTTAGTAGTCCAGTGCTTATCCTACAGCACCACACTAGGGCTCATTAGTCACAAATCCTAGAGGAAGAAGAATCTTAACAGGAACAGATATATGTACACCCATGCTCATTGCATTATTATTCACAATAGGAAAAAGAGGGAGCAACCTAAGGGCCCCTCAAATGGTGAATGGATAAACAAACTCTGATATCCACAGAGTAAAGAGTAGAGAAAATCAAGACACAGGAAACAAATGGAAGGCTAGGCAACATTAAAGGAAAATGATGACTCTTCAAACCATCTCATAACATGGAAAAACCTAGAGGACATTATGCTGAGTGAAATAAGTCAATCACAAAAGGACAAATCGTGTGTAAAACCACTACTGTAGAAAGTCAAGAAAAGTTTTACACACAGAAACATACTTTAAAGGTTACCAGGGTGGAAAAGGAAAGAAGGTTAGATCACTAACTACAGGGTAAGCACGTAATTACTTGGCTGGAGGGAAAAGCAATATATAATAATAGGAGGTCAGCAGAAAAAGATCACAGCAGAGGAAGACCTGGGAGAAGCTTCATAGTTAAAGGCAACAAAAGTAAATAATATTACTTAAGAAATCTTACAATAAAAATAATAACAATCTTTTAGTGGATGCAGATACTCAGATTGAGCAGGTTAATGGGACAACACCCACAAATATACGTAGTTTGACAAAGGATATTTGTACCTGTGCATCAATATGTATAGCAAATATATCCATGACTATAGTATAACATACAGGGGGCAAAGTTATGAAAACTGTTTTGTCATAACCAAACACCTCAAGGAAATGAGTTACTGGGTTTGGGACCCAGGACCATAGAGTATCAGGGGACACAATAGTCAATTGGCACAGCATAAAAACAGCGTTCTACATTACAGTTGGTTAAAAGCTTGTGAACTACCATCTAAAGTACAAGTATTGGCCTCTCACACCTAGAACAAAGAAGAGTAAAGAAAATCTAGATACAGGAAACAAATAGTCCAAAGGAGGAATGGACCATGTTAACCATAGTCTCCCTGACTAGGACACTAGAAGAGCGAATTGGTGCCTGGCCACCACTGCTGACCGCTCTGAAAAGGATAACAGTAGGAGGTCCTGGATACAATGGGAGACAATATGGAACAAAACTCAAAATAACGAAAAAAAGGCGAGGCTTGATGGTCTGAAGGAGTCCTGGTGTGGTGCTGCAGGTTAATGCACTGCACCATAAGGTCAATTTGAACAGCAAGTTGGGCACTTCAAATGCACCAGTTGCTCCTCAGAAACCCTAAACTTCCTTCACATAATTCAACTTTCACTCAAACAACAGACAAGTCTATAAAGTGAACAGTAATGCTAGGAAGGAACACATTCCTTAAAACAACCAACCAGAAGAAATGGAAAGGGAAACCTTTGCATTTGCTTAGGGATAAAACCCAGAAGGCAGGAAGGGATAGAAAAGAGGAAAATGAAAATGATGAATGCGGGAAGAAATCCAAAGAGTATTAGAACAATGTGGGATTGCCATCAATGGTACCAAACAAAACATGTATGAATTCTCTAATGGAGAACGTATCTCTTCCGTAAATTTTCACCCAAATCCTGTTAATAAGTTTAAAAATAAAATTCCTCACTCAAAGTATGTGTTGGTTGTCCTTATTATACAAACCTGTTGGGGCTCAGGCATGGTACCTTTTCTTTCTGCCTCATCTCCCCAGTGAAGATTCCTGTCCCAAATGACTGCTAGATGAATACCTGGCAACAAAGCAGGCTGATGAAGAAGAGAAACCAAATTAAAGGGGGGAAAAAGGAAGCCCCTGCAGGGAACCCCCTATTGTCCAGAAAGTGCTGCTAAGAGCATTTATGTAGTATTTGCTGCCAGGAACATTAAAGAAGCTTTTAACAGAAAATAAACCATTCCCACTGGCAGAATACAGTTTTGTTTGTTGGTATACCAGCCATTCATGAAGAATATCTTTGCATTGTTCTGGGTCATTTACCTTGTGTTGGAAAGATGCAAAATGAGGAGTGGGGGGATATGATTTGTATTAATGGTTTTTGAGATATGATGTTGGTATGTGACCATAATAACCAACACATTGAAAAGTTAATTCAGCAGGAGTAATTCTGAGAAGAAATGCAACTTATTTGTCAGTAAGATAGACTGCATAGCCAAATGATTTCTTTATGCACTTTAAAGTGTTTTTAAACCCTTGGGTAGCTATAGTCAATTTTTAAACATGTTCCCTTATTAATTTTCAATTTGTAAATGTACATTGTATGTGTTTTAATATTCTGGGGAGACTGCATCACAGATGGCTCTTCTGTGACCTAAAATTTTAGAGATTCTAATGAATCAGAATGGATGATGCTAAACTTGCTTAGAGATTTGCTGATTGTCAACAGTTTTACAGCTTTGCTGTGATTCTTCTGATTTTAATGCTTTTTAAAAATGAAAGGATGACTATTATAATGGGACTATCAGGGCCAGAAGTTGCTCGTTGCTACTTTATATAGAATTCTTTCTTGGGAAAACACACAGATAGAATTATTGATCACACTGGATCAAACAGCTCATCAGCCACTGCTATTTAGTTCTGTGCCTGGCAGACCATTTGATGCCTCCATATTAGACTACGTGTTGGAGTCCAGTTAAAATGGGAGAAGACCCTAAGGTAAATACTTTTTTGAATTATTGGTGCCAGTTTTCTCTTTCTTTGCCACCAAAAGTGAGAATCATCTGGAGAGAGGCTAAAGCAAGTGAGTGAAGCTACACCCTTCAATGCTAAAGACTTTGATGCATCTAGAAACCCAGAATTAAAATGATAACTCGATCTTATTTTTGCTTTGGTAGTTCCTGAGTTACACAAATGGTTGCATACTCTACTACTAACAGAAAGGTGGGTGGTTTAGACTCACCTAGTGGTGCCCCAGTGTACAGGTCCGGTGATAATGCTTTCACAAGGCCACAGCCATGAAATCTTTATGAAGCACTGCTGTACCCTGAAATCTATGGGATGGCCATGAGTTAGAACCCACTCAGCAGCAACTGGTATTTCTGCTTCTCCAGTCTACATTCATTTTTGGGTGTTGCGCACAGTTTTACCATAGTCTCCATGTAGTACCAGGTACAGAAACCAGGTCTTGGAAATTAGAACCATGTATGATCCCATTTATTATCTCTGTGGAATTGAGTGAATGAGTGAGCCTTTCTTAATTTTGTTTTCTTAAGAGTGTTCCTAGGATCCCTGCTGTGGTGCAGTGGTTGTAAATGCTTGGCCAGAAAGTTGTATAACCTTGGAAACCCACTGCTGGTCTACTCTGTCTTCTAGGGCCACTAAGGGTTGAAGTTGATTCCATGAGTGTGGGTTTGGTTATTTTTTGCTTGTTTGTTTGAAGAATGTTTATAATGGTGAAATAGCACATGAAATCACCCAGCATGTTGTTGTTGTTGTTGTTGTTAAGTGCAGTCAAATTGGGTCTGACTCATAGTGACCCCCATATAGAGTTTCCCAGGAGCACCTGGTGAGTTTGAACCGCAGACTTTGTAATCCAAATGACCCTGCGGTCCAGTGCTTATCCTACAATACCATAAGGACTCCAGACCCCAAAACTAGGATGGGAGGTAGTCATAAATACTAGTTCCAGTTTGCTGAAAAGGTGAAAACCACCCACAACTCCCCACCCCCGTTACCTTGGTCACAGCTGTCAGGATCAAGGAAAATCTACCATCTGCAGATTTAGAAAGCACAGAATTAGAAGAGCTTTCCTTTTCCAAGGCCTCTGAGACCACTCTCTGGATCTGGGCATGGAAAACCCCATTCTTGTGATTGTGTTCTACCTTTACATTTATTAAGAAAAATTAAAATTAAACTCCCTGTGTCCTCATTTATTCTAAGTTATGTATCCAAGGCAAAATTAAGATGATCCTTTCTTCAGCCTGGTGTCTGGCAGCCATGAGAGAATGAAGACACTAGTCACAAATTGAGTAAAAATCTGGGTCTACCTCTTAGTGGCTGTGTAACCTGGGACACATTATTTAAGTTCTCAGACCTTGAAATTGTTCAAACTGTTTACAGCATTGGTAAAGGAGTTACTGTCTAAATCTGCATTCAACAACCATTACTTTTAGAAAAGATAGAAAACGACTACTTCCATCATTTTTACTAACAGTAAAAAGATTTTTAAAACATAAAGCAACAACAACAAAAGCTGCCATCAAGTCAGTTGTAACTCATGGCTTCCAAACATGTGAGAGAGAGAGCTCTGTGCTCCATACGGCTTTCGATGTCTGATTTCTCTAAAGTAGATCGCCAAGGCTTTCTCCTAAGAAGAGCCAAGATAAACTTGACTACCCACCCTTTAGCACATTAACCTGCTGCACTACCCCGGAACATTATATGGAAAGATAACACAGATTCTCCCCTTGGACTCTCAAACTTTGTACCTAAACTTTTCCAAGATTCTTTCATTTATTTTTCTCCGACCCCTACCCACTGCCAACTAGAAAGACTTCCCACCATTGGGCCAAAAGGGCAGCTCTCCACACTAAGCAATTCTAGTACTTAAAAACAGGGTTTGGGTAACTCTTACCTTGGCATTCAGAGAACTGGCCTCTGAGCTGAGGTTAGTACTGGGGAGTGCAAGAGGTCCTCCAAACACCTGGACCAACTCCAGCATGAAAGCATGGTCTGGAATTCATGTTGTTGCTGCTCTGTTAAAGTGCCATCGAGTTGGTTCCAACTCATAGCAGCCATTAAAAGGTTTCCAAGGAGCACCTGGGGAGTTCGAACTGCTGGCCTTACTGTTGAAACTGACCTTGTGGTCTAGCGATTATCCTACAGTATCCCACCAGGACCCCATGTTGTTGTTGTTAAGTGTTGTCAAGTTGATTCCAACCCATAGCGACCCTGTATAGAGTTTCCAAGGAGCAGCTGGTGTGCTTGAACCACCAACCTTGCCACAGCACCACACCAGGACTCCACCTGGTAAATGGAAAGTGTTCCACAAAAGTTGTTCTTTCTTCATTTCTTACTATCTTCTTGTTCTGTAAGGGTGGCCTAGGCCATATGCTTTGAAAGGGTCACCTCCTTTAATTCCCCTTTCCTCAGACTAATAATTCTCAGAAAGGTGTGGGCCCTGCCTTTAGTTGACAGATGCTTGTAATGTGAGATTCTTAATGATACTGAAGATCACAGGGAGCTCCAGGAGAGGAGCCAGCAACAAAATGTGACCAGAATATTCACTGTCAGGTTGTCAGATGTATTTCAGTAGGGGTCTCAATGCTAAAATGAGGTACACAGAGGTTGTCCTGTGGTGTATCTGGTAAGGAAACGTCATTTCCCATTCCCTGGTGTGGGCATCTGTTGATGTATTAACTGTGCTGAGCGTGGTATTTATCCTCAGCCTCAGGGCTCATCTTCAACTAAATTTTGAAGCATTAGAGTTTATCTTTTCTAACCATATATTGCCCCCAACAGTGCTTTCTTGCCTTGCTCCCCAGTGCTTCCTCTACCACGAGCTAATCTTGCTTGAGGGAAGAAAAATGGGAATTGATGAGTTTGATGTAAGTTGGTTGAAAGAGTTACTCTTTTCAAAAGGCTTTCCATTTTAATGAGGCCCCAGCAGGGTTAAACATCAAAGGTGAGGCACATGTACTGGTGTGGTATCACATGTGGAGAACCCAGAGTGGAACAGCAGTTGATTCACCACAATTTCTGGAAACTCTACCCCCAAGAAAGATTGTCTCTGCTGTCGTGCCTAGGAAGACTATTGTGTAGGTGTGATTTCATTCTTATGCAGCAAATATGTGGGTTAACCCACCATTAACCAGAACATCCAGTGACCTTACCTCTTTGCCCCTAGCCCTCTCCTTTGGCAGGCTAATTAAAAAATTATCCACTGTCAGTGGTAAGGATGGCCCATAGCTTGTGTTGCTACTCTCTTCTCTCCTGATCCCTGGCAGACACCCCTACTACATCACAGCAATCTGCTCTAGAGAATACATGAATGGATATGTATTCAAACCAGTATTCCTGGAAGCTGGTGTCGTTCCATCAGATATGGCCTATGTGGTCAGTCTGTGTTTCAATTTTGGACTGATTTGCAGATCCTAAACAAAGTGGTTTCTGCAAAATATCTCCCACAGTGCTGGTGAAGAAATTAGCTACTTTGCTTATTTAATGGTGCTGTGAAAGGCATTCCTGGTACAGCACTGTAGGATGAGCACTAAACTGCTAACTCTAAGTTTGATAGTTCAAACCTACTAGCTATTCCTTAGAAACCTTATACAGGGTCACTATGAGTGGGAACTGACTCAACAGCACTAAACAACAAAAACATAAAAGAGAAAACCACAGTGGATGCCTTTATCACCGAAATTCATTTTGTGATAGGTTATGAAATTAGAAGATCAAATTCAGAATGCTGACTCTAGAAGATTTTCTCTCTTTGTTGGCTCTGGAAGAAGATGAAGGCCCTTGTCTCCCTTCATGTCCCTTGGGAATCTTCGTATGTCTTAGAATCAATTTCCCCCTAGATCTAGAAGGTTCTTAACATAGGGTTCTGGGTCCAAGGGACATACTCCATTCTTAACACATATTTTTTAGTGGTAGTAGGACCCTTAATTTCTGCTCAGTTTTTGGCCTTCTTTTTTTTTTTTTTTTTTTTTTAATATATCTTAGAAGAGATTGAT
Organism: Chrysochloris asiatica; assembly: GCF_000296735.1. Classification (NCBI taxonomy): domain Eukaryota; kingdom Metazoa; phylum Chordata; class Mammalia; order Afrosoricida; family Chrysochloridae; genus Chrysochloris; species Chrysochloris asiatica. The sequence goes on from NW_006408611.1 coordinate 3,437,970, forward strand.
TTAAGATAAAATCGAATCCTATAGATTATATCCTGCCTTGTTAACCTAAGTACCTCTAATCTTACTAAGCACTATCTTTACTTCGTTCCCCACAGCTCCATCCAGTTCTCATTATCTTAAAATCTAACTTGTCATGTTTATTTATGCGGCTGTCCTTGACAAGGTCACTCCCTAGTAACACTTGCCTTCTCTCAATTAATACAGCATGCATGGTTATAAGGGTTGCTGCATATATGGTTGGGTGACCCACTGCTCTAGGGGTGGCCATATGCATTATGGTCATTGTAATTGTTTTTGTTTGTTTGTTTTTAGTTATAGCATATGCAGTGTTGCAGTATATGACAGAAAAATGCCTTCAGGAACCCTTTTTATTAAGTCACATAAAGGTGTCATGTTGAAGAGATTACCTCTAGTGAGTTTCCTACTGGTTCCTGTTGCCCAGTTCAATATTCTTAGTTGTTTTAGTCCCCATCCCCCAGTCTGTTGTTGTTGTTGTTGTTGTGTGCCGTCGAGTCGGTTCCGACCCATAGCGACCCTGTACAGGGTTTCCGAGGGTGTAAATCTTTAAGGGAGTAGAAAGCCTCATCTTTCTCCCGCGGAGCAGCTGGTAGTTTTGAACTGCTGACCTTAAGGTTCGAAGCCCAATTCGTAACCACTACGCTACCAGAGCTCCCCCAGTCTAGAGGGCAACAAATATTGAATGGCATCTAATAGGCCATCCTGGGAAGTTTTTTACTTGTAATCTTATTTAATTCTCATAATAGTACCGCTCCTCAATTTAGAGATTAAAATGTAAGACATTTATTCAACATCGTGTAGTTAACAATGATACATCAGTGATCTGAACTCTGGTGTGCCCGAGTTCAAAGTCCATGCCTATTGTTATATATCACACTATCAATATATATCACCCCAGTACACATGGCTCAGGACTCCTCCCACTAAGGATGAGCAATAAATGCTTAGGAGAATTAGCTATGTAAAGGGGAGTGACAAAGAGCAGTTTATGGAGTTATCTGGATTTTGTTTCATCGTCTGTAGAGTGTAGGTTACAAGTAATCAGACTACAAAGTTCATGTCTGAAGCTTCAGCATCCAGATTTTCTGTACAACTTTATAGTTTAGGAATCTCCCTGGTGGCACCACTATAGTGGCTTGGAGGGTTGATGGGTGCATGTCCAAAAATAAAGTTTTATTGGATTTTAGCCGAGTCATTTAGAAGGCTGACAAGCATCAGAAATTTAAATGAAAGTTTAGTTAAAACTACATGAAGGAAAAGAATACAAAGTCATTTTAATCTCTTAATATCCAATATCTCACACTTAAAATGTCTAGGCAATATAGTTCTTGAGCAATATGTAATCTGCTCAAGTAGCAGAGGCACAAGCAGATAGTGTTGTTGTTGTTATTGTTGTTACTTGCCATCAAGTCAGCTCTGACTCCCAACAACTCCTAGCGACTCCATATAGGGTTTCCGAGGAGCAGCTGGTAAGTTTCAATTGCCTACCTTGCAGTTCAAACAGGCATTGCGGTCCAGTGCTTACCCGACAGTGCCACACCAGGAGAGTGTAAAGAGTTCTAAATGAGAGACCACACATCTTTCTAAGTCTAAGTCCCACTCCCTAGTACTTTTGTGCTCCTGGACAAGTGTCTTTATTACTCCACATTTATTTTTATATAAAATCTTGATGAAAAATTCTGCCCTACATCAATCAAAGTGTTGATAGTTGAAGTTAAAGAATATATATTTTATGTAGAGGTGCTGAACACTCTAAAATGGTATATACTTAAGACTCGTGGTGGTAGCTTAATGGTGGTCGTGTGCTGTGGAGTCACTTCTGAGTCATAGTGATCCTATCTATATAAGGGCTTCAGATGCTGAAACCCTTTATGGGAACAAAAAGACACCGCTTTCTTCTACAGAGCAGCAGGTATATGCAAACTGCTCCCTTGTGCTTAGCAGCCCAACTCAGAATGCACTGCGCTACTAGGGTTCCTCATACTTAAGACTAATCTACTAATAACATTGAACAATTCATTCATTCAACAAATATTTACTAATACCTGGATGCCTATGGGGGGCACTGTAAGTTCAGCGTTGGACTGCGAATCACAAGGTAAGCAATTCAAACCCACCACCTGCTCCTTGGAAATCTATATAGGGTCACTATAAGTTGGAACCAACTTGATGGCACTTAACAGCAACAACAACAACACCCAATACCAAGAGTCCTGGTTTGGTGTTGTAGGATAAGCACTGGATCACAAGGTTGGTTTGAACCATAAGGTCAACAGATAAAACCCACCCGCTACTCCTCAGAAACCCTATACAAAGTTGCTGTGAGTAGGAACTGACTCAGTTGCACTTAACAACAATAACAACTCTTTACCACATTATGTTGTAGACCCTGGATATACCAAAATGAAAGTGATATATGTGGTTCCTTGTAGATTTTAGTGAGGGCAGATGGAATGCAGACAGGAAATAAACATACAGTATAATTTCAAATGCTGATAATAAATTGAGGTAAGTAATTTAAGTGGGGTGATGTGCTAGAGCAGGTCCCATTTGCCACATCCAGTCAGTCACCTGTTTAATTCAAGCTTAGATTGATTTTTGCATTTTCAAATGGTTAAAATAAAAATTTTTTAAAAATAGAAGAGTAATAGTTTGTGACACATGACAATTGTATGAAATTGAAATTTTAGTGTTCATAAATAGTTTTATTGGAATTCAGCCTTGCTCTTTTATTTGCTTAATGTCTGTGACTTCTTTCTTGCTACAATGGCAGAGTTTATTCGTGATGATATGGCCCACAAAGTCTAAAATATTTACTATATGTTCCTTTATACAGAAAGTTTTTTAATCCCTGAGATACAGAGTGACAAGGACCTAATTTCACTAGGTGTGGTCAGAAAAGGCTTTACAAATTTTTTCATCATTATTATCAACTTTAGAGGCCAATTTTCTTGATTGATTGCAGGACTGTTTGAATGATGTATATTCAAGTTTCTGTCAGTTACACTTGCTCAAATCTCCACAGCAAATTGTTCATCCTACTCAGCTGCTCTTTGCCACCTACCTGTGTTTTTGCACACTTCGTTCCGTTGTCAGATGGTGTGGTCCAACAGATTGTCTTAGTCTAAGGAAAACAAAATTATGAAGGTAAAACTGATCAAAATCAGGCCATTTGCTGAACCAAATAAAAATTATATTTGGATCACCTGTTGTTTGGAATTTTCTGCTTCAGTGCATCCCCCCATTAGAGAGCTAATCAGGAGCCGGCTGTGCTTGGGACTGGAGCCGTAAGTTACATGTGAGTTTTGTTAAGGCCGCCTGGTGAAATGATTAGTCTAATGCCATCCATCAGCGAGTCAGCCCTATGAATCTGGCATCGCCAGGATCAGTGTGTGCTGAACACAGATGTTGGAGACTCTCTATGCATATTGCTGAAGTGAGAGTTATACTACATTTAATCCCAGACAGAAGACATTGTAAATCAGGCAATGGCTGAAAAACACAGGTACTATATGATTTTTTTTAAATGCATATGAAAATTTGTAGATACTGCTCTGTTTTTTGGAGTACAATTATGATTTTATGCTGTTAGAAGTTCAGTGGATCCTCAAATGGACATAATTAATAACCTACCAGTCACTTCTTGGAAACCCTATACAGGGTCACTAGGAGTCTGAAAATACTCAACAACTTAATAACTTTTTTTTTTTTTTAAAGATTTTATTGTGAACTGAGTGATAGTTTACATGGAAGAACATCGGCTTTACACCAATATTTCATTGCAATGATTACAATATCCTCTGTGCATTCAACAGTATTTGCTTCCATTCCCTCTGTTGTTGTTGGTTGTTGTTTGTTTATTTGGGGGGGGGGGACGTAAAAAACCACTCAGGAATACATAATCATTTAAACAACCAAAGGGCACGTTCTACAAGTCTGCCTTCTGGCTGCCAGCACCCAATCCCTCACTTTCCAGGAGTCCAGAGTCCTCAGTTGCACCCTCTCTCCATGTCCTCATCTCTGGTGTCGCTGCTTCTCTGGATAGGGTCCCACATTCTGCTTGTGCTTTTCTCCCTTGATGGTCCTAGGGTCCTCTGTTCCTGGACTGTAAGATTAACTACTCACTACTTTTTGTTACAAAACTTCTATCTACCTTTACAGTTGTGACAGTTGCAATTAGTCATGGTAACATTTACTCACTATTGAATCATAAGAATCTTATCCCCATCTCTTTTCACCAGACATGTCTAGACAAGATAAAAACTATTCAGTGAGGACTCTGCCTTCCCCCACACACTTTTAAACTAAACTCCCTTTTGAAAAATTTTAAGCCAGTCACTTTGTGCCTTTATTGTCCTCTCATTTTAGGTAGCCAGTATCTAACTTACCCGTCCCTATCTACCATATATACAAAGGGGATAGGATTGATACTTGATGTGAAGACTTCTTTTCTCTCAGTTGGTATTTTGAGCTTGTACATCCATAAGTATAGGTCAAGTGCATCAAATTGTAGCAATTTACACTCATTTTCTTGCTCTTTTTTTTTTTTTTTTAATCTTCCTCTAGCCAAATTCTGACTATCAAGCCATCGTGGCTAGGTCAAATAGGTACTATCTGCAAGTTTGGGCATGCTTGTGCATCTTCCCTCACTTCATATCAGTTGGGTGCTTCACTCTCAGTTCTAGCCCTCTGTGGTTATGTCCTTGTCCATGGGCTCAGGTGTCTCACCACATTTTGGACCAACCAGCCCTTCCTCTTCTATCTCTCATCTCCAAGTCAACAGGCGTTTATAAAACATGGATGAATGTAGCCCATTTCTTTATTTCTGCCTTTCCCCCTCTTCCACTCACCAGTAGACCAACATGGTCTCCAGCAAGTTCAAATGCCTGCTCATGTGTTCCCTTTGAGCTTCAGTCTTGGAGAGGGGTCACTTAACAACTGTTAACAACTAATAACTGACAAAATAACCAGTGAAAAATAAAATTATTTCCAAATGTATTCATCACAACAGTATTGATGTACATTGAAAATATAGCCATACAAACATGTAGGAGTTATTTTATTTTGGTGAACAGTGGTGGACAATGCTCATTTGGATTTAAATACTGTTTTCTATAGTTTGCAGATCTCTTATAAGTATGTGGCCCGTAGATGATAGCCTTGTGTCTGGATCAGGAGTTAGTTATAGGTGAATGGACCAAATCTGTCCCCTTGCCTGATTTGGGCAATACTGTTTTAATGGAGCACAGCCTTGTATATTTATTAGCATATTGTCAATGACTACTTTAATGCTACTGTGCAGACTGAGTAGTTGTGACAGAGACCATCTGACCCATAAGCTGGAGATACTATCTGGCTTTTTATAAGAAAAGTGTGCTGACCCCTACTTTACATTACGATTTTCTGAAGGACAAGAATGGTGTTTTAAGATATTTAAAACTCATGGTATCATAGACATTTGGAGTCCTGGTGTGGCTCTGTGAGTTAGTGCGCTGGACTGCAAGGTTGGTTTGAACTGCAAAATCAGTGGATGAAGGTCCTCAACTGTTCCTCAGAAACCCTATACAGGGTCGCTGTGAGTCAGAACTGACTCCATGGCATATAACAACCAAGACATTTAAGTATTATCTGGTGAGTTGGAGGGAAATATAACAAAATTGTCTACTGGATTTCGGTGTGTTAACTCTGGATCTTGTATAAAATTCTGGAATAAACAAAGTTGGAGAATATGGTGATTACCTTACTTCTAAGACCAACCATTTATTAATATACTTGTTTGCTGTTTTTGTTTTTTAAAGAAAACTCTCTAAATGTTTATTACCATTTTATTATCTGCATCCTTCAACCCTGTTGAGTTTGCTCTTTCTAAAGGGCACTGGATGAGTCTTTAAGAGTTTAGTATTTTGAAGATATAGAAAATACTCTCTTCTAAGTAACATAACTTGTTTTTCTCTTCCCGAGGTATTTTTACCTCTTTCAGATCGGATCTCAGAGAAGATAACTGATCACTTGTTTTGCTTGAGAACTATTTCAGATACACTCTCTCTTCTACAATAGTCAATGGGTAGGTTTCTGAATGGGAAAATGGTGCTAATTTTTTTAAATCAAATCTAGAGTTGTATCAAAAAAATATAAAATATTCTGGGACAAATTGTTTTGTAAAGTCAATAGTCCTTTTTGTAACATAAAAATGGAGGTTAAAATACAATCAACTTTGCTAGGTTTTACTTGCATGTAATAGAAATGTCTTCCTTTTTTTTTCTTTTTTTTATTATTACTTCAGATAGGGCGCATCCATGCCCATTCCCATTACCTTGCAATCAAATTGTCTTTTGTCACAAAACCATTTCTGTATTTAGAGCAGAAACAGACAACAAAGGTGCAATTGTTGTTAACACAGTACACAGTGAGAAATATACACTTTCTAAAGGATGAGGGCGATCACACCTAAGTTCAGGAGCCCCCCTGGGAAAGACTGCATTGAACAGAGCTTTTGTTTTCAATAGTTGATTTCAACTCATGATGACCTAATAGTTGCATTGTAGAACTGTGCTCCATATGGTTTTCAATGACTTATTTTTTGTAAATATATGCCAAACTTTTCTCCCAAGATGGCTTTGATTAGACTTGAGCCTCCAGCCTATGGGTTAATAGCCAAGCATATTAACAGTTTGCACCACTCAGGGACTCTGCTTTCCCACAAGACTATTATTCTCCAACATACTCTTACAAAGAATGACTGAGATTTGGGGGCAGAGCCAAACATCACTTTGCTGTGGGATCTGAAGATATCACAACAGCCTGAATTTTGCTCCATTTTTTCCATCAAAAGTGTCGTGTCATATCTTCCTCTGACTAAGAGACAGCTTGCCTAAGTTATGTGTAACTGAGCTTTGCTGTTAACCCAGCATGATTTCAAGTGCAGACAGACTCCTCCTAAGGATGGCATTATCAGAAGCTGTGTTTACACCTACAAACATGGTCTGGTTCTTCTAGAACAGCCTGCAAAAGTGAAGAAAAAAATGGCTAATGTAATGAGATCAGTGCTTTGAAGTAGTAGTGGTGTCTAGGGGCCGAGATATTTACACACCCGATTTGTTAGATTATGTAGTAAGAACCAAGACCTGATGGAGGCTTCATGCTTTGTGAGCTGTTCGTTTCAGTGCTGTTTCTATTTCCATCGTGGCCTTCCTTCACTAAGTGGGCCAGCCCTTGTGAGCCTAAGGATCATTCATTCATTCATTTAACAAATAAGTTCCTATATTTGCAAGGTGTGGTTTTATGTGCTGTGAGATTATGTTAGCAGATGTAATGTGTACTGATAAGTGGTTAAGAGGATGGAATCAGACCATAGAAAAAAATATTATTTAGCTGACACTTGAAGAAATTGTAGTAGACAATGGGTCCCAGTACTGAACATTGAGCCTGAACATGAATTTCAGAGAACTTTGGGACCATTGTCTTCATTTCCTAATGAATATCACAGAAAATACTAAAATTAATTGAACTAATGAAAGATGAAATTCAAAAGCCTGGCTATAAAAGAGAGACAGAAATGACTTCTTATGAATAATGTGATATATTGAGCATTCAGGACTGGTGCAGAACCTGCAGTTTGCTGTCAGGTTTGTCATGAGAGCATAATTCTGGGAATGGAATTTGTTTCTGTGGTATTTTGTGGGGTGAAAAATTAAGGGTGGTTGTGGAGTCTTGGTATGGCGCTATAGGATAAGCTCTGGACCACAAGGCCAGTTTGAACTGCAGGATCAGCGGTTCAAACTCACTAGCTGCTCAGTGGCACTTAGAAACAACAAAGCAATTAAGCAAAAGAGTGTTTGGATCTAGTGGTCAGGATTTGAATCCTGGATATACCACTTAATTCTTTCATCTTTAGACAGACAGCTTAACCTCTTCATTCCTCTGTGTTTGAGTCAAATAGGGATGTCAAATAACTTACCAGTCAACCTGTAATAGTGGCTTGTTGTTGTTGTTGTTAAGTGCCATCAAATCAGTTCTGACTCATAGTAACCCTGTATAGGGTTTCCATGGAGCAGCCAATAGGTCTGAACCACCACCCTTGCAGTTAACAGTTCAGGGCGTATCCTCTAGTGCCACACCAGGATTCTGAACTAGTGGCTTGCATGTAGTAAGGTCTCAGCATATGTTTATGGTGTTGATGTGTGGAAATACTGTAAAGAATGGTTTGTGTTATAGAACCAATTATTTTTCTGTACCAGATAATAAATATTTTAGGCCTTTGGGGCTGCATGTAGTATGTTACTACTGCCATTACAGCAGGAAAAGAACCATAGATAATTTGTAAAGAACTAGGTGTAGCTATGCCCCAATAACTCTTTACTACCCATAACACTTTGTGGTCTGTGAACCATAGTCTCCCGACCCCTGTTTTAGAGCACTGGTCGTGATTTTGTCATTATGAATTCATGTGTTAACTCAAGGGTAAGAATGGGGAATAAATTAATAGCTCCTCCATTTATAGCTCCTAATAGCCAAGAGAACCCTGATGTGGTTCTATAGGAATAGCACTGCTCTGGTAACTACAAAGTCAGCAGTTCAAACCCACTGTCTGCTCTCAGAAACACTATAAAGGGTCCCTATGAGCCAGAACTAACTCAGTGGCTCACAAAACAACAAGTCTCTAAGAGAGAGAGTGCACAATTCAATTATAGAATTTAGAAAGTATTCAATATTTGGAATCCTGGTGTGGTGCTGTAGTATGAGCCCCTGGACTGCTTACCATAAACTTGGCATTTCAAACCCACCAGCCACTCCTTAGAAACCCTATACAGGTTTGCTATGCATTGGAACTGGGTTTGCAGCACTTAACAACAGCATCATTCTGTAAATCAAGTACAAAAGTTACCAAGTGGTATCATTTATGAGTCATTGGAGTTTAGATACTATGAGAATTGGGGATGTGATACAACATAGGTTTATGACAGTACGTCAAAAAGCATTGCTACAAGATCTTTGAACCCTTTATTGAACAAAAATATCAAAATGTGAAGCTAGGGCGGACTTCCAGAACGCAGTGCCGAGCAGGGAGCGCCATAGCGGCCGAGCCCAGACCGAAGTTATCCAAGAACCTGCTGCACATGAAGTCCATGCAAAGAGGACTAGACTCAGAAACCAAGAAGCAGCTGGAAGAAGAAGAAAAGAAAAGAATCAATAAAGAGCACTGGTACTTGGCCTTGCCAGAACTGAAAGAGAAGGAGAGCCTCATAATCGAAGAGCAGAGCTTCTCATTATACGAGGACCTTCTCTATGGAAGAATGTCGTTCCGAGGATTTAATCCTGAGGTTGAGAAACTAATGCTTCAGATGAACTCTTAAGAGCAAAGCTGAAGAAGTTGAAGATGAAGCAGTGGAACTTGATGTGTCTGATGAAGAAATGGCTAGAAGGCATGAAAGCCTGGTGGAGATCATTGGGAAAAAAAGTTTGCTAAGAAAAGAGATCATGCTAATTTTGAAGAAGATGAAAATGGAAGCATGAAAAAGACCAAGACAAAGAAGGTGTTCTTAAAACCCTAAGATTAAAAAAAAGGCCTTCCTGAAAGATAGCACATTTTGGAACTTAACTCCGATTGTTTCTCTGTAGCTTTTGATATGACAATGTGTATTTATAAATAGGTGTGTACTTTTAGAAAATGCTGTCCTTAAAACAGATGTGTGATGGATGTTATACATCCTTTGCTTAATGGTGTTCATCAGGAAGGGATTTTCTGCCCTTGATACTCGATTGTACACAGTTACTTGGTGACTTCCTACAGACCTTTTGGTCTTAGATTTTTAAAATATTGTCTGTGGTCCTTGTTCTTTAATAAATGAATATCATTGTTTTTTAAAAAAAAGTGAAGCTATCATTTCTAGACATAGCCTCTATCTTGATCTCTACACTTCTAAGGGCAGTTTTTCCATCTCTCTAACCCTTCCCTGAAGGAGCCCTACTAGCATAGTGGATTATGAGCTGGGCTGCTAACTGCAAGGTCATTAGTTCCAATCTATTAGCCGCTCTGCGGGAGAAAGATAAGGCTTTCTACTCCCATAAAGATTTATAGCCTTGGAAGCCCTATACAGGGTCACTCTGAGACAGAAATGACTTGATGGCACACAACCACCACCGACTCTTCCCTAAAGAATTTTTTACTCTTTCATTAACACCAAGTCAAAACAGCAGTTTTAGCATCTTCAAGGGACTCGAATTGTGTTCCTTTTAAATATTGTTTGATTTTGGAAAACAAAAACATGTCTGAAGGGCAAGATCAGGGATACAGGTTGGATAGGATATAATTTCCCGACAAAATTCTCATAGAACAGGCCTTGCTACCCTTGAAGCGGTACATTGTCAAGATGGAAAACAATTCCTTGGAACTTATTTCCTGACTTTTTTCTCACCAATGCATCTTCAGTTTTCTTAAAACTTCTTCATGATCATCCTATTTCCTTTGAGAAAATCTATCAAAATTGTCATTTGGAGTCTCCAGTAAAAACAGTGTATGTAATCTGAGCTGACCTCTGTGTCTTGAATTGGACTGACCCAGTGGATCCCCTGGGAAGAAGCCACTATTTCAGTTGGATGTTTTTTTTTTAAGGCACTCTAATGAGTCTAAGACAAGTATATTACTGAAAGAACTTATCTGTAGCCATCCACTGATGGCAGAGATATGTAGAGGTATGTTTTGTTTAGAATAAGCCCATGTATGTACCCCTAGTTGCAATACTTTTTGACTTACCCTAGCTTGCTTCTGCATGAGTCTTATCAGGTTGGAAACTTGTCTTGAAGACAACATTCATTTTGTAAGTTGTTTGCATGGTATTCCTTTGTCTAGAGGAGTCTTGTAGAAGGTAAAGATGGCCACAAAGTGACTTTATGTTTAATTCTTAGGCCAGGCTGATGAAGCTGGTTTGAGGGAACAAATGGAGAGATGTTGCTGTCCTTGTTGTAGTGCCATAGAGTCAGTGATGTTGACTCAAAGTAACTCTATATAGGTTTCCAGAGGAGTGGCTGATGGCTTTAAACTACCAGCCTTGCAATTCGCTTACAATTAACAATTCAGTGCTTATCCTACAGCATCACACCAGGAGAAATAGAAAATAAAAGACACAATAGTCAGGTCATATATATATTTTCTTCACTCTAATGAAGACCTTCTATAAAGTATTTAACCGGAGGGTATACATTTTATATGCGTACCATATGTATTTGGATGGTCTCACTGACACACCATCAGCTGGTCAAAAATACTGGTTTTTTGTTTGTTGTTTTTAAATAGTATAAGTGTTTTTTTTGTGTGTGTATATATTGTGTTTCCAGCAACCAATTTCAAAATATGACTTTTAAAATGCACAAGTCTAGATGAGTCAGCTGATCTTTTGCTGTATTTAGATTTCTGCTGATTTGTGGAAAGTGTCATGCTTCAACCCCCTATGAAGTCACAGCTGGCTTTTCCAGGCCACTTGCCTAGAGGTAAGGATGCCATCTGGGGCCTTACCAAACAGTGATACTAACTGGTTTACTGTAGGCAACCTTGATTATCACTGTTTGTTGTTGTTGTTAAGTGCCATGGACTTGGTTCTGACCAATAGAGACTCCGTACAGGGTTCTGAGGAGTGGCTAGTGAGTTTGAACTGCCGACCTTGTGGTTTTGAACTAACTTTGCAGTACAGAACATTAAGCCAGAGCACTACACCAGGAGTCCAGAAATCACAGGTAGTATCCTGTTTCTGGAGTCCTAGTGTGGCGCTGTGGGTTAATGCGCCAGACTGCAAAGCCATTTGAACTACAAAGTCAGTGGTTCAAACTCATCATTCACTCCTTGGAAACCCTACGCAGGGTCGCTGTGGGTCAGAACCAATTCAACAGCACTTAACAACAGCAACAACAATCCTATAACTGGTTGGTCTAACACTCCCAAGGACTGAGTATAGAGCAAAGGTTCTGAATGAAAGTACAGCTCACGTGTTATTTCAGGGTATGATGATTGTCCTTCATCTCCCTCTGAAAAGAAAAAATAATCGTAAGGACGGCTACTTATTTACATATTGTGTTTAATCCTAACAGTAACCCTGTGTGGTGACTCTTATTTTTATCCACTCTCATTTATGAGGAATTGTGAAAGATTTTCACATATCTCATGTGGACTGTCAGATGCAAGCATAGGTTAAAAGCCCAGACCCTTAACCAACAAGACAGCTTCTCTTTCCCTTACCAGTTCCAATCACATAGGGATGTGTTTACTCCTTCAAAGTTCATTATTTTGGGAATAGATTATTTCAAAATTTACATGCTTGTGCTGGCCAAATTTCAACTTCAGGAATTTGCTTTTACCTAGAAATGGACATTTTTTCTAAAACATTTATTATCATGTGATTGTATTCATTTATTCAATATAAACTGTCATAGATGGAATAAATTGCTGAATAAATCGTCCTAGAGGGAAAATGGAGCTTTGTAGGGCAAATCAGAATGGAAATGGAAGAAATCTAGGCTCTCATTGATGGCTTGCATTAACTGTGAAAAAAATGTCTTCATCAACTCTGCCTTTCCAATATTAGAAATAAGAAACTTTATGAATTGGTCTTTTATTTATACTTCTTTAACTTGCATGAAGACATGATTTGTTTAGTTTAATAAGGCTTTGATTGCAGGTATCAGCACACGAGCATTTACTGAAACTAGGTTCCTTTTAGTAAAATGCAAGCTGTGTGAAATTCATGGAAAATGCAATTACGTTCTAATTTACTCAATGCCACTGGCTTTAATTAAAGTAGATCATATTTCAACGATGCAAATTCATGATCTGCTTTAACAAAGGAATTTAAAAAAAAACCACAAGAAGGAAATTTTCTTTTTTTCTTTGAATATTAACCCCAAGTATGGTTCATCTTCAGCTGTGATTTGAGGAAGTATCAGGGCAAAGGCTGGTGTACCCTAGTACAGAGATTGTAGGATGCTTTTAAAGTCGACTTCTCCTCCTCCTCGTATATCAAAGATAAAGATTGAGTATCATGTAGGCATACAACACTACCCTTCTTTTTATCATATAGGGTGCCTTTGTTGTTGTTAAGTGCCATGGAGTCGATTCCGACCCATAGTGACCCTGTATAGGGTGCCTTAGGATACAAGTAATCAGAAATGCACAAATGAAATCTAGAACTAGGCAGGTCCAACATTGTTTCAGCGCTTCATTGAAGAACCAGACTTTTTCCAACTTCAGATAGTACACTTGATCCTTATGTGTGGCTCTTCATGAGGGCTTGACAACTTCTGTGGTTGCAGGCATCTTATAGAGACCAATGGTAATTTAGCAAGGAGGAAAAATCCCTTCCCAGATTCCCTTAGTCTGTCATGCACCCCACCCCCCAATTGGCTAGGATTGTGTCTCATGCCTATGATGTGGCAGGAAAGAAGGTGATGGGAGCAAATACCTGACTTCATTCTTAGGTAGGCTTTTCTAGCATATAGGCATCTACGGGTGGCCAGAGAATGTTTGTTGGAATAAGTGAACACCAGTGTCTGTCATACCATATACTATGTGTTCATATAGGTGTGTAATTATTTGGAAAATGGAGATCATTGATCATGCTGGCTTTGGTAATACATCTGTAAGCTAGGATTCATAAATAAGCACACATGACATTCATGGAGGGTAACTATATTTCTATCAAGATTTCCTTAGACATAGTTTCTGAATACTCAAAGTGAAATGGTTCAGAATAATTTTTTAAATAAAGTAGAGACATGCGTTCATCTATTATTAAGTTTTCATATGCTGTAGAGGAGGAGGGATTAAAGTTTCAGTTATGGGGATACTGTGATGACAATGCTTAATGATATCTTTAGTGGACCATGTAAGACAATGAATTTAAAGTGCAACAATTTATGCTAAACAAGGTTAAAACGTGGCAAAGACTGACTAGGTTTTAATGTGCTATAAGGAAATTAAAAGCCTCTGGCACTCTATAAAACACTACCCTTTGGTTTTGACTGAAGTGCCCATTACCCACCAAAGGTTTAGTCAATCATTGTACTGATAACACAATGGGTAATTGCTAAGAGGCCCTGCATAGCTAAGCAGGAGCAATTTTTAATTCCACTCTCAATTGTGAACCAAAACCAAAGTACTGCAGTGCTTTTTAAAATAGTCATTCTAATTTGTCTGATAATTTTTACTTCATTTCACAACTTAAATTGACTGATTGTCGTCAATAGGCTTTCAGTCATTAAGAGTAGTTGCTTTATATACATTTGCCGAGCTAACCATTTGTAAATAAGTTTCAATTGGTGAGTTTGTGGATGTAATTTTCAAAGAATTATTCTTGTTTTGAGTGTATATCCTTTGCAATAATGATGTTCAGATTTTGCTGGCATGCCATGGCAAGCTCCTTTTGGGATACCCTATGGTCTGTAGGGTAAGCACTGGACTGCAAACCACAAGGTTGGTGGCTAGAGCCCACCCCGACTCCTACGGAGAAAGATGAGAGTTTCTGCTCCCCAAAGATTTACGGCTTCAGAAACAGTATCCAGAGTCACTATGATTCAGAATAGACTTAACAACAACAAAAACAGTGGTTTAACAGGAGTCCTGGTGTGATAAGTGTTGGGCTGCTACCTGAAAGGTCAGAGGTTCAAACCCACCAGCTGCTTCTCAGAACTCCTTTACAGGGTGGCTATGAGTTAAAAATGAGCTCTGCTGGCATCGTGGTTACAAATCGAGATGCTGATCTCAAGGTCAGCAGTTCGAAACTACCAGCTAGAGAACGATGAGCCTTTCTGTTCCTGTAAAGATTTACAGCCTCGGGAACTCTATGCAGGGTCGCTATGAGTCGGAACTGACTCCACGGCACATAACAACAACAACAATATGAGCCAAAAATGATTCAACGGCACTTAATAACAACAATAGTCTAACAAGAATTTGATAAAAGAGAAACCAACAAATTTTTGGAATTCATTGGATTACCCCCTCTCTTTTTAGAAAGATGAAAACAGGATTTAGTTTCAGAGTTGAGTGTTCTCTGGGGATTAAGTGGGTGCCTTTAAACTAGTGCTTTTAATTGCCTACCATGGGTGGCATTGGATTACGGACACAGCAGTCATTCAGTTCATGTTTTCTATTTGGATGAATGAATTATTTAAGGATATTTGTGTTTTTATTTTTAATTACTGCTAGGAGGTGACAGAAATGCCTTATGGATCACATTGACCATGAATCATGGTAACAGAAAAAAGACAACTTCACAGCAGTGTCCTTTATTTCAGTCCTCTGGTCTTCATATTCCTAAGGGGATCTTAAGGTCATATACTTGGACTCATCAATTTAATCAGAACATTGGTGAAATGGTTATTTCCGAAAAGGAACCATTGACATTTGGTTTAATTGGCTTGGAGCAATTGTATCCCATGTGCCTCAGTGATGGGCATCTTGAATAAAACTAATAAATGAGTTGAGTTTGCAGTGTGAATCAAATGCCAGCTCTGGATTTTTTTTTTTTTTTTTTTCACGTGACCCAACTTGGCTTGTGAAGGCATCTACTCTCTGGGAAATGTGTAGATGCAAATTGTATGACTTGGCTTTAGAGAAAATGCTGAGAGAACCATTTCATAATTCTGATGTACTTTAAAAGTTAAACTCTGTTTTAAGAAATCTTACTCTCCTAAGTGAAAACAGCAGGCTTTCCAAAGACAACTCATTGGATACCAGAGCAAGAATCAAAGATTCTTGGATTAGAATTTTAGCTCTACCTCTAATTACTTAGGTGATCTGGAACAAGTCACACACCTTCTTTTACCTTAGGGGAACTATGGTTTAGTGCTGGACTGTTAACTGAAAAGCTGTCAGTTTGAAACTACCTAGATACTTCAGGGAAGAAAGACCTGAGACCTGTCAACCTACTTCCATAAAGATTACAGCCACGGAAACCCTATGGGGCAGCTCTAGTCTGTCAGTTGTGGTTGATAGGAAATTCAGTTGACTCAAGAACAACAACATAGTGGGGATCATAACTATTTATTGTATTCTTATCACATGGCTCTTTTTTTTTTTTTAAGTTTTTATTGTGAATCGAGTGATAGTTTACATGGGAGAACATCAATTTTACACTCATCCTGTCGTATTTTTTGGTTTTGAATAAACACCAAAACACTCAGGAATATATAATCATTTAAACAACCAAATTCTGCAAGCCTGCCACCTGGCTGCCAATACACAGCCATTCTCTTTCCATGAGTCTAGAGTCCTCAGCTGCTCTATCTCTCCATGTCCTCATCTCTGCCTCCATCTCTAGTGCCACTGTTTCTTTGGATAGGGTCCTACATTCTGCTTGTGCTCTTCTCCCTTGATAGTCCTAGGGTCCTCTATTCCTGGAATGTAAGATTAACTACTACTCCCTTTTCATTATCAAATTTATACCTTTGCAGTTGTGACAATCACAACTTGTCATGATAACAATTACTGACTGTTGAATCATAAGAATCTTATCCCCATCTCCTTTCAACAGACCTGCCTAGACAAGATGAAAACTATTCAGTGGGGATTCTACCTTCCCCTGCATGCTCTAAAACTAAATTCCCTCTTGCGAACTTGTAAGTCAGTCACTTTGTGTCTTCATTGCACCACCTCTCTCTCCATTTTAGGTAGCCAGTGTCTAAGTTGCCCATCCCTATCAGCCCTGTGCACAAAGAGGATAGGATTGATACTTGATGTGAAGATTCCTTCCCTCTCAGTTGGTATTTTGAGCTACTACACAGTTCCTCAAATTATAGCAATTTACAATTGTTTTCATGACATGGTTTTGAGTAGTGAAATCTTTTTTAAGGTGTGAGAAAAAAAATGGAAAGGGATGAGACAATTTTCTTTGAAGAATGAGACAATATGAGGGGTCTTCAAAAATTCCTGGAAAAATTATATTACATTTCAATTCCATGTTTCCAGAAACTTTTTGAAAGTTCCTATTATAAGCTAATATTATGAAAAACAATTGAGAGTTTAGCAGTTTCCCGTGTCTCTACAGCATAGTAAAGCAAAAAATCATAGCCACAACATATGATATAGCATGGTCCTTCTTGTTTACCATGTGGCATTCCTTAAAGAGAACCTACAGGGACAGTGGATGGCCCAATTCTGAAATGGAAGTCTAATCAGTACCGATTAAATCACAGAAATTTACTGAATATCTATTAAGTGGTGAACCTGATGTTAGGTCCACTGGGAAATCAAAAGTTTGGGTATGCCCTGGGGCAGCTATTTATCTATTAGAAAAATCAGCCAGGTGCTAGGAAAGATGATTGATGGCAATAATACAGTGCAAGCTGCAAAGTACTGTGGGGTATCAAGGTGGTGGTCTTGTTCCGACTCATAGTGACCCTTATGTACAACACAAGGAAACACTGCCTAGTCCTGTGCCATTTTCATAATTGTTGTTAAACTTTAGTCCATTTCTGCTCCACTGTGCCAGTCTGTCTCCTTGGGGGGTCTTCCTCTATTTTGCTGACGCTCAATGTTGTTGTTGTTGTTGTTGTTGTTAAGTGCCTTGGAGTCAGTTCAGACCCATAGAGACCCTGTATAGGGTTTCCAAAGAACAGCTAGTGAGCTTGAACTGTTGACCTTGTAGATCAAACTGACTTTGCAGTCCAGCACATTAACGCACAGAACCACAGTAGGACTCCTGTAGCAAGGTGGTTGTTGTTGTTGTTAAGTGCTGTCAAGTTGATTCTGTCCCATAGTAACCCTGTGTGGGGTTTTCAAAGAGCCACTGGTGAGCTTGAACCACTGACCTTACAGTTCAAATGACTTTGGAGTCTGGCTCATTAGCCCACACCACACATTAGCACCACACCAGAACTCAAGGTAGCAAGGTAGGATAGTATAATAAAGAAAGAGCTAGACCAGAAGCACTAGTTCCCTGGGTTCAGTCACTAAGTCAAGACATTAGGCAGATTATTTATTTTAATAAGTTAACGGAAAAGACTCTCCTGGGATACGTGATAAACACACACATTACCAAATTCATTCCAACAAGCAATTCAGTGGACCTTGGTTGGTTCTAAGAATCTCTCTCAATCGCTCTCTCATTCTAATGAGAAGTGATTCCTACATTCAGACAAGGATAGGAAACACTGATTTAATTGCTATAACCTAACCCTCCCTTTTTTTTTTTTTCCTATAAATTTGGAGGAGTGAAATAGACAACCATAATTGATTTTCCACATATACTTTTCATTGTTTTTCCACATGCCTTATTCTGTCTCAAGTGGGCCAAAATTTTGTCCTCCTTTCTTGGCAGATGGCTGAGGATATAGAAGGCACTCCATAACGGTTTTCCATTTGCGTGACTAAATAATAGATAGATTAATTATATATTTCAGAGACTGGTGTGGTACTCTAGGATAAGCACAGTGCTGCTTACCAAATGGTTGGTGATCAACCAACAGCCACTCCTTGGAAACCCTATGCAGGGATTTAGGAGTCAGAACGGACTCAATGGCACTTAATGACTGCAAAAATTTATGTAGTTATAGCATTGTTGTTGTTAAGTTCTTTGGAGTCCATTCTGAGTCATAGCAACCATGTATAAGGTTTCTGAGCAGCTGGTGGGTTGAATTGCCAATCTCGCAGTTAGAAATCCAGGGCTTATCCTACAGTGCCACACCAGGACTCCAATATTATTGTTGTTGCTAAGTGCCATTGAGTTGGTTCCGACTAATGACTAATAACAATGCTGTATAGAGTTTCTGAGGAGCAGCTTGCTGGTTTGAACTACAGACCTTGTGCTTTACAGTCTAGTGCTGATCCTACATCAGCATACCAGAAGTCCATCAGTGATAGGACAGGCATAGCCATGCTGTCATACATGTTGTTAGATGTAGTCCAGTCAATTTCAACCAAGTCAGCATCAATTCATTGTGACCTGATACACAACAGAATGAAACACTTCCTGGTCCTGCACCGTCCTCATCATTGTTGTTAAGTCTGATCTCTTTTCTGCTGTCCTTGTGTCATTCTGTCTCATTGAGGGTCTTCCTCTTTTTCACTGACCCTCCACTTTTCCAGCATGATCTCCTTCTCCAGGAACTAGGATCTCCTGATAATACAATCAAGTATGAGAGATCAAGTTTCACCATCCTGCCTTCTAAGAAGCATTGTGACTCTACATTTTCCAAATAGATTTGTTGGTTTAATGTTCTTTTCCAACACCATAATTCAAATGCAGTGATTCTTCTACTGTTTTCCTTACTCATTTTTCAACTTTCACATGCATATGAGGTGATTGAAAATACCATGGCTTGGGTCAGGTGTGCGTTAGTCTTCACAGTAATCTCTTTGTTCTTGAACACTTTAAAGATGTCTTCTGCAGCAGATTTCTTTAATGCAATATATCCTTTGATTTGTTAACTGCTACTTCCATGAATGTTGAATGTGGATCCAAGCAAATGAAATTTTCTGCAACTTCAATCATTTCTCCATTTATTATGATGCTATTTATTGACCCAGTTGTCAGGATTTTTTTTTTTTTTCTTTACGTTGAGGTTGAGTCCAAACTGAAGTCTTTAATTATCATCACTATTTTAATTCCTCCTTGCTTGCAGCCAGCAAGGTTATTTCATCTGCATACAGTAGGTTGTTACTGCGTCTTCCTCCAATCCTGATGTCACAGTTTAATAAGTATGGTGAAAGGATACAACCCTGGTACCCACCTTTCTGGATTTAAACCATTCAATATACCTTTGTTCTGTTCTAACAACAATGTACACATTTCTGATGAGCACAATTTAGTGGTCTGGAATACCTGTTCTTTGCAATGTTGTCCATAGTTTGTCAGGATCCACACAGTTGAAAACATTTTCATATTCAATAAAGCACAAGTAAACACCTTTCTGGAACTCTCTGCTTTCACCCAAGATCCATCTGACATCAGCAGTGATACACCTCATTTCACCTCCTCTTCTGAATCCAGCTTGAATTTCTGGTAGTTTCTTATTGAGGTGCTGTTGCAACTGTTTTTGTTTATTTATCTTCAGAATAATTTACTTTCATGTGATATTAATGATATTGTTCAATGATTTTCCCATTCTCTCTTTGGAATGGGCACAAATGTGGATCTCTTCCAGTTGGTTAGCCGGTTTGCTGTCTTGCAAATTTCTTGGCATAGATGAGTGGGTAAGAGCAGTGCTTCATCAGTTTGCTGAAAGATTTCAATTTGTATTCTGTCAATCCCTGGAAACTAATCTTTTGCAAGTGCCTTCAATGTGGCTTGGACTTACTCCTTCAGTACCATTGGTTCTTGATTATATGCTGCCTCTTGAAACCATTTCTTTTTGTACAGTGATTCTGTGTGTTCCTTCCATCTTCTTTTGATGCTTTTTGTATCATCAATATTTTGCCCATGGAATCTTTCAATATTGTAAGTTGAGACATGAAGTTTTTCCTCAGCACTTTCAGCTTGAATGCTGCTGAGCATGTTCTTCCTTTTGGTTTTCTAATTCCAGGTCTTTGCACATTTCATTATGATACTTGGCTTTGAAATTTTCTGTTCAGTTATTTTACCTCCTTGTTTCTTCCATTTGCTTTAGCTTCTCTATGCAAAGAACAAGTTTCACTGTCTCTTCTGACATCCATGTTGACCTTTTCTTTCTTTCCATTGTTTTTAATCACCTTCTGCTTGCTTCCTGTGATGTCATCCCTCAACATTTCTGTTTTTCTATCATTAGTTTCTTAAGCATCAAACCTGTTCTTGAGATGGTTCCTAAATTCATGTTAGATATATTCAAGGACATATTTTGTCCCTTGTGCTTGTTTTAATTTACTTCAACCTCAGCCTGAACTGGCATATGAGCAGTTCATGGTCTGTTAAACTCTCTGCCCCTGGCCTTGTTTTGACTGATGATATTGAGTTTTTTCCACTGTTTCTTCCCACAGATATAGTCTGTATGATTCCTGTGTATTCCATCTGGTGAGGTCTCTGTGTATAGTTGCCTTACCTATTGTTTTAAAAAGGTATTTTCAATGAATAATCATTGGTCTTTCAAAATTCCATCATGCAGTCATAAGTATCATGTCTATCACCTAGGCCATATAGTCCAAATACGGATCCTTGTTTCCAACCTTTACATCCTAATCACCAGTAGTTTTCAGTGCATCTTAATTGCATGCTTGAGCAATTTCAAACTAAATAAGTTGAATTTTTCAGTTTCTACAACACAGACTTTAGTTGTTGTGTAAATTTGAGTAACAGTGCTATTAACTGCTCCTCCTTGAGGTATATGGATATTATCCTGTCACAGACCACATTGTACTTCAAGGTAGATCTTCAAATATTCTTTTTGCTGATGAATATGATGCCATTCCTCTTGAATTTGTCATATGATTGTCAGATTCAACATATCCAATACCAGTCCATTCCAGTTCACTAATGCAGGATAGAGTGCTGGTGTGGCATTGTAAGAGAAACACTAGACCTCAAGGTCAGTTTGAAACCTAAAGCTGGTGGTTCAAACCCACCAACACATAAAAATCTTGGAACTGATTCAACAGCACTTAACAACAATAACAACACTGCCTAGGTTATACATTCATTCCATTTAATTTTTATGCATTCCATTTAATTTTTGACAACTTCCAGTGTTCTTAGGTTCATACTTTGTATATTTCATGTTCTGATTATTAATGGATGTTTGCAGCTGTTTTTCCACCTTCTGAGTTATACCCCATCAGTAAGGTCCTGAAAGCTTTACTCCACTCATGTCTTTATGGTCAACTGTACTTTGAGAGAACAACTCTTGCCCAGTAATATTTTTTGTGCTTTGCAACCTGAGTGATTCATCTGCTGGCATGATATCTAACAATGTTTTGCTGGTATTTGTAAGTAGTCCATCTTGGTAACCATTCAGAAGTAGTCCATCTCTCTTTCTTCCTTGTCTGTCTTAGTCTGAAAGCTCAGCTGAATCCTGTCAACCGTGGGTGACCCTGCTGGTATTTAAAATATTAGTGGCATAGCTTTCAACATCACAACAACACAAAAGCCACCACAAAATGACAAACTGACAGAAGAGTGGTGGTAGCTATAGATATACATGGAAAAATGTGAATCCTAAATGCATATACAGTTGTAGGCTGCTTACAGCCCAGGGATATAGAGGTTCTTTTGTTTGTTTGTTTTGCTTTATTTTTCATTGTGTTATATTCCTTGTGTGGTGCTGTAGGATAAGCACTCAACACAAAGTTGGTGGTTCAAACTTACCATCTGCTCTTCAGAAACCCAATACAGGGTTGCAATGAGTCAGAACTGACTCAACGGCATTTAACAACAATAACAAATTACTTGACAGGTGGGTGCAGTCAAGGATGGAAGAAGTGACAAGAGCTGACCTGATTTTGATGGAAACGTAGGATTTGAGTAAGTAGAATAGAAAGGACAATCATTTAGATGAGAGAAAACATAGAGAATATTGAAGAAGCAAAGAGTTATGAGACTTGATTCCGGGAACTGTTGGGGGTGGAGGCAAAAAAAATCAGACAAATTGGAATGTCAGAGGAATTCTGGGATGTACAGAAGAAAAATATCAATGTACTAGCCACTAACCTTTCCAACTCCAAATTTCTATAACTATTCTGCACGTAGTTGTTAAGTGCCATCTTGTCAGTTCTGACTCATAGTGACCCTGTAATAAGGTTTCCAAAGAGAGGCTGGTGTGTTTGAACTGGCGACCTTATGGCTAGCAGTTGAGTGCTTTTCCTACAATGCCAAACTAGGACTCCATTCTCCCTAAAGTGCTGATTTAAAGATTATACCTCCCTGGAGTCTAGGGGCTGGGGGGAAAAGATATGGACAGGGGAAACACAAAGAGCGAATTCTAGAGTTGGACATTCACTTGTATTTGAAGGCATCAAAATTCGTTTCCCCAAGGTCTGTCCAGCCATTTCTTGCCTTTCAGTGGGATACATATTAATATTGAAAATAGCGCTAGAAAGTGGACTTGATTTCATGGAACTCAGTATGCTTTATGCTTACCTTAACTACACAGCTGTCAGTGGAGCTGAGTCATCATACTCTTCATAATTGACTTATTAATTTCATAAGAAACTTTTGAGCATGCTAAAGATCACAATGATTTAGTGGCTGGATAGTATCTATATGATTCTTTGAGTTTTATATTTATTTCAAATTGTTTTGCATTTTTTAATCTACACATTTGGTTATTCATTCAGCAGATATACATAGAAGACTTAGCAAGTGTCAGATGCTGTGATTCCTTGTAATTTGGATAACAAACAACAAACCTATGAGGTTGGATGCTTTGTTGACATTTGATGCTTAATGAAATATAGACTCAGTGGTGTTAAATAATTCCATCTATTACTATTCTTAAACTTAGCTTTTACTAAATGCACTTCACTTGCTTCAACTCTACACCTGAGAAAAAATCCAGAACTCCTGAGTAACTGAAATTGATATGATCTCTTCACATTCATATTTCTGTTTCCTAGTATTTCAATCAGCAAATGCAGAGTATTCACATTGTATAGATCACAGTGCAAAAAGTCCAGATGTCCCCTTACCAGTTATTACCAAGTCAACTTCAACTCAAGGCAACTACATGTGTCCTAGAGGAGAACTGAGCCCCTGGAACTGTCCGGCTTATGACCTTTCAGAAGCAGATTTTCAGACCTTTCTTTGGAGGCATCTATGGATGGGTTTAAACTTTCAGTTAATAGCCCAGACCTTCACCAGTGGCTTCATGAGATGCCTTAGCCTCAATAAATTTATAAATTCCATTTTCTTTCAGTCAAGGAAGAAAAGTTTTCTGTCAGAGGAAACCTAAAGGTGATGGTAGAGACAAAACACCGAGGAACTGGTATATATTGAAAATTAATTAATTAAAAACAAATCAACTCAGTAAATCAGAATTAGTAAAGGGAGTCACATAAAAGCGTGAGAGAAGGCTAGAGAATGTGTCATTAGGAGGCAAAACTTCCTCTTGAAATGGTTGATGTCTGTCTCAGCTCTGCACAGGAGAAACCCCCGTGACTCAGCAAGCAGCGCAGCAAAAGCTAGCTGAGAATGAATTAAACAGGACGCTCATACAGGGAGCTCACCAGAAGTGTGACAGTCTATGCATGTGAGCTCACAGTTACAATGCGGTTCCTTTCTCCTCACTTGTGAAACATAAAAAATTGGCTATGGAGGACTTTCAGAAGAGGAATACACTGGGAGGGTAAAAGGCTTTAGTATTGAGTGGAAAGTAGAAGACTTTGACCAGAAGGCAGAACAGACCACAGGGAGGAAAAAGATGAATCATTACGGCACCTGTTGAAATGTAAACTCTCATTCTCTTTTCAGTCACCATTGTGAAGCTTCCCATTTGATTTCAGGACTAGATGACAAAAGATAGCTTGCTGCAGAGGAACGGAATGGAGAATGTGCAAAGAAGGAAATAAAGGGAGCAAGGGTGGAAGAATGGAAGGAGAGATGGGAGGAAAGAAGGAAAGAAAGGAGAGAAAGAAGAAAGGAAGAAAAGACAACTCTAGCTAAAGAATAAGATTTTGTTTGACATGGGCTCTTGGCAAAAGAGATGAAGCCACTCACTATTTTTTACTTCTTGCCTAGTTATTAATTGATTATTTTTATATAGGAATGAATTAATATTTTATAGATTTAGGAGTTAGATATCAGTCAGAAAAGGTTTTAACCAACCCCTCTAATTTCTAAGATTGTATTAACTGATGTTCAAATCCTATTACCCTCTGAAGATGAGCTAATGCTGTTTATACTATTTAAAACAGCTGATAAGAAATGGACACAGCTTTGCTCCTAAGCACACCTGTTTTAAGAGTGTCAGAGAAACTTGACTATGATTAAGTTCTGTGGTTAAGCGCAAGCTTAAAATGATGAAGAAATGATGTTAAGATGACAGAGAGGGGTATTGTTAAATCTAGATCCGCCCCCCCATTTAGAGAACCAAGATACTATAAAAAGCAAAACACCTTTTTGTCATAAATGTTCTAGCACCTGACCAAGAGTCTCCTTAGTATAAATGTGTACACTTTTTGCTGCTACCCCAAAACAAGGTTATTTATGGACCTTAAAGGAAGTTGTTGTTGTTGTTAAGTGCCGTCGAGTCGGTTCCGACCCATAGCGACCCTGTATAGGGTTTCCGAGGAGAAGCTGGTGAGCTTGAACTGCTGACCTTGCAGTTCAAACGGCTTTGCAGTGTGGCGCATTAACCCACAGCGCCACAAGGAGGACATGAAAGTGAATTCACAGAGGAGGTGCAAGACAGGTTGATGATAGCGGCTGTGAACAATCAAGACTTTGAAATAAACTAAATACCTAGCCACAAGCACCTTTTTGTTTCCTTTTCTGGGAGAGAACTAGACCAGAATAGACTAATGTGGGCTGCTGGTGAAAGGAAGCAAGCAGTGGAACCACCTTATTCAGTTTTGTAGGAAGACTTTCTTATTCTTAATGAACTAATTTCTATTTGAACTTAAGTCTATTATAGACCTAAACTCTGTCTACCCATATAAAACCCCTCATCTCATCACTGGCTAGCATTTCCGTCATTAAGCACTTACTGAGCATTCTCACATGACTTCTACAGACTTCCATTATGGAAGAAAGTGACAGTTCTGTACCTGACCTTGGATGGCATACAATGAAATTGAAGAGTTAAAGACTCATACTCTGAATTTTTTTGGAGGATATAAAAAGAAATTTCTCTTAACTTTGTTAGCCAACTTTAATACCAGCTTCCTCAGCTACTGGTGTTTTCCACTGCCCAGTAAGGCACAGCTCTGTACTGTAACTCTAAAACATAAAGGAAATCTAATGAACTTCAAAGGGAAAGATCTCGATTTTGTCACCTCTGAAAGTGTGTCACTGTAGAATAAGAACTGGATTGCTTACCACAAGGTTGGCAGTTCAAACCCACCAGCTTTTTCTTGGAAACCCTATACAGGGTTGCCATGAGTCAGACCCAACTTGATGGAAATTAACAACAACAAGAGCGATGTGGTATGTTTTCCACATCTGTCTGCCTTACTGGGACCAAGGTCTGCCTGGTTTGGGGTTTCTTGCTCCATCTATGTTAGCCTTGTCCTATTTTCATTCTTATTTTTATTACAAAAGTACTCATAATAGACCTTCCAAAGAGCTTTGAAGTTTTTTAGTGGAGTAAGAAATTGTGAAATAACCACCCAGAGAATTACAAAATCATATTTTACAAGGATGTTATGGAGCCCCTATCTTTGTAGATATTTTCATAGGTCTCAAAGCAAAAGAAAATTTGAGACAAGCTCCTCCATGACTCTAGTTAATGAAATCACCAGAGAAGGAAATAGACAGGGTGGTGGTGGTGGTGTACCATGGAGTCAGTTCTGACTCATAGTGACCCTGTATTGGGTTTCCTAGTTTGTAAATCTTTACAGGAGGAGAAAGCCTCATCTTTCTCCTGCAGAACAGTTGGTAGTTTCGAACTGCTGACCTTAAGATTAGCAGCATAACTCATAAGCACTACACTACCAGAGCTCCTTAGACAGGGTACAGAATGTTAATAAACCAATCAGCTTAATACAGAGCTTGAAGTAGACAAAAGAGTGTCCCATATTGGCCAAACTCATCCTTTCACCTTTGGACCAAAACCAAGCGTCTAGCCCAGTCCAGCAGGAATTCTTGGCCTTTCTTTTCATTCTAAGATAGAAGACTTTGATACAGGCTGATGGCAGATTAGAGGACTGATACCATAATCATCTTCATATAATCCAGTTTCTCAGACTATTTGCTCATCATACAGATTGAATGAGTATGGTGAAAGAATATAACCCTGGGATACACCTTTCCTGATTTTAAACTTCTCACTGTCCCCTTGTTCTGTTCAAATGACTGCCTCTTGGTCCCTGTACAGGTTCCTGATGAGTTCCTTAAGTGTTCTGGAATACTGTTTTTCCCAGTGTTATCCAGAGCTTGTTATGATTTATGTGTCGAAAGCCTTTGTATAGTCAGTAAAGCACAGGTAGACATCTTTCTGGTATTGTCTGCTTTCAGGCAAGATGCATCTTATGTCAGCAATGATATCCCTCATTCTATATCCTCGTCTAAATCAGGCTTGAACCTCAGACAGTTCCATGTGGATGCACTCATGTAGTCATTTTAAAATTATCTTTAGCAAAATTCTACTTGCATGTGATATTAATGATATTGTTCAATGATTTCCACATTCTGTTGGGTCACCTCTCTTGACTTTATCTCCTTGAGTTGCCATTTGAAATATTCTGTTCAGCTCTTTTACCTTCTCACTTCTTCCATTTGTTTTAGCATCTCTACTCTGGAAAGCAAGTTTCAAAGTCTCTTCATACATCCATTTTGGTGTTTTCCTTCTGTCTTGTCTTCTTAATGACCTTCTGCTTTCTTCCTGTATGATATTCTTGATGTCGTCCCACAACTCTTCTGGTCTTCAGTCATTAGTGTCTTATGCATCAAGTGTGTTCTTGATATGATCTCTAAATTCAGGTGGGATATGTTCAAGGTCATATTTTGGCTCTCATGGCCTTGTTTTAATTTTCATCAGCTTTAACCTGAACTTGCATTCATTACAATTCATGTTCTTGCCCACAGTGTGCCCCTAGCCTTGTTTTGGCTGATAATATGGAACTTTTCTACCACCTCTTCCCACTGATATAGTGAATTTGATTTGTATATGTTCCATCTGAGGAGGTCCATGTGTATAGTCATCTTTTATGTTACTTTAAAAGGTATTTGTAATGAGTAAGTCATTGTTGTTGCAAAATTTTATCATGCAATCTCCAGCATCGTTTGTGTCACCAAGGCCATAGTTTCCTAATGCCTACATTGCTTGTAGATGTATAGATTTTAGCCTATCACAGACAGCATTATTCTTCGAGACAGATCTTGAAATGTTCTTTGGACAATGAATGTGACTCCATTCCTCTTCAATTTGTCATTCTTAGCAAACCATAAAACTGTCAGATTCAAAATGGCCATACCAGTCCATTTCAGCTTTCTAATGCTTAAGATATTGATATTTATGTGTTTCATTTCATTTTTTGCCAACTTTCAATTTTCTTAGAGTAATACTTTATACATTCCATCATCCAATTATTTATGGATGTTTACAGCTTTTTCTCCTCATTTTGAGTTGCACTCCACTAGCAAACAAAGGTCCTGAAAGCTTTATTCTAGTCACAACATCATAGTAAATTCTAATTTTAAGAGTCAGGTCTTCCCTAGTCACATTTTGATTGTCTTCCAACCTGAGGGACTAATCTCCCAGCACTATATCTGACAATATTTTGGTGTTATTCATAATGTTTTCATCTTCTTACACTATATCTGACAATATTTTGCTGCTATTCATAAGGGTAATCATAAGTCTGTCTCTTGTCCTTCCTTGTCTGCCTTAATCTGGAAGTTAAGCTGAAACTTGCCATGGGTGACCCTGCTGGTATTTAAAATACCTGCAGCATAGTTTCCAGCATCACAGCCACACTCAAACCACCAAAGTGTGACAATTTGACAAATGAGTGGTGGAAAGATATTATAGTCCCCATTATTATTGTTGTTGTTAAGTGCCGTCAAGTTGGTCCTGACCCATATTATCCCTGTATAGGGTTTCCAAGGTGTGACTGGTGAGCTTGAACCTTCAATCTTGCAGTAAAAACTGACTTTGCAGTCTAGTGCATTAACCCACAGTGACACGCCAGGACCCAACAGTCCCCATCATACTAGGGAAGAAGTTGAGTACTGGAACCATCAAAAGTATCTCTAAAGCTTATGAATTGATAAAACAGTAAGTCTGGATTCTGTACACAAATATGATTTTATACCCTTTAATAAATATAGTCCTCATTATAGTATCTTTCTCATTTACTCATTATTTTCCTATACATTGTGTAAACTGTGAGTACCTATTTACTTCTCTGTGTAAAGTTCTATTTACTTCTGTTTAAAGTTCTTGACAACCAAATTCTGTTCAGTTCAAGGAAACTGGTTAAATTGTGAGTACATTGAAATTTATCACATAAACGCATAAAGTTCCTATGCATTACCTGTCCCAAGGGTTTCCTGAGGTTCCCCCTTCATCTTCCTTTTAATAAATATACAATTGTCAAGTATCTCTCAAAGATCCCATCAGAAACTTTGGACCTTTCAAGGTGACTGGTAGCTTTTTGGAGAAAGTAGACAGGAGAAGGAGTAGACTTGGAAAGCAAGTGAAGGAGATAAAAGACGAACAGTAGCCAAAGCCGAGGTGAAAAATAACATGACCTATTTGAGACTGATTTGGAAGCTCTGAAGAGAACACCAGTGTAATTTCATATATTTAATAAAATGTTTTTGGAAAGAACATCAGTGAACCAGTCTGGATGAAAATCAAATCTAGGTTTTGTCTGAAGTGATTGAAGTATAGCCAAACTGGGGCATCACATTTGTATAATATTAGATTTGGTGTCATTTGGCTCAAATAGCATTTTACAGCAGAGGAAACTCAAGTGCCAAGAGTGAAGTAAGTTATCCTGTGTCATTTAGGGTGACAAACCAGGACTAAATCCCAGGTTCTAGAATGCATTGTATGGCACTATCTTTCCCAAGAGAAATAGGAGAAACCGATTATGACCTGCATGCCAGTTCCCACCTGACAGGAAGAAGATGATCCTCAATGCAAAGATTTGAATGAGTCAGTAGACACCTTATATAGATAGAGGGTAGCTCTGTTTTACCAGATCATTCCCTTGCAGGGAATTTAGTGACTCAGGAAGCTGACCTCAATCCATTGAAGGGATGATGACTCTAGGATTTGCACTGTAGCCTCCATCTCATGTTCTTAAAGAAGGCGTCACTATCTCAGCTGAAGTTCCCCCTGACTGGTCCAGGGTGGTGACAGGATTCTCCTTATTGGAGCCCTTCAGGAAATTGCCTTCAGTCTGTTGGAGCTGGCTAGTGATGTGAAATCCATTTGCCATTTCTGCTGTTTTGCCTGGTGCTGACATTGAAGGTGTCTGTCTCATTACCTTCAGAACAGTGTTTTCTGTTGTGTGGCGAACTATGTGACTCTGTACTTTGGCATACAGAAAATCTTTGTGAATGGCAATATGAAATCTACACAAAGGTCCATAATGCTCTGCATAATAGAAAGTCCACACAAGTGAAAGTAGTCACACATCTTGGAGAAGATGAACGTTATCACATATCTCTAAATTGGGAATGTTTAAGAGTAATAGGGTTCTTTTAAGGGATAAAAGTGATGGTGATTGGAAAGGACTTAATACCATAACGTGTCCACAGTGGCAGATTCAGAGATTTTTGCATATTTCTATTTAAACTGTTTGCCCTGTGCAGAGTTGTGCTGATCCTGCTACTATCTTTTTGACTAATTTCTACCTATCTTCTGGGTTCTTTCTTTTTCTTTTTTGAGAAGAAACATGTAATTGACTTCATGTGAGTCAATATATTATAAAAGTTTCAAAGTGCAAATGTGCCTGATTCATAGTGGGAATTCCGTATTTCATACATGTTTGATAACATGAATGAAAGTTGAAAAAGCCTGTTTTAAAGCACCATTACTCTGTGACTCCCTCCTCATCCTAATGATCCTCTCATTGTGACCTAAAGAAAAGTTAAGGAGGAAGTGAGAGGGTGATTTTCCCTCTTTTGTTCTCTCTGGATTCACTTGGTTTCTAACCTCCAACTCCTGTTTTTCTCCTTTCTCCCCTTTCCCTTTCCTCCTCCTTGCTCATCTTCTTGTTTCTCCTATCTCTTCTTTTTCTCTCTTCTCTCCTTCCCTCACACCTGCTCTCTCCTTCCTTTTCTTCTCCCATCTTTTTCCCCCTTATGTTCTCTTCTCTCTTCCCTTCACTCTCTTTTGCTACCTCCTGTCATCTCTTCTCTCCTCCTATTATTTCCCACAACTGCCCTTCTCTACCCATTTGAGGTCTGCCCTTCTCTCACTGTTTCCCTTTGTTGTTGTTGTTAAGTGTCATGGAGTCAATTCTGACTCATATCGACCCTGTATAGGGTTTCCAAAGAGCTGCTGGTGAGTTTGTACCACTGATCTTGCGCTTCAAACTGACCTGGTGGTAATGCATTTTCCTGCAGTGCCACACTAGGACTCCTTAGGGCTTGATTAAGTCATGGTGTCAGTTGTTCCCCTGGTCTGTACTCTAGCAGTCACATTTAAACGAGTAGAGAGACGCTTGGAGAAGGGATTGGACTGGATGAGATGTGCCAGACCTCCTTAGGAAAGTCACATGGGAGGAGGAGT
Source organism: Chrysochloris asiatica (assembly GCF_000296735.1). Taxonomy (NCBI): domain Eukaryota; kingdom Metazoa; phylum Chordata; class Mammalia; order Afrosoricida; family Chrysochloridae; genus Chrysochloris; species Chrysochloris asiatica. Next base: position 3,469,281 of record NW_006408611.1, read on the forward strand.
TGTAGGGCTAGGAGCCATGCGCTGTGGCCGTTCAGTTTTTCTCCTTTAAATATGCCTCCGAACCACAAGTGTAGGTTGTTGCCTACCAATATGGGCTCTTCTGACAAAATCCAGGAAGTACTTTTGGAGAAAACTGAATGAATTTTTTGACAACGCTTTCCTTTTAAGTTAGCCACTTAAGCAGATGTTTACATTGTAGTATAGGGAGCCCAGAATACTGCTGCATGGGGTTTCCAGGATGTTTCTGGTGGATTTGAACCATCAAACTTGTGGTTCAAACCGACCTTGTGCTCCAGTGCTTATCCTATAGCACCATACCAGGGATGCCTGTCCCCAAATTTCAATTTGAGAGCCTGTCTTTTACCATCGTTATATACCACTGTAGATGCAAAGACTTTTTCTTTTCTCCCTGATCCTTGTAGATCTATAGGGAGATAATAGGTACTGTGGGATAATGCACTTGACCCCAAGGTTTGAACTGGAAGGTTGGAGGTTCACATTCACAGCTGCTCCTTGGAAATCCTATAGAGTCACTATGAGTCAGAACCAACTTGAATGCACTTAGCAGCAGTAACAACAGCGGCAGCAGCCATTGAATTGACTATGACTCAGGGCAGCCTCTGTTCTGTTTCACCCTCACAATTGCCTGCACATTCACATCCATCAGTCTGGCCATTGTGCTAACCATCTTGCTAAGGGTCTCCCTAACCCTCACTGGCACTCTACTTTATCAAACATGAAGTCATCCTGCACCAATTGATTTCTCCTGATGACATGTCCAAACTAAGCCAGCCAAACAGTGTTCTGTTGCGATCTGTAAGTTCTCTTTGGCTAATTTTCAGAAGTAGTAGATTGCCAGGCCTTTCTTCCTAGTCTGTCTTAGAATGAAGCTCTCCTGAAACCTGCTCAAGAGTGAACCTGGTAGTATTTGAAATATCAGTAACATAGCTCTCGACATTATAACAACACAAAAGTTAACACAGTGTAACAAACTGATAGAAAGATAATGGTTGGTTCCCATAGGAAGTAACAAAAGATGGTTAAATTTTAGCTGCATGTATATTTGTTATTTTAGAGTCCTAGTGTGGTGCTAGGACAGTTTGAAAGCACAAGGTTGGTAGTTCAAACCCACAAGCCACTCCTTGGAAACCCTCTATAAGTTTGCTATGAGCCAGAAGTGACTCAGCAGCACTTAGCAACAAGATTTGCTATTAAACACCTTAGCTTATTTTCCAGAGAAAGTGAAGGATACTCTAGATATGCTTTATAAGACAGGAAAAGTGAGCTACCAGGACTGGATGTGGAAGCTGATGCAGAAGTGGGGTGACATCATGAAGAGATTTTGCTAGTTTCAAAGTGATGCTGAGCTCTGCCTTACACCCAACCAGCAAGACAGACATGTGACTCTATGTGGCCAGGTGTGCTCCCAAAGGCTAAGGTATAGCCAAGTATATATATAGACTAATTATTTGGAAGACACTTAACACAGAATGTTGAAATATTGGATCTGACGCTCACCCACTTCTTCTATCCCTAAAGTATAAGAAAATAAGAATAAATATCAGAATAAGGCAAAGACCTACAACTGCAGATTAGCAGTTGAGGTGACCATCTCGCTGGGGTGATTTTAAAATGAAATTGCATTTGAATCAATGCCAAATGTGTCATTTTGACCATTTACTGAAATCCAACTCACTAGAACTACAGGTCATCAATTAATAGGATTTACAGGGATCGGGATCGTTAGACTAAGCGAGGGACATTTTTATTGGAAGAAAAGGCAATAGCTATTCTTGAATTAGTATGATCTCTGTGGGAGAGTTGTCATAGGTCACAAACCTTGAAAGTTATTGATTTCCTAAATTATCATATGAAACTTATATTTTACAAACTTTTAAAATCAGGCTATTATTGACATAACCCTCTTTGCTTGGTGATTTTGATAAAATACGCTGATGAACATAATCAGGTTCTTCTTGTGGATAATGATTATACAGGTTAGTTTTGGGGAAAAGGAGGACATTTAAAGAGTTCCAGTGAAATATAAATAAATAAACCTCAGGGTAGCAGCCACTGACAGAACATTATGGTGGGGTTTGACACATGTTTGAGAATGCAAGGGCCAAAATCAGGCAGGCTATGAAAAGGCAGTGTGTTGCTGTTAATGTATTTGAGTGACTGTAATTAGTTAATGTTCAACATAGCATTGTAAAATGTACTTGGCATTGGGGGTGATCTCTGTAGAAATCTACAAGTATATAGATACAGCAATCTCTGTGAGTTCAGTTCAATCTCACCCCTTTCTGAGCTATGACTTTCCAAAGAATAAATTCGTGGTCAGCCCTTTTTCACACAGGAGTGTTTTGAAAACATTGAAATCTCAGAGATGTAGAAACAACAGACCAAATTTAAAGTTGCAAGCAGCATTTTTATAACCCCTAGCCAGTTGTAGGAGTCCTGGTGTGGCATTGTAGCTTTGAACAGCAAGGTTCGTGGTTCAAACTCCTTGGAAACCCTCTACAAGGTCGTTATGAGTTGGAACTTACTCGGTGGCATTTAATAACAACAACAAGAAGTCACTTGTAAGTACCAGGACAGTTTCCAGAAAATAATGCCAATAAAACCTGGAAAGTAGCAATTAACAGTCTGGCCAAGATGGTTTCTTTCTTATAGTTTTGACTTACCTCAGGGAGTCCTGAGACTATGACTCTTGGTTTCTCATATGTTCTATCTATATGGCACCACAAGTGATGCTTACATAGTTAATAATGATTCACATGAAAGGAACACAGTCAGCGATAATGGTGGTTGTCTCTGAGTAAGGGAGGAGGGAACTAGGACTAAACATGAGAGGTTTGACCTTCTAAACATGTGAATCCACAGCAATTCTGTTTTGTGGGACCATAGCAGGATAATGCTCTGGGCTGCAAGGTCAGTTTGAGTTGCCAAGTGGGCAGTTCAAACCCACCAGTCGCTCCTCAGAAACCCTATACAGAGTCGCTATGGGTCGGAACTGACTCAACGACACTTAACAAAAACATTTATTATTTTATGCCTTGTGTGTATATGTATTTTTTTAAATTTATAACTTTAAAATATAATTTGTAGCTGTTAATGGAAAAACTATAGATATAAAAAGCCTGAATGCAGCAGAGATATCAGTAGAAATAAAGCTCCTAAGACTGGGTCAAATCTGGGGAAAGAGCTCATTCACCTTGTGAGTTTATAAAAATAATGATCCATTTATCCATGTTACAAAATTTCAGAGAACATATAAAAAAAAAAACAGTGACTATAAAAATTGATGTTATCTTAATAAGCTATAAATAAGGAGCTCTAGTAGTGTAGTGGTTATGAATCAGGCTGTGAACCTCAAGGTCAACAGGTCAAACCTACCAGCTGCGCCGTGGGAGAAAGATGAGGCTTTCTGCTCCCATAAAGATTTACAGCCTCGGAAACCCTGTTCAGGGTCGTTATGGGTCAGAACCCACTCGATGGCACTTAACAACGACAACAAGAACAAATAAGCTATAGAATTTGATTCATAGTCTTGATCCCAGCGTCATTTTCCAGCTTTTCGCAATGTGTTATGGCACTATAAGATGTTATCATTGGGAGGAGGGTACACAGGAAATCAGCATAATACTTCTGTAACCTAGAAGTCTAATATTTTTTCGTAATAAAAGTTATAATTTTTAAATGGTGACAATGGGGTAATATGCTATTCTGTTATGCCATAATCCATTCCTACTGAGGATTTTTGTCATCACTGCATCTCTACTAGTGACAAGACAAGGAAGAGATAGAATCTTCTGGGATCGCCCATAGATCTCCTGGCCTACATTTTATCCACCTGTAACTCTAGGCCCCCATAATATTTTCTACCATTAAAGAACTGACTGGGTCTGTCTTTCTTATACACCACACACATCCCGTTATTTGTTCTTAAACATATTTAAATCCTCAGAAGTAGTTTTCTCAACAGGTATTATGTACAGTTCATTAAAAAAAAAAAATCATGTGCAGTTCATTTTACTTTTCTGCTTTACTAACATGTCTGCTATTATGGTATTTGTTCAAGGGAAGAAGGCTCAGCACTTGCTGTTAGTGGGTACTACATTGGAAAAGTTGTTCTTTTAAGTGTCATCAGCCAAGTCGATTCCAACCCATAGAGACCCTGTATAGGTTTTCCAGGAAGTAGCTGGTGAGCTTGAACTGCTGATCTTGCAGTTCAAAGGGCTTTGGCGCATTAACCCACAGCACCACACCAGCATTGGAAAAGAGGAATAGGAATATGTTTCTGAGGCTTGGTGCTGCTGGTCCTGCAAGTAGGTGCAAGAAAGAAGATTAGTTGGGACAAGACTGGCCCCTGCCTATTTTCAGTGTTCTTTTCAAGGTTCCCTCCAGATTAAACGCATTTAAAATATAAGTGGCATCTGGGGGAGAAACACTTAAACATTTACAATATATTAGCCAAGAACAAATTCCAGAAGCAGTATAACTTTCTCATGGGATGGGCAATGTTACGTTTTTATCATATTATTATATCATTGTTAATTAATGTATTTGATCTATTTCAATCAATTGGCAGCACAAGACAACCTGCAGGTAACAGGACCTGAATAAAGGGTAGAGATCAGAATATCTGTAGACTCAATAGAAATAAGATGCACTGCTAACCAAATTTAGGGTTGCAAAGCTTCCAGTCACTCTGTTGGAGAAAGATGTCTGCTACCCAAAGGTTCATGTGTACTCTGTCTTATAGGGCCACCACTGTTGTTCTTAGGTGTCATAGAGTCGGTACCGACTCAGAGTAACCCTGTGTACAGCAGAACCAGAAGCACTGCCCAATCCTGGGCCAACCTCACTATCATTGCCATGCTTGAGCCCATTGATGCTGCCATTCTGTCAACCCATATTGCTGGGGGTCTTCCTCCCTTTTTGTGACCCTGTACCCTACCAAACATGATATCCTTCTCCAGCTACTGGTCCCTCCTGACAATATGTCTGAAGTATGAGAGATGACGAAGTTTGGCCATCCTGGCCTCCGAGGAGCACTTTGGCTGGACTTCTTCCGACATGGATCTGTTGGTTCTTTTGGCAGCCCATGGCACTTTCAATATTCTCCTCCAACACCATAGGTCTGATGCAACTCACTGGCAATGAGTTGGTTGGTAGAGAGATAAGATGGACAAAATATTGATCATTGTTGAAGAAGCATCTGGCTACGTGGGATTCTTTGTATTGGTATGCGTTCCGCTATTGCTATTAATCTTTGAAATTTTCTACTTAAAAAAAAAAAAAAAGCAATTTTGTACTCCACTGTATTATCAATGGATTGTCAGCATAGCTGTTAAAATAATTTTCATATAAAAGTAAAATCTTGAGTCTCATACAGATATAAAATAAACATATGTTAAATATTTTATTTAACTCATTAATGAGGAAACTGGTGAAGTGTTACAAGCAATTCAAAGCCCCCAAAATGTAAATTCATGCAGAGTAAAGGAATGTTGAGGTGCAAGGGAAAAGAGAGTCAAAGCTAGCTTATACAGTGGGGCAAAGCTGTCAACAGAACTTCTAAGGGACAGGCATAATTTGCATGTGTATAGACAAAAGTTCTTTTGCCTGATTATCAGCTAATCTACACTATACAGACTTGCAAAACAGCTTCCTCAGCATCAGAGTCAGATAACCTTCAGGGCTGTCTTCTAGAATATATGTAGATCTCTAGAGAACCACAATTTTTCTCCCTACAAGACCAAACGAAACAATTTTCAAACTTGAAGAATACCAATGCTCATTTTAAAACAAAGAAGGAGAAAATTCAAGAAGAAGAATTGGAAAACAGTTTTGAGACACATTGTAGTTGCTAAACTTATTTGGGGTATTTGGAAAATTTAATCAAGCACTCTGTACCTTCCCCTCTTCATTTGTAAGATGGGGATAATACTGATAATACCTGCTCATTAGGACTATTGTCCTTGTTAGCTGCTGTTCAGTGGCCCTTGACTTAAGGCAACTCCTTGTTTTGTAGAGTAGAATTTTTCCACAGGATTTTCTTGGCTGCAATCTTTATGGAGTCCTGGTGTGGTGCTGCAGGATAATATGCTGGATCTTAAGGTCAATTTGAATCTTAAGGTAAGTTTGTACCTCATGGTGAGCGGTTCAAACCCACCAGCTACTCCTAGGAAACCCTATACAGGTTTATTACCAGTCAGAACTGACTCGACAGCACTTAAAAACAACAAAGTTTATGGAAGCAATTTTCAGACCGTCTTCCATAGAGTTCTGAGTGTATTAGAACTACTAACCTTTAGGTGAGTTGTTGATGGTGTTAAGTGCTTTCAAGTTGGTTCTGACCCATAGCAATCCTGTATAGGGTTTCTGAGGAACACCTGGTGAGCTTGGACCACCGACCTTGTGGTTCAAACTGACTTTGCAGTCCAGCACATTAACCCACAGGGCCACACCAGGACTCCTTTAGGTGAGTACACATCACAGACCACTTTGAACCACCAAGTTCCTCATAAAGACTGTCCCCAACCATAACCAAAGCAAGTGCCATCAAGTCCTGATGTGGTTCTGATGGATAAGCGCAGGACCTGACTGCAGGTTGGTTTGAACCATGAGGTCTGCGATTCAAGCTCACCAGTTGCTCCTTGGAAACCCTATGTTAAGTTGCTGTAGGTCAGAACCAACTCAAACAGCACTTAACAACAGCCATCTTTATGGACTCCTGGTGTGGTACTGTAGGATCATCACTGAGCTACAAACCACAGGTCGGCAGTACAAACTTACCACTGCATCTTGGAAACCCTATACAGGGTCATTATGAGTCTGAACCAATTCAATGGCACTTAACAACATCTACAAGAATGTTCATGGAAGCGATTTTCAGGCCTTCTTCCACAGAGTTGTGAGTGCTTAGAACTGCTAACCTTTAGATAAGGAGACATTGTAAACCACTTGAACCACCTAAGTTTCACATAAAGACTGTCCAAAACCAAAACTGAACCCACTACCATCAAGGTGATTCTGACTGACAAGAATGCTATAGGGTAGAGTAGATCTGCTCTTTAGAGTTTCCTAGACTAAATCTTTACTGAGTAGCTTGTGGATTTGAACCACAAACCTTGTGGATAGATGAACAACACCTAACCTACCAGGGCTCCTTATAAGGACTGTGTTGTTGTTGTTGTTAACTCAGTTCTGACTCATAACAACCCTGTATAGGGTTTCCAAAGAGCTACTGGTGGGTTGGTACCCCAGATCTTGTGGTTGGCAGTCCTGTACTGATCCTACAGTGCCTCACCAGAAGTCCTATAAGGCCTGTAGTGAGAGTTCAATGAGATAATGCAGGCAAACTACTTGACAGTTGTTGTGTGCCATAGAGTCTATTCTGACACATAGCAACCCTGTATAGGATTTCTGAGGCTGTAGATATTTACAGAAGCAGAAAACCTCATCTTTCTCCAGAGAAGTGACTGGTGGGTTGGAACTGCTGAACTTTTGATTAGCAGCCCAAAGCATAATGCGCTGTGCTATCTGACTGGCTCAAAATGTTCAAAAATACTACCTATTATTGTCATTTTACCTTTAGTGAGTGTTGGGAGAATAAACTGAGATAACCAATAGGAGGTACATTATCATTTGTACATTATCAAGTATTACATAATTATGGATTAACTCCTCAGTGGTATGAATAACTCTTAATATCAGCCTGGCTTTAAGATGGGCTCGAGTAATCAAGAGAAATTGCAGGCTAGGGCAGAATCCAGCATTTTGTGTGGAAAAGGAGAACTGGGAAGGGATTTTTAGGATTGAGAAGAAAAAGCAAGAGTGGAAGAGAGTAGAGGCATGAAGGGAGGGAGCAGGGAATGGAGAGAAAGTCAATCTCTGGCTGCTCTGCAGTTGTACTAAGTGCTGACCCTCCTCCAGATCCTTTGCTGGGTATATGGACTGCCATTAGAGATGTGAAACCCCTTAATGACTGAGCTTTTAAGCCTTCCTAAGGGTTTTGAAGAAAATTCCTTAATCAACTCCAACTCTATGCATTCTACCCTGAGACCTCACTTCAGAAGGTGGGCAGAAAAGGGGGAGTTATTATTAGATGAACAGGACAAATGGAATGAAGGCCCACTCATGATTGGGTGCCTAGGCCATTCCATTTGTGAATCTAGCCTAGTCTCTTCATAAGCTCGTCCAAAAGAGCATTTCCACCGAAAACTCATCACAACCACTTTGCCTTTTCGGTTGTGCTTCAAAGCTGTGTTTGTGCCATTTGCTTGGGGCCTGAAATTGCTCCTCACATTTCCTCCCTGAAGGAGTTTACAGACGTTGTACAAAGAAATTAATTAAGTAGATTTTCCATTTGCACAGTTTTAATGAATAAATGATGTTCCTATTTGTTTATCTGCTTCCTAATTATAACACAATTCAAAACATCTTGGTTTCCTGCATTCCAACAATGTTATTGTTAAGATGGTGTTATTGCCATTCTTACAGTGCAGGTAATATTATTTTTTTAGATAGATGCCAGGTGCAGCATTCCATATTTATTGAAGTGTGATCTGCATTATTTTTCTCTTTTCATGGACTGCTTATCTGTACAAGAGCGGAGAGTTAAATAGAATGAGTCCTGGTGTGGTGCGGTATGAGAAGCACTGGATTGCAAGGTCAGTTTGAACCACAAGGTCAGTAGTTCAAACTCAACCAGCCACTCCTCGAAAACCCTATATACCGTCGTTTTCAGTCAGAACTGATTCAACAGCACTTAATAACAGCAATAGCATAGAGGGAAAGGGAGTATGATGGTTCCATAAGCACTGGACTTTGAACCACAAGGTTCCCAGTTAAGGCTTCTAGCAGCTTCATGGGAGAAAGATGAGGCTTTTTGCTCCTGAGAAGATGTAAAACTTCAGAAACCCTACATGGGGTCACTATGAGTTTCAGCTTTTCGATGTCACTTAACAACAGCAACTTAGAGGAAGAAAGCTTTTGAGGTGGGATGATCCAAAATTTGAATCCCAAATCCTCCCTTTCTTACTGGATAGATGCCTTTGTTTTCCAGGTCTCAGGATTGTATTGTACACCATGGGGAATTACTACCAAGAACATAGGTATTAAAGTTTTAGCCTTTAGACACTTTAACAGTTGTGAGTTCTTGAGTACTGCTCTCCACTAATAAATAAGAGTGTGCTTGTTAATTATCTGGTGAGTTTATCAAAAATTGGTCTGTGACTTTGATCAACATACTTAACTTTTGTCTCTTTGCTGTTGTTAAGTGTCATCTAGTCAGTTTCGGCACACAGCAAACCTGTGTATGGTTTCTGAGATGCAGCTGGTGAGTTTGAATCACTGACTTTGTGGTTCAAATCAACCTTGTGGTCAAGCACTTTATGTTCTGATTTGTAAAATGAGAGTTTGGCCTAAAGAATCTGTAGGCTCTTACAACATACAACAGGAAGATTTTATGATTCATTCATTATCATGGTCATCCTTTGCCAATGATAACTTTCTTGCCTTTCTCCTGTGAATAGTCAATACTCCCTGCTTTGCAATGTTCCTTCTGACTGATTCCTAAACTTGTTTTCTTTGTAATTTCCCCTTAGCATCTTAGTCATCCTTTATCCTCACAACTGAGCTTCTTTTGTGTTGGCTTTTGGTCCTATGTTAAACAAAGTGTATTCAAAAAGCATTATTATAAGATCGTAGAAACCTTTATTAAAGAAAAATATCAGTATGTGAAGCTTCTTTACACTTTTAGAGGGGGTGTTTCCATTTCTCTAACCCTTCCCTCAAAGAATTCTGCACTGTTTGATTCATAACATGTCAAAATCGCATTTTGGCATTCTCAAGGGTTTCAAGTTGTGTTGCCTTGAAATGTTTTTTGAATTTTAGGAACAAGAATTCTAAAATGGAAAAATCAGGGCTGCTGATAATGGATGGAGAAAGAAAGGCTTCCCAATGAAATTTTCATAGGATGGTCCTTGGTACCCTCAAAAAATGAGCAGGTGCATTGTACTTATAGAATTCTTTAGTGTATCTTTTCCAGCCTTTTTCTTAAAACTTCTTTATACTTAGTCCCACTCCCAAAAAAACAGTTGTATTTACTTCTGAGATGACCTCTCAGCTTTGAATTTAAGTGGCCCAGCAGATCCTCTTGGAAGCCACTGTTTTGATTGGACTCTTTGTTTTTGATACACCTAAGGAGAACAAGGTGGTTATGTGCCGTGGAGTTGGTTCCGACTCATAGCGACCCTGTACAGGGTTTCCGAGGCTGTAAATCTTTATGTGAGCAGAAAGCCTCATCTTTCTCCCATGGAACCACTGGTAGTTTTGAACTTCTGACCTTGCGGTTCACAGCCCAATTCATAACCACTTCGCTACTAAAGTGGAATCCTGGTATGGCACTGTGGGTTAATGCGCCAGACTCCAAAGTCATTTAAACTGCAAGGTCAGTGGTTCAAGCTCACCAGCTGCTTCTCAGAAACCCTATATAGGGTTGCTATGGGTTGGAACTGACTCAGTGGCACTTCCTAACAACAAGGAGAACAAAGTGTATTACTGGGAGAACTTGTCTGCTGCCATCCACTCATTACAGAGACATGTTTAATAAACCTATGCTGGTATGAACTAGAACCTGAGTAGCAGTCCATTTTAACTTACCATTGGAGTTTTTAGGGATTTTGCCTCTATGGACAATTCCATCCTTTCTCTGTTATGTTACTTCCTATTCCTTTCCTTGAAACTTTTTCTGTATTTCTTGATCCCTTGCAAAACCTGGCACCAATGATCTTTGTAAGCTTCTGATAAATTTTTCATCATTCTGTTGATTAAATTGTATGTATGTTGTAAATTGTATGTATGTTGTAAGTTTCCAAAATAAGTGGTAATAAGCACTAGTATAATCGGTTTTAATAATTCAACTATGTCTTCAGTGGGTACGTCAATCAAACCAATCTTACGGCTGTCTTATCTATTCTAATTCCTGGTGACCCTCTAAAACAGAGTAGCCCTACCCGCTTCAGGTTTGTTGTTTCTGTTAAGTGCCATTGAGTCAGTTCTGACCCACATCAACCCTTTATAGGGTTTCTGAGAAGTGGCTGGTGGGTTTGAACCACTAACCTTGGTATTATCCTGCAGTGCCACACCCAGGACTCCCCTTCAGGTTTACAATGCTGTAAATCTTTACATCTTTCTTCCAAAGAGTGACTAGTACATTCAAATGGCACTTTTGTTTAACAGCCAAGTGCTTAACCTCTATGCCACTAGGTTTCCTTATGAAACCAATAGGCACATATGTATCAGTTTAACATGGCAACACACCAGTTGTGCTACATGAGGATGTTTCCTCATTGCTTCCCCTTATACTATGTTTATTTTCACGTTAATTAAAGAATTTCTGGACTCCTGGTATAGTGCTGTAGGATCAGCACTTGACGTCAAGGTCACTTTGAACCTCAAGATCGGTGGTTCAAACTCACCAACCGCTCCTCAGAAACCCTATACAGGGTTGCTGTGAAACGGAACTGGCTTGAAGGCACTTTTAACAAAATCTTTCTAGAACGTTATCAGTGATGTGCTCCAAGCACAGCAAATATTGAGTGTTTACTAATTGTCATTGCGGCATGGTTGGTTAATGCATTGGACTACAAGCTCAATTTGAAACACAAAGTCTGTGGTTCAAGTTCACCAGCCACTACTTAGAAACCCTATTCAGGGTCACTGTGAGTCGGAATCCACTCAATAACACTTAACAACAGCAACACTATGTGTCTGAAATTGTGCTACCTGCTGGGAAGTTCAGAGAAAGACAAAAAAAATAAATAAATAAGTAAATAAAAATGCAGCCTTTCTCTTTGTTATTGGGAAATTTGCCTGTTGAAGGATGGATATCAGCAAGCACACAAGGAGTTTCAGATAACCTGATTTATCTTCTGGTAAGACTAAACACAGGTATTTAGTATGGCACTGTAGGGTAAACACTCGACTGCTGACTGAAATGTTGGCATTTCTAGGCCACCAGCAGCTCCTTAGAAACTGTGCTAGGCTGCTATGAGTTGGAACCAACTCAATGGCACTTGATAACAACAACTCTAATCCAAGGGAAAAGGGAAGATTTTTTTATACTCAACACTGAGGCTGAGTGAGCATACAAGGTCCATAGCTTGGTCAAAGATAGAAAAAGAATCTTTTTGAGAAGTAACGAATAACCTGTCATGGGGTGGATATCGAGGAAGGAACATTTTTGAGATAATAAATACAATTCATGTGAATTGGATTCTTGATACTGTTAAGTGCTGTCCCATTGATTCTAACTCAGCAATGCTGTTTAGGGCTTCCAAGGAGCAGCTGCTGGGTTCGAACTGCTGACCTTGTAGTTCACAGTTCAGTGCTTATCCTACAGAGCTACAGCACTCCAAAGAACAAGCCTTTTGTTGCTACGTGCCATTGAGTTGGTTCTGACTCACAGTGGCCCTATATAGGGTTTTCTAAGAGTGGCTGGTGGGTTGAACCACTGACCTTTCATTTCAAACTGACCCTGTAGTCCAGTTCATTATCCTACATACCACATCAGGACTCCTAGGCTCTGATTAATACTCAGGTATGGGACTGTGTGCCATGGTTTCTAAAGAACAGACTTTGGAAAATGCAAATCCCTGTTGGCCCTTTCTGGAAGTTTGACAAAACTTCAATTTTTGAACACTATTAAAATGTACAAGTGCCTTGTACTGTGGAAGATGGATTATACCATCCATTCATCACCACGTCATCACAGTGAACCTGGAAAAACCGGAATCTGATAGCCTTCCTTGCTGAAAACCCTTCAGTTTTCACTGATGGCCTTCAGTAAGAAAAAATTCCGTAGTATGGAAAATAATGGCTTGGGTGATGAACACAACAGTGTCTTGCATCCAGTTGCTTAGGGTGAATGCTGATCTTGGACCCATTACATAGACTTCCTGTGCCTCAATTATTACATTTTGCTAACTAGAGAAGATTATAATACTGTGTGCCTCATCCATTTGTTAGGAGGATCAAATATATCAAACACAAAATCAATGCCTGGCACACAGCTCTCAAATGTTACAATTACTGTGTCTCTTCTCACTGCTCACTTGTGAGCTTTTACTGAGTTGTTGTTGTGTGCTGTGGAGTCGGTTCCGACCCATAGCGACCCTGTACAGGGTTTCTGAGGCTGTAAATCTTTACGGGAGCAGAAAGCCTCATCTTTCTCCCACAGAATCACTGGTAGTTTCGAACTGCTGACCTTGTGGTTCGCAGCCCAATTCGTAACCACTACCCTACCAGGGTTCCTTATGAGTAGGACTCCCCCAAACCCCATCTCAGTGGACTTCTGACACAATATGCATGAGGTTCAAGATCACACAGTCTGGAGTTCAACAGCTTGACCTGACCTACTGATTCCATCATGAAGCCCTCAGCATAATACTACTTAACCTTTTAAATCTTGTTTTTGTTTTTAATCTGTAAAATGAGGAGGATAAATGAGATTCAATGTAAAAGGTTTAATTGAGCAGATAGCCTATCACTAAAACTTTTCATTGTTGTTAAATGCCGTTGAGTTGGTTCTGACTCATAGCAACCCTCACTGAAGAGCAGCTGGTGAGCTTGAACCCCCGACCTTGCAGTTCAAAGCAACTTTGCAGTCCAGTGCATTAACCCGCAGTGCCATACCAGAACTTTTTTCCAAAGTCCATTCTTTGGAATCCAACGTACACAGTCTCATACCTGAGTATTAGTCAGAATAGTAATCAGAGTCCTGGTGTGGTGTGCAGAATAATGAGCTGGACTACAGGGTCAGTTTGAAATGCAAGGTTAGTGGTTCAAACCCACCAGCCACTCCTTGGAAACCCTATAGAGGGTCCCTATGAGTCAGAACCGATTCATTGCCATGTTAAATTGTATCATTAAAAAACAAAACTAAAAACAAACCTACTGCCCTCGAGTCAGTTCGACTGATAGTGACCTGGTGCTGCTGCTGCTGCTGAAGTGTGTCATGGAGTTGGTTCCAACTCAGAGTGACCCTGAATAGGGCTGTAAATCTTTACAGGAACAGAAAGCCTTATCTTTATCCCATACAGAAACTGGTAGACTACAGCTGCTGACCTTTTAGTTAACAGCGCAATGTATAACCCGCTACGCTATCGGGGCAGGGCTCCTATGTTGTTATTGTTAACTGCCTTTGAATTGGTTCTGACTCATAGTGACCCTGTATAGGTTCTTTGACGAGTGGCTGGTGGGTTTGAACTGCCGACCTTATAGTTCAAGCTGTCCTGTAGCCTAGCACATTAGCCTGCTGAGCCACACCAGGACTCCAAATGTTGTTATTTTGTTGTGAAGTGCCATCGAGTCGGTTTCAACCCATAGTGACCCTGTATAGGGTTTCCCAGGAGCAGCTGGTGAGCTTGAACCACTGATGTTGCAGTTCAAACGGCTTTGCGTCTGGCGCATTAACCCACAGCGCCACACCAGGACTCCTATGACTCTGTTAAGACAGAGGAAAATTAGTCCTCAAGGGTCTCTGAGACTGTAAAACTTTACATCAGCAGATAACCTCATCTTATTCCCTAGGGGCAACTGGTGGGTTCAACTCATAATCAACTGCAATGCTGGGGCTCCTTACGGTCATTGTTGTTTGTTGTTGTTAAGTGCCATCGAGTTGGTTCTGACTAATAGCAAACCTGTATAGGATTTCTGAGGTTGTAAATCTTTGTGAGAGCAGAAAGCTTCATTTTTCTTCCACAAGCAATAAATGCTTGTAGAATGAATATTAGAAGTGTGGATAAAAAAAACACACCCCAAAATGTATGCATTTTCTCGTGCCTCTCTTCCTCCTTCACTGCCACTGTAGCTAATCAATCCCATTCAGCTCAATTTCCATGTCGTGTATCTAGGGATAATGCGGTCAAATGTTTACTTCCCAGGAGGACCAAGAAGATGGATGTTTATGTTTATAAGGTTGCTCTGAGCGACCTGAGAAAAATTGCAAGTGAAAAGTATTGTTCTCATCATGATTATTAATTGATCTTCCAGCCACACATCAGTTGGAATATGACTGATCCACAGGCTCTGGAGGAAGATTTATCACTTGCCTCCCAAACCTATGTATATGCCTTTCATTAAAAGCAATTATCTCCCAGCCAATGCACACATCTTGAGTCTACCGCCTTTTACTCAAAGAAATCATTAAACCTTTTTGCAGCAAGGAGCCGTCAAAAGCCACCTGATGAAAAATGACCATGGACTGGTATTTGGGCTTAATTATACAATATCTGCTCTTGGAGAGTTTCAAGGATGTTGTTTTGTTGTATCTACTCCCTCTTATGATTATTAATTTTTATCCCACCCTATCTTGTTGCTATTTTTGGAAATAGACTTCAAGTGTGTGAATTTCTCTGAGCCTCTTTGAGAGGAGGGGTGGCAGAGTCCATCGTGAGTGGTATGGATGACTGGCTAGAGTTCTGTCATTCTGGAAGGCCCACCATGTCAGGCTCTAAAGAATTATTAGTCTTGGTATCCCAGAAACTACAAAGGAACAAAGAACTCAGTTTCTTTAGAGAGACTTCAGAGCCCTCCTTCAGTAGCTCTGAACAGAGTAAGCAAGCAGAGGATAAGTTACACAGTTAATAAGATTCAAGGGAATAAGGCTGAGATAAACCACATAGCAGAGAAACTCTGAGACTTATGTGATGACCAAGGGGAGAAATACTAAAAAAAAAAAAAGAAAGGAAAGCGCTAGAAATGAAATGTGGCCCTCCTGATCTCTGCCTCTGGTCAACTTTAGCAGTCCTGACTGAGAAGGCAAGCCTGATGGAGGGAGTACAGGTTGGGGCAGATGTAACAAACCACCTCGAAGAGGAACGTTTTGGGAGCTAGAACATTTTGGCGGACTGAGTTCAATTCTAACTCATGGATAACCCAGTTGTATCAAAGTAGAAAAGTGCTCCCCAGGGTTTTCAACACCTGATTTTTCAGAAGTAGGCCACTACTTCTGAGGTACATCTGGGTAGTCTTGAATGTCCAACTTTTCAGTTAACAGGCAAACATGTCAACTGATTTTACCACTTCGGAACACCCGATTTCCACCAGCAATAGCGTAGTTTTGGGTTCCCTGAAAGACTTATATTTTAAGAAAAAAGAGACTTGATAACACAGTAAATAAGAAGGACTACATATATATATATATATATATATATATATATATATATATATATTGCTTTATTGTGAATTATGTGATAGTTTATATGGGAAGATATTAGCTTCACATTGATCCCATCATATCATCATATATCATTTCCTTGCCATGGTTACAATCCCTTCCATGCATCATCCATCAACCAAAGGGTATACCCCACAAGCCTGCCCTTCAGTCGTCAGTACGCAGCCCCTCTCCCTCTCCAGGTCCAAAGTCCCCAGCCACTCCATCTCTGGCATTACTGATTCCATGGGTAGGGTTCTGTTCTCTGCTCTTCTCCCTTGATAGTCCCAGGGAATTCCACTCCTAGACTGCAAGGTTACTCACTCCCCTCCCTTGCCACAAAACATCTACCTTTACATTTCCAACCCTCACAAGCAGTCCTGATAACAATTATTCACTTTTGTATCACAAGAGACCCATCCACAACTCCTTTCATCTGCCCCACCTAGACAGATTGGATACTACTCAGTGGAGATTCTACCTTCCTCCATGCCCTCTGGATCTAGGTTCCTTCTTGAAAGCTTGTAAGCCAGTCACTTCTTGCCTCTGTAGCCCCTCATTCTGGGTAGCCAATGTCCAAGTTGCCCATCCCTGTCCTCTCTGTGTGTGGAGGGGGGGGGAATGATCCTTGCTGTGAAGATTTGTTCCCTCTTTTGAGGTACTGCTTTCATAGGTGTATGTCAAGTTCATCATATTGTATCAGATTATTCTTTTTTCCCTCTTCTTTCTTCTTCTGGTTGAGCTCTGATCATCCAGTCATTGAATTCCAGGTCAAGTGGGTATTATCTGCAAGTGTGGGTGTTCTTATGCATATGCCCTCTCTTCTTATCAGCTGGGTGCTTCACTCTCCACTCTAGTCCTCTGTGGCTATGTCACTGACTCTGGGTCCAAGAGTCCCCTGGACTTTCCACACTGCTGGCCAACCAGGTATCTAGCCAGGTTCACAGAAGTCTACTGAGCATTTTAGGACTTAGTTCGCAGCTTCATTGCTATTTTTCCCTCACTTCCCCTTATCGTTGACAAATGTGGTCACCAATCTGAGCATGTATTCCCATTGAGTCAGTCTTAGAAGGGGGTTTGCCCTGAGGGGGACATGAACACTTGCCTTGATGTCTCCTGGCGAGCCACTTGTTTGTTCTTGTAATAGTCAGTCTGCCTATATTGTTTTGTATTTTTCCTGTCAGTCTTTCTTTCAAGAAGTATCTTCTGTTCTTCTGGCCACTTCAGGCTGGTCTGCTTATATTTTCAAGTGGAAATCTCCCCTCAGAATATTCTGGATGTTGTTCAGAATTCCACCTATGGTCTTATGTAATGCAGAGGCTCTGCAGGAAGCCTACTTCACTGGGCAAGTTGTAGCCTCATTTTAGGTATTCCAATCAGTTACAGGCAGAAGACGGACTTACAAGCTTTTTATGGTGATATTTCTGGCTATTCCTTTCTCTCCCCCTCCAGTGTCTATTTTATAGTGGTATGCCAGGGAAACCAAGATTCAAAAGACAGCCAAGCATCTTAACATTATTTCCCCCCTTTTCCCCATTCCAACCATATCTCAATCTCTGTATCCCAGAGCCCTGTAGTTCCAAGGTTGTGCATACATCATTATTTGCCTCTGTCCCACTCCAGCTTCACATTCATCCTATCATATTTCATTTCATTGCAATGATTACAATCACCTCCATGCATCATCAAATAACCAAAGGATACACCTCACAGCCCAGCCTCCCTGGCTGTCAGCAAACAGCTTCTCTCCCTCCATAAGTCCGGCATCCTCAGCCGCTCCATCTGTCCACACCAACATATCTGTCTCCATGCCTGGTCTCATTGCCTCTCTGGGTATGGTCACACTTTCCACTCTTCTCACTTGATGGTCCCAGGGACCTCCACTCCTGGGTGTAAAATCAATCTCTCTGCTCCTTTTTCCAAAATACATTAAAAAAAAAAAAACCCATCTGAATCTACAGTTCTGACCCTCACAGTCAGTCCTGGTGGTAGCTATTCACTGTTGTACCATGAGAGTCTTATCCCCATTTCCTTTGGTCAGCCTGGTCCCAAAAGATTGGAAATCATTCAGTGGAGGTTCTGCCTACCCCTGCCCCACCTGGAACTAGGATCCCTCTTGAAAGCTTGTAAGCCAGTCACCTCCTGCCTTTATAGCCCCCACCCCCCTTTTTTTTGGGTCTGGGCAGTTTCCAGCTCCCCTCAAGGTATTCTTGTCAGTTATAGCCTGAAGACGGGCTTACATGTTTTCTTTTGTGATGTTTCTGGCTATTCCACCCCCCACCCCCCCACGCACACCCTAAGTGTCTATTTCACAATCGTAGGCATGGGAGACCAGGATTAAAAAGAAGGAATTGGGATTCATAAGATGGATTGTTTGGTTTCTCAATAGCAAATTTCTGGAATACTGTATATAACGATTGTATCCTAGTAATTACGTTAAAATGGGAAGTGAAGAGAGAGCTAAGTTCCTTTCTTCAAGGAGCTGATAAACCAGTGGAGCTGGTATGTATTTTTTGGAAATAACAATCATAGTATTTATAAGCTCCTGTAAGTCAGAATGTAGAGAATGTTAATTGTGTTACGTTTATGAAGAATTTGTTAGGTGCTAGTCTCAACTGTAGTCCTGGTGTGACGCAGTGGGTTAATGTGCCAGACTACAAAGTCATTTGAACTACAAGGTCAGTGGTTCAAGCTCACACTAGCTGCTCCTTGGAAACCCTATACAGGGTCACTATGGGTTGGAACCAACTCAACAGCACTGAACAACAACAACAGTTCTCAACTCTACACATATAATCTCCACAATTTTCACAGCATCCGTCCGAGGGTTACTTTCATTGTTCTTACACCATAGATAAGACTGCAGAGGCCCAGGGAGCTTGAATCACTTGTGCAATGCCTTAGTAGCAAAGACCCCTCCAAAAGACTTCAAGAAGAAAAAAGGGGGAAGGTAAGGAGTTGTCATCTAAGTAATGTTGTTGTTGTTAAGTGCCGTTGAGTCGATTCCAACCCATAGTGACCCTGGATAGGTTTCTGAGGAGCAGCTGGTGAGCCTGAACCACCGACCTTGCAGTTCAAACAGCTTTGTTGTTGTTGTTGTTGTGTGCCATGGAGTCGGTTCCGACTCATAGCGACCCTGTATAGGGTGTCCGAGGCTGTAAATCTTTACAGGAGCAGAAAGCCTCATCTTTCTCCTGCGGATCAGCTGGTAGTTTTGAACTGTTGACCTTGCGGTTCGCAGCCCGATTCGTAACCACAGCTTTGTAGTCTAGCTCATTAACCTACAGCACCACACCATGACTCCAATCTAAGTAATGGTAAAGGAAAAGAGAAGAAGCTTGAACATTTTTTGTCATTGCTTCCTGTTAGTGGATGAGTCTCTTCCACATAGTATACACGAACTCAGGCTAACATTGACTCTGTCATTTTCTAAGGTTACTTTGTTCCTAGATAATTGAGCCAGCAGGAAATGAAACATCAAGGAAGTCCCAAACCAGATTTGTCCTTATAATCAAGTGAGGCAAAGATTCCATGGTGTCTCCTAGTTTCTTGGGGCGGGAGCAAGAGTGGGTCAGGGAAAGGTAGACTCTGGCTGGAAAGCAACAGGCCAGGGATAAATCAGTGGAAGAAAGTGAGCACAGATTTTGACGGACAGCCAACAAGATCTGCCATTGTCCCAGCTGGGACTCATACCGAGGTGTCTCTGACTCTGAAGCCTGTTTTTTTTATTCACTGAGCTGAACTACCACCACACACATGGACAACGAGGCCATAGAATAACAGAATACTTTTGAATGGTCAGTAAAGTCAGTTGGGTGAGAGTCGTCTGGTGTGGTAAACTCACTGAGTGACATTTTCCCTTAACAAGCCATACAATATCATAGGAATATTTATTATCAAATTAATTGGTGGCGCTCTGGATTAATGCACTGGACTGCAAAGTCATTTGAACCACAAGCTCGGCAGTTCAAGCTTACCAGCTACTCCTCGGACACCCTATACAGGGCAGCTATGGATTGGAAGTGACTCTATGACACTTAACAACAATATGCTTGTAATTTATTTTAATGTGATATTTCTTAGATTATGTGAATACTAACAGCAAAATTGTTTTGTAAAATCTTTCTATATGGAATTATTAGTTACAACATTATTTGTAATTGAGTGGAAGTCTTTCTTGACTTTTTCCTTTTTTCCCCTTAATTACAACTTCATTCTCAAAAAGTTATCAACAAAGTTTCATAAATGCTAGCTATTGTAACATTGTAGTTATACACAAGAAAAATTGACAAAATTAGTGATTATAAAAGCATTAGCAGCAACGAAAACAGCATTGAGTGCTGGTAGCACTTACAGACCAAACCATATGATTCTAAGCATCATTGTAATTGGTTAGTAATGACATTTCTGACGTGAGCACATTCAGGTTCAAAAAGTAAATTAGGATAGAGTTTCAGCTTAATATATGTAAGCTGGGCTTACGTAAAATGCTTTTATTGTTATAACCAACTACAGGAATATTTTTATAAAAAACAGTACATTTCTGATGAAACACTGCAAAAAACTTTTATAGGTAGTCATTTTGGTGTCACATCCTCAGACAATATCACCCATTGTCAACTCCCTATACTCCTCTAGTGATCCCACTGTGAGTCGTCCTTCAGGTACCACCACGAATAACTAGAGTGAGCAATGCCTCATTCCCTACCACACACATCTTTGATCCCAGGTTCAGTGCTGGCTGGACGTGAAAGTTCTCTGTGCAGTTTGACATAAAGGGCAGGTGAGCAGTTGTTACCAGAGTCTTCTCAATGAGAGGTCTCAGAGCTTGACGCTGATATTTACTCACAAGCAAAGTGAATGTTAACAGAGGACAGCATAGTCTTCTTGAATGATTTTGGAGAGAGAGAATCCATGATATCAAATAAAATGTAGTCTTCTATTCTCTTTGAAAGAGAATCAGGAAATAAAATCAGAAGGTGAGCCATCAAAACTATGGCAGCTCTAATTTAATAAACTGCTTGGGAATGGGGTAGGAGGCCACATAATTGCAGTGCAAAATTGTTTTGTAAAACACTTCAGTAGAAAAATCATTTCCCAAGACCTAGGAACTTATTTGTCAAAATATTTCTTCATCTTTTACTCGAAGAGAATTTAGATTTAAAATTATACTGGCAAAGTGTTTAAATCAGTCACTCTCTAATTTATTTGTTGTTAATAATATATGAAGTTATAGACCTGAGGGTGGGGACAATGACCTGATTGAAAGATGAGGTCAACAAGTTTCTGGTTCCTTGTGTTCTTTCCACTTAATGATGCTGCTGATTTAAGTTTCTGTCATTTTTACACCATGCAAAATTGAGCTCTAACTCAAGTGCATTGTACTTGTAAAGACATTGAAATCTTGAGATATAAAAATGAGACAATAGTGACGTTAACCCTGCTGATTATGATACTGTCTACAAAGCAAATCAGAAGAATTTGCATTTCTAAATGAGAAGTTGGCAACATATAATTATAAAAGGCACAGATTTCCTAAACGGAACCCCAGGAGAAGCACTGCAGCTGTCTGATGGTTAAGATACATCCATCGCCTAGCTAAGGGGTACCAAGATCAGGAAACAAGTCACACAGAGCTCCTGTGTGATTACCCTAGCCAAATGCCCCTCGTAGATCACTTTTGCGGGTCCTGGATTCCCTAACTTTCATCGATGTGACATTGAGATGCTGTTTGTGTGTGATTTTCTTGCATGAAATATTTAATGGTCAACCTGAGTTCCTTGTAGCAGGCTAATGCATTTCTTCCTGTTTTATTGGCAGTGTTTGGCTTTAGAGTCACTTATACATGTGGTGGACTTCTTAGCCCCTACTTCTTCCCAGCCACCCACCCAATCCTATTATGATGTTCATTCGTCACATGCAGTGCTGTGGTTCAGCAGAGAAACACAATTGGTATGCCGTCAAATTGCTCCTGACAGAGTGGGTTTAAAAGCTTTTAGAGAGGAAGTACAGAGGGAAGTTTTGTCTTCATGGAGTCAGTGTGGCTCATCTGTCTGTATTAAATTTCTAACAGTTACATTGAACAAGAATGACATTTTAAATAAGAGTAAGTACTGCTTAACTTTTTAATGTCATTCCTCAGAGCCAAAGACTTGATTTCTTTCTTTCTTTTTTTTCATTAATGTACATAGCTCAATTTGTAATAAGGCTTTCCTTCCTTCTCCTTTCTTCCATTGCTAATGTCTGAATGACTCTATTTTCAGCTTAGGTGGTAGAATTTCTTTCTCTTGTGATGTTTAGAGATGTTTTTAAGGGCATTGGCAACTGGTTTCCTTTACAAAGAGACCTGGTGGAGCAATGGTTTAGTGCTTAGCTTCTATCCGAGCCTCATCTTTCTCCCGCGGAACGGCTGGTAGTTTCGAACTGCTGACCTTAAGGTTCACAGCCCGATTCGTAACCACTACGCTACCAGGGCTTTGCTATTGCTGTGAGTTGAAACGCAACATCATGGTATCTAGCAGTAACAACAATCCTGTTTGGAAGAGTCCTTAAGTAGTACAAATGGTTAAGTGATCAACTGCTAACCAAAAGGCAGTGGTTTGAACGATCCCAGAGACTCCTTGGAAGACAGACCTGGTGATCAACTTCTGAAACATCATAGCGTTGGAAAGCTCTCTGGAGCACTTCTGCTCTATTCAATGGCTCACCATGAGTTGGGATAGACTTACTGGTAACTAATAACAGCAGTTCTGTCTGAAGCAGAGACTAGATCAGTGGGCGGCAGCAGCCACAATTGCAAAGACTGCTGGGAGTACAGGAAAGCTGAGGGGAGGCTGGGTCACCAGGAGAAGCACAGAGTCAGCTCTTAACAAGCTAATAGTCAGAGGGCAACAGAAACCAAGAGAACACATAAAATACCAGGTAGTCCAATTGGACAAGCAAAATGAGGCAGATGCTCCAACATCCAGGTGGACAGTCCTGGAATGGGAGGGTGCAGGTGAGAGATCAGGAGAGCTACACTAGAAGCAAATGCTAGCCTTGATACCAAGCCACTAGTCCCAGTTGCAGATTTGTATTTTATGATATGTAATTCTAGATGAATATAGCTTTTTGGTCTATGCCAAATTTAGGCTCTACTTCTCTGGGAATTTGAAAGTGTGTGAAGGTATGCTATAAATGGTAGTTGCCTTTAGGTCTATGAGGGAAAACTTTCTTCCCTTGAAAAATAAAACCTAGTTTCTTCCAAGATTAGGATTGAGAAGAGTTTTCTGCAGTGAGTTCCTGTCTGATCTGAGCCTCATGGTGTCCTCATCCTTTGTTAAGTTAATGTAAGTCTGTTTCAGCTGATGTCTCATCAGTGCTGCATGTCAAACTGGAATTTATCAAATTAAACAAACAAACATAATACGACAAACATCAATAGTCTCACTTTTAAATATATGTTTCTGATTTTGTTACAAGTAGCTGATTCTTGGACTACGTCTAGCTTCTGTAGTAGTCACATTGTCACTTAGATATACATCAGTATAGAAGAGCATGGAGACACGCATGAACAGTAGCCATTTCTTAAAGCTCTGCTAAAATGACATCTTCTATCCCCTTCCTAGCCAGTTATGGCTCCTCCTTTCACTATATTAAAAGTTTTCTCTATCTGTAGATCCTGTCAATATCCAGGCAGTAAGTAGTGGGAAATAATGCCTTTATATGCACTCCCTGTGTGTTACATCTATGCAACTGCTGGTCTGGCAGTATTAACCAAGGGGAGTGCCTACTCAGGCACTGGAGTCACGAGCAGCTAATTCCTTTCCAAGTCATGTTGTCTGATTAGCTTTGCATAAAGATCTTTGATTCTGGATTCAGGGAATAATCAATTATATTGAATAAGCTGAATTAAAAAACAATGTATTCACTATTTTAAAACTTACTAAACAATGACCCATGATTCAGATGATCATTAGTGATTTTAAGGCACCATCAAGTTTTTGGTAATACTCAAAAGCATGTGCGCTGCTGCAGGATAATGCACTGGACTGCAATATGGGTTTCAACCACAAAGTTGGCTACTTGGAATCCCTATGCAGGGTGGCTCATGCCAACCTCATTGTTCATCCCCACCTGTCCTGTTGGCCTCTTGTCTATTGAGCTGGTCATCTCTGGGCACTGGGGGTTCTTGGAAAAGATCTGCTGAGAGATAGTATAGTGAGATGATTTCTCCCCATATCATAGAAAACCTTTTCTAAAGTGTCCACACTTGCATTGTTGCTGCCACCATTGATGTTACTGTGATGTTGCCATCATTTTAGTTTCACACTGGGGCATCATACTGACGTGGGCTGAGTTTAGTGTTTCTCTTTATCTCTATCTCAGTGTCTCACTGTCTCTCTTTCCTTTACACATTATCTCCTCCCAAAGCTGTTCTTTATGACTTCTGAAGGTCCATCTCAAATTCCCAGTCCTCTCAGGGATTCCAACTATGGACCCCTGGTCACCTGGGTCTCTTATAGATTGAATAGGTTCTTGGTTACAGACTGTAGAATGTTCAATAAAAATATGTCTTGGAATTCTAATCCCTAATCCTATGGCTGCAATCCTGTTTGCGAATAAGGTTTTCTTTTTATATTAATAAGGTTCTATCAGTATAATTAAACCTGATCACTTTTGGGATATAAAAAGAACAGATTAGTCACAGCCAAAAAAAAAAGAACACAAACGGGAAGACAGAAGCACATACGAGGATCACCAAGGATCGCAGGAATACTTCATCATCCCCCAGAGCCTACAGAGAGTTCTTCCCTAGAGCTGGTGCCTGAATTTAGTCTCCTAAACTGTGAGAAAATAAATTTCTGTTCTTTAAAAAACAGAATACCATTTGTGGTATTTCTTTTACAGCAACACTAGGAAACGAACACAGGCCCAATCTCTTCCTTTAACCTTGACTACCACACAGTCTGTCCATTTGTTATATGCTGACATCAGGTCTCTCTTCTCAAGAAGTGATGGAAACTGAATTTGCTGGAACAAATTGTTGGGTGCAGAGCAGGAAAAACCCTGAACACCACCTCATGGTATTCTCTTCAGGCAATGCAGAGCCTCTGCTACTCTTGTTATGTCAAGAGTAGTAATTTCAAACCTAGACTCTGAGGATTTTCAGATCTTGGTATACATGTGATTTGGAGAACAGCTTACCGTCTCTCAAGGGACCATTTGGAAAACACCTCAGGGTCTGATCTTTACATTTAAATGAACACTGGTATTGGTTCAGAATTCTACCCTGTAATTGCCTATTTAATGTAGAATGCAGAACAGGAACCAGACTTTTCCTTTTTTCCCCTTTTGTGCTTCTGAGAAGGGATATTTACACTGACAGTGCATTTTTATTCAGCTTGATACCACCCTTTTATTTTCATGCAGATCATGGAAACGTTTGCGCTTTAATGTTAGGTGTGATAGTAGTCACAGAGGGAACAAATGTGTCTTTTGTTAACTATGTGAAGACGCAGCTAAAAACCTGTGTTTCCACCACGCTTGGCCTTTATAATTCATAGATGATCAGCTTGGGGCAAAAATGAAGAGCTGGGTACATTTCTCTGTGGGTCCACTTTTCTCACCTTCTCTCTGTCAGTATCCTGCTTCCATGCCTCACTGATGGGCAGTTTTCTCCCAAACTCAGACCTTCAAACTGAAGGCCACATAAGTTCCTGTTGGGTTCACCTATACTAGTATTTTCTCTCCAAGTCAATCACAGTTTCTCTTCCCTTAGACAGTTGTTCTAAGATTCCTTATCCTTCTGTTATTCATCTGATCTCGTTCAAGTTTACACCAAACCTAGGTTTGTGTTCTGGTGTAGCACTGTAGGATAAGCAATGGACTGCTAACTACAAGGTTGGCAGTTCAAACCCTCCAGCTGCTCCTTGAAAACCCTATATAGGGTTTCTATGAATCAGAACTGACTAAATGGTGCGTAATAGCAGCAACAAAGGTTTGTGTTTAGAAAAGGATTATGGCTTTCCCGAGTGGATGGGCTTGATTTCTTTTGGGTGCCAACCTGGTGTGTCATGTAGAGTCAAGAACTGTGGATGGTGAGTTCTGGCACTAACAAACAAGTTACCACTTTAAATATTATTATTATTATTATTTCAATTTTCTTACCTATAGAATGGTTGTAAAACCCACAATACAAATCACAAAATAGAATTGATCTTCTTACACATCAGCCCTTGAACTTGTAATGGTACTGTACAAACTTTTTCCCAATTTACTGTGAACATTGCCCAATGTTTCTCATACCTGCTCTAGGAAAGACTCCTCTTGGCAACATAAGTCTTCTTCCATCGTCTTGCTGTTGTTGTTATTGTTATGTGCTGTCGAGTCGGTTCTGACCCACAGGGCCACTGTACAGGGTTTCAAAGGAGCAGTTGGTGAGCCTGAACCACTGACCTTGTGGTTCAAACTGACTTTGCAGTCCAGTGCACTAACCCATAGCGCCACACCAGAACTTACTAGTTCTTACATGTCTTACTCTGACCCTCGGTAATGACCAAAGTGGTGGCTAAGGTACCATCATGCCTGACATGCACAGGTGGCTGAATCTCACTGAAATCCCCATGGTTCCCGCTGATGCTGATTTTGATGTTTTGGTTCTCAACACTTGTTTTTGGCAAGGATCGTGGTGCCTGGTGTTTGGGGTGCTGCTAGTACCTCTGCAAGCACAGTTACTCTGCTAATGCTGTGTCTTCTATTACCAGTTTCCTCTCTTTCATCAACACTGGTGCTATCACAACTGAAATCCCCTATGCTCCTGGCCCTGTGTCAGCAGACACCGTCCCCTTGCTCTTTTATTGCTGCATTACCCTAGGCCTCAGGCAGGGACCCCCAGGGGATTGAGCCAGGTGACAGGCTGACCATGTGTATCCCTCCCTTTTTGGAAAACACAGGCTAGCCAGTAAGCCATAAAAACACACAGGGAAGAGATTTGAGGCATATTCTTTTTTGCCTTTCTAGGCTGTAGTTTTCTACAATTAATTGGATAAGTAAGTCTCTATGAAATCCCCTAAAATTGTATAGTCTGTGAATCTTTTCAACAGAGATACCAGGACCTCAGCCAAGGCAGATAAGATAAGGTAGATAGTAAGCTTTAGCAGAGCCTAGCAGAGAACAAGGAGCTCTGATAGCGTAGTGGTTACAAATCAGGCTGTGAACCTTAAGGTCAGCGGTTCAAAACTTCCAGCCGCTCCGCGGGAGAAAGATGAGGCTTTCTACTCCCATAAGGATTTATACCCTCGGAAACCCTGTACAGGGTCACTATGGGTCGGAACCGACTCGATGGCAGTTAACAACAACAAGCAGAGAACAAAGGAGGCCTGGAGGGCAGTGGTTAAGTGCTTACCTGCTAACTGAAAGGTTGGAGGTTTGAGTCCACCAGCTTCTCCACAGTTGTTGTTTTGTTTTTCATAAGGATTGTGGTAATGGCAACCTGCTTTCATAAAGATTACAGACTTGGAAACCTTATGGGACCATTCTGCTCTGTCCTGTTGGAGTTGCTATGAGTCAGAACTAACTCAACAGCAAGAGGTTTTTGTCTCCTTTTGGTGAAGGAGAGCCAAGGTCTGCTGACCTTTTTATTCATTTATTGTATGAGTCTATGAACACTGGTAAAGACATTCATTTGTATGAATATGCTAGTGTGTTGATATGCGTGAGTTTTTCTCTATCTTATGTTTCTACTACAACCTTTTTTAGAGCAGAGTTAGTTTTCATTATAATTATATGCACACAGAAGCACATTCATCATCAAAAAGTACATTTCAAGATCTATCTTGAAGTACAACGCTGTCTGTGATAGGATAGTTACCTACATGACTTATAAGGAAGACCGGTTAATGCCACTAGTATTCAAATTTACACACTAACCACTAAAATCAGGGATGATGAAAATAGAAGAATTCTACCAACTTCTTGAGTCTGAAATTATTCAAACATTCAATCAAGATGTATTGATAATTACTGGTGATTGCAATGTAAAGGTTGGAAATAAAGAGGTTGGAAAATATGCCATTAGTGATGTAGAAATGATGCTAGAGATAGCATGATAGAATTTTGCAGGACTAATGGCTGGTTCATTATAAATACTTTTTGGACACAACATAAAAGAAGATGACTATGCATATGGACCTCACAATATGAAATACAGAAATTAAATTGACTTCATCTGTGGGAAACAATGATGGAAATGAGCCAAATCAGTAATCAAAACAAGACCAGGAGTAGACTGTGGAACAGACTGCCAGTTGCTCATATGCAAGTTCAGCATGAAACTGAAGAAAATAAAACAAGTCCATGAGAGCCAAAATATGACCTTGAATGTATCCCACATGAATTTAGAGATCATCTGGAGAACAGATTTGATGAATTAGACAATAATGACCCAGACAAGTTGTGGAATAACATCAAAAACATCATAGAGGAAGAAAGCAAAAGATCACAAAGAAGACAACAAAGAAGAAAAACATCAAAATGTGTGTCCGAAGAGATTCTGAAACTTACAGTCCAGCATAGAGATGCTAAAGCAAAAAGAAGAAATGAGGAAGTAAAAAAACTGAGTAGAAAATTTCAAATGGCAGCTCAAGAACACAAAGTCACATATTACAATGAAATGAACAAATATCTGGAATTAGAGAACCAAAAAGGAAAAACATGCTCAGCATGTCTCAAGCTGAAGGAACTGCAGAAAAAATTCAAGGCTCAACTTATAATATTGAAGGTTTCTACTGGCAAAATATTGAATGATCATCATTAAAATAATATGTACCAAAAAGAAATGGTTGATGTTCAACCATTTCAAGAGGTAGAATATGATCAAGAGGTAATGATACTGAAGGAAGAAGTTCAAGGTGCATTGCTGCATTGGCAAAGAACAAGGCACCAGGAACTGATGATATATAAATTGAAATCTTTCAAAAGCTGCTGCAGAATTGGAGACACTCATTCATCTTTGTCAAGAAATTTGGAAGACAGCTACATGGCCAACTGATTGATAAAGTCCCATATTTGTGCCCATTCCAAAGAGAGGTGACCCAGTAAATCATTGGACAATATCATCAATATCACATGCAAGTAAGTTTTTGCTAAAGATTATTAAAAATTGGTTACAACCTTACATTGAAAGGGAACTGCCAGAGGTTCAAGCAGTATTCAAACGAGGTTGTAGAACTAGTGACATCATTGCTGACATCAGATGGATCTTGACTGGAAGCAGAGAATACCAGAAAGATGGTTACCTGTGCTTTATTGACAACAAAAAGGCTTTTGATTGTGTGGATTATGAAAAGCTATGGATAACATTGCAGAGAATGTGGAACCTGTACATGCATTTGTTCTGTTGTTAGAACAGAGTAAGAGAACACTGAATGGTTTAACATTTGGAAAGCTGTGCACCATGGTGGTATTCTTTCCCTATATTTATTCGATTTGTATGCTAAGCAAATAATCTGAGAAACTGGATTATATGAAGAAATATGGCATCAGGATTGGAGGAAAACTCGCTAATAGTACATGATAAGTAGATGATACAATCTTGCTTGCTGAAACTGAAGAGGACTTAAAATTCTTAACTGATGCTTTTTCAGAGACCACAGCTTCAGTACTATGGGTTGTACCTCAAAGTAAAGAAAAATAGTAAAGAAAATGCTATTTATTGGTCACCTCTTGACCAATAAATAGCATCAAGATAAATGTAGAAAAGATTGAAGTTGTCAAAGCCTTCATTTTGCTCCGTTCAACCATCAACACTCATGGAAGCAACAGTCAGTCAAGAAATTAAACAGCGGATTGCATTAGGCAAATCTGCTGCATAAGACCTGTTTCAAGTGTTCAAGTGCAAGAATGTCAGTTTAAGGACTAAGGTTTGCCTGACCCAAGTCATGATATTTCCAGTAACCTCACAGGTATGTGAAAGCTGAACAGTGAATAAACAAGACTGTAGAAGAATTGATGTATTTGATATATGGTGCTGGAGGAGAATGTTAAAAGTACCATAGACCATCAAATAAACAAACAAACAAAAAAAACCCAACCCAAATCTGTGTTGAAAGCAGTACAGCCAGAATGCTTCTTAAAAAGTCAAGATGGCCAGACTTGGCTTCTCATACTTCAGACCTAGTATCAGGAGCGACCATTCCCTGGAGAAGGACATCATGCTTGGTAAAATAGAGGGTCAGCAAAAAAGAGGAAGACCTCCAACAAGATGGATTGGCACATTGGCAGCAGCAATTGTCTCTAACATAGCGAGAGTATGAGGTTAGTGCAGGACAGGGCAGTGTGTCTTTCTATTGTGTGTGAAGTGGCTATGAGTTGGTACTAATCTTAATGCACTTAACAACCACCACCACCACTAACAACAACCAAGCGTATTCTGTGATGCCAAGCTGTGTGAGATTCCATCAAAATTTCCCCCTGTGTTCTCTTTCCTTTTTCCCCTAAATTTATTTTGTTGTTGAGAATATATACAGCAAAACATACACCAATTCAAGAGTTTCTGCATGTAAAAGTCAGTGATAAGGCTTACATTCTTGGAGCTTTGCAACTATTCTCACCTTCCTTTTCTGTGCTGTTCCTACCTCATGAACATAAAACTCACTGCCTTTTAAAGTTTCTGTCTATCAGTTTGAGTTATTGGCAATCTGATCACTTGTAGATAGCTCTTACAAGAGCATGATGTGCGAGAAAGACATTTTTACTGTTTAAACCAAACTGTTAATTGGTTTTACGAAGACTTCAGGAGCTATATGTAAGGTTAAAAGATTATCTCAGGACAGAAGTTTCAGGGGTTCAATCACACACCATGGCTCCAGAAAGTCTGGAGTACTTGAGAAGTAGAAATTCTGCTCTCCATGCCCCCACCCCCTTTGGATCAGGATTATTTTGTAGACTCCTTGATCAAAATGTTCAATAATGGCATTGTCCAGTTCTTCTGGTCTCATGACAAAGGAGGCAGTTGTTCATGTAGGTAATTAGCCACACATTCCACATTCCATCTCTTCCTTCTTCCTCTGCTCTTGTTCTTTTTTTCCCCCCCCAATATTTGCCATCAAGTCTCTCCTGAGTACCATTTCTTCAGGATTATGACAAAAGATGATCAGTGGATTTAATTAGGTTAAAACAATCCCTCTTGGAATATTATCCTCACAGGTAACATAATGGCTCACATTGACTAAATGCACACAGTGGTCTTCAGAGATTAGTAGGTTTGGTGCCAGATGTTGGCCTAGTTTGTAGGGAGAGGTCTGATCCTTCCAGGAAATAACAATTATTGTTATATCTCATTGCTATGTCAGATCAACTGCCTCTCCTATTTCCTCTTTTTCCTCACTGCTGCTTCTTTCCTGACTTTTGTTACTGTGGACTAGCTAGTTTGTTATTGTTGTTAATTGCCATAGACTTGATTCCGACCCATAGCGACCCTGTATAGGGTTTCCAAGAAGCAGCTAGTGAGCCTGAACCATCGACCTTGCAGTTCAAATGGCTTTGCAGTCTGGCGTATTAACCCACAGCACCACACCAGGACTCTGGACTAGCTAATTAGCACAGCATATATTATATGACTATGGCATTATGGATTGTGTACAACAGTAGATAAGTGGGACACATGGAGAGCGAGAGGAGGAGAAGAAGGGGAAATCTTTGTGTGAAGTTATCTGAGAACTATGGAGCATTGGAGATTAGTAGTGTTTTGTTATTGTTGTTAGGGGCTGTTGAGTAGGTTATGACTCATGGGGACAATAGTCATAAAAGACTGAAACACTATCCAGTCCTGAGCCATCTTCATAATTGTTGTTATGTTTGACCCTATTACTGTTGCCACTGTGTCAATGTATCCCTTTGGGGGATACACTTTACCAAGCATAATGTCCTTCTCCAGGGACTGGTCCCTAATGACAACATGTCAAAAGTATCACAGATGAAGTCTCTCCATCTTGGCTTCTAAGGAGCATTCTGGCTGGACTTCTTCCAATACAGATTTGTTCATGCCTCTGACACTTCATGGTACTTTGAGAATTCTTCTCAAACACAGTAATTAAAATGCATCAATTCTTCTCAGGTCTTATTATTTATTATCCAACATTCACATGGGAGTAGTAGTATAATTATGGTTAAATTGCGTACTACTCTGTGAAATATGAGAGGGAATATAGTGTAATCATATGAACACAGGCCTTTGCTGTGCACTCCTAAAATAACATCCTGTCTTACCACTTCTTTGCTGCGCAACCTTGGACAAATTACTCAGCCTTTCTGCACTTCAGTTTTCTCGTTTATAACTTCTGGAAACTATTAGTGCCTGTCACATAGGATTTCTAAGACTATCTAAGTGAAGTAAGTACTAGAATAGTGCCTGGAAAATACTTAGTGCTCAATAAATATCATTTAAGACACTAAAATTTGCTATTATACTTACCAGTTATTTTTTAATCACCATCACCAACAATTGGTTCTGCAACTTGTTCAGTGTGGTTCTTTTTCTCTAGAGAAAGAAAGCTTTTTGGCTATGAAATATTGTTTTTGTTATTTTGTTGGTGGTGTTTTAGAAAGATAAAAGGGGAACTCAGAAGGGTCTCTAGCTATCTGAAAGGTGAATCCACTGTTATTTTAATTAGTAGGGATGGATATTTTCAGATAGCACTGAGAAAAGTGATATGATGCTTTTGAAGAGGTGCTGCTAAAGGGGAGATTTCTTATCACAGTGTGGGTTTCCACTATGCCCAGAGCCAGGTTTCAGGAAAGCACTGAGCAAGGAGAGATATTCTGAGTATTGAAAATCTCGTTATAAAGATACAAGCGCCTGAGAACATGTGACATTAAAGCCTTTCTCATAGGGACAGAAAATCCTATTCTGTTAGCTCTTTTGGTCATGTAAATCTTTTCAGGGTTCCATGGTGGCCTTTTGTATTTGTCAGGATAGATCAAATTATACTGACAAACTAATTTTTGTTTCCAGTGACAAAGGTTTATTTTTCTCTCCTTCTGCCTCCCAGGTGAGGCCACCTAGGGGTCTGGGTCATGGGTTCTCTCCACCACATTGTCATTCAAAGATCCAGGCAGATGGCCCCTCCATCTTTAACAACAGAGTCCTGGTGTGGCGCTGTGGGCTAATGTGTCAGACTGCAAAGTCGTTTGAATTGCAAGGTTGGTGATTCAAGCTCACCAGCAGCAACTTGGAAACCCTAGCGACCCTGTATAGGATTTCCAAGGAGCAGCTGGTGAGCTTGAACTGCCAACCAAATGACTAGGTAGGACCATGCAAATAGTTTGTATAAGTCTTTCATGAGGGGATTGCTTAGTTTTGCCATCTCCTTAGGGTTAAAAGGAGTCATCTCAGAAGCAGAGACTGAAGATTTTAGGACCATTAAAAAGGAAAACCTGGAGAGGAACACTAGATCCCCATTTGGAAAAGCATCAGCAGCAGAGGTAGCGGCTTGGAGCGCAGATTAGCATTGGTGGATTTTCAGCCCAAGGACTGAATGAGGCTGAGGGCCTTTGGGCAGTAGTCTGGTTTGCAGAATAGGGTGCTCTTTGGGCAGTTATCCAAAGAGCTAAAGGAGCTTGTTACCTTTGCCCAGGCAGGGCAGAGGCCAAGGGATCTCTTGGCTGAGAAGCTGAACATGAGACAGCCTGTGGAATGAATGAAAAAGGCACTCCTGACTGGAGAACTGCTGTATTTCCGGCTGTTTCTGACCCTCAGTTGCAGCCTGTTAACTTTCCTTATAAGCCCCCTAACTGTGATTTCTGTGCTGCTCCGTGCACTGGATAACTGAGGTCGCGGAGAAGTGGGAATGCCATGGAAGGGATGGTTGGTGTCAGCATAGGGTAAAGCAGGTTAGAGGTTGGAGGCATGTCTGACCTCCACCTTGCAGGAATTAGTGTTCTGATTTTGAGTTTGCTTCTCCTTCCCTGTGAAGTCAGAGAACTTCAGACATGGTCCCCATGTCATTCTTGCAGAGTAGTTTTGTTTTACATTTCTGAACATATCTTTAATGACTTGTTTAATAAAAGACAACTAGATTATTATATTTGCTTCTCCATTTGTCTATTGAAATATTCCTTTTACTTGCAGTATATATATAAGAAATTTGGTTTCTAAGAAAAGTGATGATTAGGACTTCTGAAAGGATCTTGAAGAATTCTAGGAATCCTCGGATCACTTTGAGAAATGCTGATCTAGAACAGCTTCAGTCGCTGGGGCTGAGAAAACAACAACTACAAAAACCATGAAAAGTTGTCTACCAGCCCTTGAAATGCCTCAGTTCAGAAGTGACACGAGTGAGTCACTGTTGTTCAGAACCTGTTGCCTAGACACATGATTAAGCAACTTCCATTGGACTGGAACATACAGAAAACAAATGGAATGTTTTTGAGAAACACTGTTTCTGCCAGAAACTTGCCCACTTGATATTCATTCTTGGTAGCCCTGCCTCTCTGTCCCTCGATATTATTGTTGTCAGTGACTCACTGCTTTCCTTCGAAGCTAACTCTGTAGGGTATAGAACTCAAACTCTAAGAAAGTTAGAAAACTTGAACTATCTAGGAGAGCTGAGAGAAATTGTTAAGACTTGAGCTGTGTTTATTGCCATTGTGTGGCATACTATTCTTGTTTGTTCACATCTTTGTCATCTGTTCCCCTGCGGTTGTTCTACTCCCCTGAACTATCTGGACTCGGGTAAAAGTAAAAGAATATTAGTACTAAGGATTTTGTGTACGCTCAGATCCAAAGTCCATGGTTGGTTAGACTTCTATTCGCATCACCTGTTTCCTGAGAGCTCTTTTTGCTTTCCTGTTATTCTGCATGCCAAGTAGAGTTCATTCACCTTGGGCTTCTGAAAATTTCCATGTCCACACCCCTATGACAGCGTCTTCACCACTCACCCACCATCAAGTGTTCTATGCCTTTATTGCCCAAAATTTCACGGGCGTATTTATCACGTCAGGGTCCTGCGAATGCAGAATCTTGCTTAGGTAGATCAGGGTGGGACTGAAATTCTCTTTTTTTGACAAACTCCTAGGTGATGCCAAGGCCACTTGTCCTGGGACTATTGGTGCCTGAACCTCTTATTCCAGAAGAGACTTAAGTTGCTTTTCCACATCCAGCGTGTCATTCAAAATTATTTTTCAGCTCATATATTCCTTTCCTCCCTTTTATTCCCTGGATTGTTTATCAACAATGTAGTTTTAATTTTTTTTCAAAAAACTTTTTTTCTAAAAGATCCTATGATTATCCTGTTTCCTTTGAGAAAATCTATCAAAATTACCCCTTTGGAATAAAATCAAAGCAAAACAATTACCATATCCTTCTGAGATAACCTGTCTGCCTTCAATTTAATTAGCCCAGCAACTGCCCTCCAAAGATGCTGTTTTGATTAGTCCTTTTTTCTTGAAGTCAGGCTAACAAGACTAAGACAAGTATATTGCTGAGAGAACTTGTTTGCAGCCATCCAGTGGTCATAGAGCCATGTTTAAACATGTGTTGTTTGGAATAATCCCATGGACGAATGAACTAGAACCCTCATACATAGAGAGGACTTCAAAAAGTTCATAGAAAATTTCTATTGTATTTTAATTCCACTTTTTCCATGAACTCATTTGAAGCCCCCTCATACATGGTAAGGAAGAATAAAATGTAAAATATCTCATTTTTTAAAGTCCCTCAGGCTTTCTGTATTGATTGGTCTCAGGGTGGTGGTGGTTAGTTATGTGCCGTGCAATCAGTTCCGACTCATAGCAACCCTGTATAGGGTTTCCGAGGCTGTAAATCTTTACAGAAGCAGAAAGCCTCATCTTTTTCCCGCAGAACAGCTGATAGTTTCAAATTGCCGAGCTTGAGGTTAGCAGCCAGAATCGTAACCACTATACTACTAGAGCTCCTCAGGATAAGAACCCAAATTGTTCCATTCTCCTGCAGAAACTATGAGTGGAGTAAGACAAAGAGATTTCTTTTAACAAGGATTACAATGTTATTTTTTATATGCTCTTATATGCACCAAAAGGACACTTAGCCTTTGCTCAAGGGATAGGTCTTTGGGAACTCTCACTAAGGCCAACAGGAATGTGATGTCAGATCCTTGAACTTAACTGTAGGGCATTTAGTTCCTTTACTCTCAACATTATTACTCAGATAGGATGACAGGGAAACTGGAAAAATCCCAGTTGACTTCTTGCTAGATATGTGTATGTATTGCATCAGATCTGATCATCAGTCCAGTGAAGATTCGTGACAATTTTTGGTTTGTTTATCAAAACCATATCCGACAGAGCTTGGGCAAATGAATGCTTTTTATTTTTTTCTCAGCTGTTCTGGTGCTGTGTATACTGCGGAATCGGGCCAACGGAAGGTAGTCATTCTAATTTGCTAGCACCTGCTGCGTCTGAGAATTCTGATGCAACTTAGGGAGAAACAGGCATATTTCAAAACAAAACAAAACAAAACCCAGGTGTGGTGTTCTGTGGTATTTATTTTCACTTTAAACCATGGGCCTTATGGTGGTGGCTGTGTGCCGTGGAGTCAGTTCCAACTCATAGCGACCCTGCACAGGGTTTCCGGGGCTGTAAATCTTTACGGGAGCAGAAAGCCTCATCTTTCTCCCGTGGAACAGCTGGTAGTTTCGAACTGCTAACCTTGAGGTTCACAGCCCGATTCGTAACCACTACGCTACCAGAGCTCCTTCATGGGCTGTATAAGGCCCGTGAAATCATTTGCTCTGACCCTGCCAAAGCAACCGCACTTAACAGCCATCACATTAGGGGTGAACTAATTAAATGTTTGACCAGATATGTTATTGTTGTTAACTGCTGCTGAGTAGGTTCCCACTCAGAGCGACCCTGTATCGGGTTTCTGAGGAGCAGCTGAGTTTGAACCCCAAACCTTGCTGTTCAAAATGACCTTTTTACCTAGTAATTATCCTACAGTGCCCTGCCAGCACTCTAGAACAAATAGGCTCTTGTTGTTAAGTGACTTCTTGTCAATTTCGACTGATAGTGACCCTGTATAGCATTTCCAAGGAGCGGTGCTTGGAATTGAGCCACCAACTTTGTGCTTCAAATTGACCTTGTGGTCTAGTGATTATCCTAGAGCGCCACACAAGAACAAATTTAGCAGGCAAAATATGGCGGGCTAAATTTGAAGTTGGTAATTTTGTATGGCCTGTGAATGATGTTAAAAATTTTAACAGAAAAATGTTCCCCACCCCTGCTTTAAAACCTTTGAGTTCCAAGATGGAGAGCCTTACAATTGACTGGGGCCCCCACACCTCAGCCACAGTGGTGAGTGTAGATGACCTCAGCTAGAGCAGCGTTCCCTAATGGACAGACAGCAAGGCAAAGAAATTGGGCAAGGAATTCCCCAATTCTTTTTCACATCCTTTGGGATTTTTGTTTTTCTACGTTATGAAGTTTTCTGAGCTGCTTGTGAGATTTCAAACATGAAATGGATCCAGGAAACAATGAACTAAACACCTGCTTAAAACACATGCACACATATATGAGGGGATTCAGAAAGTTCTTGAAAAAATTAAGTTTAAAGAATATGGAATTTTTCCATGAAGTTTTTGAAACCCCTTTCTGTGTACGTTTATTTTTATTTATATATATGGAATCCTGGTGTGGTGCTGTAGGATGAGAAACAGGCTGCAAGATTCGTTTGAACCACAAAGTCTGCAGTTCAAATCCACCTGTCATTCCTTGGAAGCCCTATACAAGGTCGCTATGAGTCAGAATTGACCTGATGGCACTTAACAATAACAATAACAAACTATATGGTTGTTGGTGGTTATCTGCCGTGGAGTCGGTTCCGACTCATAGTGACGCTGTACAGGGTTTCCGAGGCTGTAAATCTTTACGGGAGCAGAAAGCCTTATCTTTCTCCCACAGAACACCTGGTAGTTTCGAACTGCTGACCTTGCGGCTTGCAGCCTGATTTGTAACCACTATGCTACCAGCCCTTAACGATATATATATAATTAAAACCTCTTCATCCAGCATCACTTTAGTTGTGTTGCTTTTTAATGCCAGTGTCAGAAATAGCCCCTTTCATCTGGTTAATTGTGACGTTTTCAAGGATCACGGTTGCCCAGAGTCTCTGATCTCATCAGCCAGTGTAGAGGATCAGTGACTTTCAAACACATCTGGACTCAAACACATCCCCCATAAGAGCTTTGAAACACTATCTCTTATTTCCCACATTTTAATATAAAATTACCATTTTGAGATATTAGTAGATTCACATGCAGTTGTGAGAAATAATATAGAGAGATCTTGTAACCCTTTACTCAGTTTTCCCTAAAATGATACAATCTTGCAAATGTCTAGCCCAGTGTCATGGATGGGATATTGATATTAATGTGTGAAGACTTAGAGCGTGTCCACTACCACAAGGGTCCCTCATGTGCCCATTTGTAGCCATACCTGCTTTCTCCCCATCCTCAGCGTCCTTGGCACTGCTCTTATCTCTATTTCTCTTAATTTTAGCATTTCAAGAATGCTACATAAATGGAATCAAACAATATGTAATATTTTGAGGTTGAATTTTTATTTAGCATAATTCTCTGTAAATTCATATTGGTTATTGCATGTAATATTAACCATTCACCAGATAAAGGAAATTAGTGTTTGTTCCAATTTGGGGCTATTATAAGAAATATAACAATGTAACTAAGGATATTTTTAGTCAAATTTTTATGTAATTATAAGACTTCATTTCTATGGGATAAGTGCCCAAGAGTGCAGTTTGCATGTTTACTATTTTTCTGTATTTTTTTTTAAAAGAAATTATCATTGTTTTCCACATTGCCTGTGCAATTTTGCCACCTTCCCAAAATGTATGTGTGATTCAGTTTCTACACATCCTCATCAACATTTGTCTATTACTTTTCTTTTTGGCCATATTGAAGTTATTTCTCAGTTTGATATTGATTGAATAAGGAGCTCTGGTAGCACAGAGGTTATGAATCGGGCTGCTAACCTCAAGGTCGGCAGTTTGAAACTACCGGCCTTTCCACGGGAGAAGGATGAGGCTTTCTGCTCCCATAAAGATTTATAGTCTCGGAAACCCTGTACAGGGTCACTTTGAGTGGAACCCACTCCACGGTACTTAACAACAATAGGTAATAATGTTGACCATCATTTTTTGTGCAGAATTGTTATCTGCATGTCATCTGCCAGTGTGAAATGGCATTTGTGTCTTTTGCCTATTTCTGTTTGGATTTTTTTGGTTTTGTTTTTATGTTGAGTTTTGAGAGTTCTGTGTAAATTGTAGATATTAGCCCTTTGCTAAGTATGTGTTTTACAATTATTTTCCACACTCTATAGCTCCTATTTTTGTCCTCTTACTAGGGTCCT
Organism: Chrysochloris asiatica; assembly: GCF_000296735.1. Classification (NCBI taxonomy): domain Eukaryota; kingdom Metazoa; phylum Chordata; class Mammalia; order Afrosoricida; family Chrysochloridae; genus Chrysochloris; species Chrysochloris asiatica. Next base: position 3,508,891 of record NW_006408611.1, read on the forward strand.
GGAATGACACCATAGGATAAGCACTCAACATCAAGGTTGGTTTGAACTGCATGGTCATCAGTTCAAACTCACCAGCTGCTATTCAGAAACTGTGTACAGAGTTGCTGTGTGTTGGAACTGAATCGATAGCACTTAATAAAAATAATATAATAATGATAGGACTTCTGAGCAACTTTTTAAACATTTTATCTTTAAAAAAAAAATGGATTATATATTTGGTATCAAGCCTAAGATCCCTTTGCCTAGCTCTAGAACCCAACATATTTCTAATTTTGCTGCAAGTTTTCTGTTTCTCCATTTTACTGATAAGCCTAGCCCATTTCAGTTGATTTTTGCATAATGTGTGGAATTTAGACTTTTTTTTTGGCCTATCAGGGTCCAATTTCTCCGGTACTATTTGTTCTAATGGCTACTCTTTCTGCATTGATTTGCTTTGTACCTTTGATAAAAATCATTTGGGTATATTTGTGTCAGCCTGTTTCTAGGGTCTCAATTCTGTTTTCATTTTTCTAGGTTTCTATTCCTTCACCAATAGTGAACTTTTTTTTTAATTACTCTTGGGTTTATCTTGAACTGTAATCAGGAAGCTTGATATAGGTTTCATTAATTATTCCCACTCTTACTTTATTTTTTTCAAAATTGCTTTAGTTATGGTAGTTACTTTGCCTTTAAAACCTTCCATCTTTATTTTTACCACCTTTATGTCAGTTTGTTGTACTGTGGTGACTAGTGTGTTTCTGTGATGCTCGAAGCCATGCCATCACTATTTCAAATACGAACTATATCATCTGGTATGGACAGGTTTAAGCAGAGCTTTCAGATTAAGAAAGGCCTGGAAATCTATTTCCAAAATGTAACTAATGAAAACCTTATAGATTATAGCAGAATACTGACTGACTCACTTGCTTTGGATACTTCATAAGAAGGAATCGTCCACTGGTGGAGGCATGATGTATGGTCATTTAGAAGATTAATGAGAGCAAGGGACACCCTCAGCGATTCTAATTGGCACAATAGTTGCAATGATGGATTTGCGCATCAGAGTTCTACTCTAATGCACGTGGTGTCATCACAATCAATTCCATGGGAACTGGTTTGTGTTTTTATATATCTTGCAAAACATATGCTAAATTTAATAGGATATAGGATCAGCACTGGACTGCAAACCACAAGATTGGCAGTTCAAACCCACCAGCTGCTCCTTGGAAAACCTATTTTGTTGTTAAGTGCTGTCAAGTTGGTTCCCACCCGTAGTGAGCCTGCATAGGGTTTCTAAGGAGCGGCTGGTGGGTTTGAACAACCAACTATGTAGTTCTAACTGACCTTGTGATCCAGTGCATTATCCTGCAGTGTCATACCAGGACTCCTAGAAACCCTATACAGGGTCGCTAGGAGTCAGAACTGACTGAACGGACTATAACAACAACAACAATATAATACTAATGGCTTTGGCATTTCTGAATCAGAGTCTCTCAACAGAGGAAAAATATATATCTAGTGATAGCAAGCTACATGCTTCAAGGAAATATACAGAAGGCAGAGAAAGACAGGAATTTACCAGGTTAATTATTAATAGATTGGAGATTTCTGAAAAATCTTTGATTTCTCAAGGTAGTTCTAGTCTCAGGTCAATGCAATAATGATATTTAGTTTGGCCCCAAAAATGTGTCATTCTTTGTAAAGTAGAAGAGACACTGTAGTGAAAGATACATGGTGTGTCGCTGAGCTAATAGATCTTGAGAAAGGGTACATATGGACAATGAGATATAGAAAGTATTTCCTTTATAATTGTCCTTGACTGTGGATCTGAGGGGTATGCGTGCCCTTATCTGAAGTTCTGGAGTCCTGGTGTGGCGCTGTGGGTTGAAGCACTAGACTGTAAAGTCAGTTTGAACTACAAGATCAGTGGTTCAAACTCAACACTTGGAAACCTTATGCAGGGTCGCTGTGGGTCGAAACTGACTTTAAGGCACTTAACAACAACAACAACTTGAAACTCATTGTTCTAAGCAAAGATTGTTAAGCAAAATTCTTGCTTAGATGTTCAGCCCAGAGGTTAAATAGAGACAGGTATCATTTTGTGTCTTTTGTTTAGAGTTTATTTTGAACTGTAATCAGGAAGCAATTAAAATGCATGTTATTTGTCTCATGATTTCCTTTATGGAGAGAGCTAGTTTTGTATCTAATTATTGGATGAGAATCTGTCTGAAAAGAAAATAGGCAATACATGATTGTAAAGACAAGAAATTACCTATAGAATCTTAGGTACATTGTTGTTGTCAGGTGCCATGGAGTCGGAACCGACTCATAGCAACCCCATTCACAGCAGAACGAAACAATGTCCAATCCTGGGCCAACCTCACTACCACTGCCACACTTGACGCCATCAATCATGCCACCTGGCTGATCCATCTCGTTGGAGGTCTTCCTCTTTTTCTCTGACCCTCCACCTTACTCTGCATGACGTCCGTCTCCAGCGACTGTTCTCTCCAGACAATGTATCCAAAGTAGGAAAGATGAAGCTTAGCCATCTTGGCCTCCAAGGAGCATTCTGGTTGTACTTCCAAAACAGATCTATTGGTTCTTTTGGCAGTCCATGGCACTTTCAGTATTCTCCTCTAACACCACAACTCAAAGGCATCAATTCTTCTACGATCTTCCTTATTCACTGTCCAGCTTTCGCATCCATATGAGGCTATTGAAAATACCATGGCTTGGGTCAGGCACACCTTAGTCCTCAAGCTGACATCTCTGCTCTTCAATACTTTAAAAAGTTCCTGTGCAGCAGATTTGCCCAATGTAATATGTCGTCTGATCTCTAGACCGCTACTTCCGTGAGTGTTTACAGTTGATCCAAGAAAAATTAAATACTTGACAACTTCAATCTATTCTCCATTGATAAGAATGCTGTTTATTGGTCCAGTGGTGAGGATTTTTGTTTTCTTAACATTAAGATGTAATCCATATCAAAGGATGTGCTCTGTGATTTTCATAAGTATATGATTCAAGTCCTCTTCACTTTCAGCAAGCAAGGTTGCATCATCTGAGTACCACGGGTTGTTAATGAGTCTTCCTCCAATCCTGATGCCACGTTTTTCTTCACAGAACCCAGCTTCTCGTATTATTTGCTCAGCATACATATTGAACAAGTACGGTGAAAGAACACAACCTTGTCACACACCTTTCCCAATTTTAAAACATTCAGTGTTCCCATGCTCTGTTCGAACAACTGCTTCTTCGTCCAGGTACAGATTTCTCAGAAGTACAATTAAGTATTTTGGAATACTCATATTTCTCAATGTTGTCTATAGTTTGTCATGATGCACACAATCGAAAGCCTTCGCGTAGTCAATAAAGCATAGGTAAACATCCTTTTGGTATTCTCTGCTTTCAGTACATTGGGCTTCAGTAACTGATAGATGTAAACTGAGGCATGGAGTGTGTTGTCCTGAGTGCAGAGGAATTGTCCTGTGACCAGTTTTCAAAGAAAGCATTTAATCAGTGTGCATTTGCATGCTTCTAATATGGAAATAGTTTTTCACACTTTATATCCTATTAAAAAACTAGTCTTCCCCTGATGGCACAAAATCAATGCCTTGGGGAGAAGCAGGAAATGAATGTGTTATTGGTTATTCAACCTATTTGATAGGTATCAAAGAAATGAGAATAGGGGATGGATGTGGCCTGGGATTTTATGGTGCAGTTGGTGGAGGGGAGTTGTCAGCACTCTGCTCCCATTCTCTTCGATTCCTGCCCCTGAACGCATAAAAAGGAGAATATGAAGAATGTAGACTTGAGCTTGAAAGAATTTCTGGCCTTATGTAGGAAGATTTTTTTTGTTTTTTTTGTTTTTTTTATTAAAGCCAAAACTTTGGAACAGGAATTGAAGTACAAATATGATATGTAAAGAAAGATTGAAAGATACAAAACATCAATCCATGCAAATCAAATGAACGAATTCAGTCCTCCACCTGCCCAAACAAAGTGTCTCTCTTTTTTGTTTTGTCTTGGAGAACTACTTTCATTTCAGGTGAATGGGTGGTCTTGCCTCAGTGCCTTGCCAAGGCCTGAACCACTTCTGATCATCTTCCTCTCATCGTCACACTCATTCCTTAGTAACCTTTTAAGCTTTGCAGAAAATTGCCTAGCTAGGATTTACAAGTTATTTGCAAGCTATAAAATACATCCTGTCATTTAATTAATAGTGGTTGGAAACCTTGGTTGCACATTAAAATTCCATGGAGAGCGTTGTAAAATCCCAATACCCAGGCTCCTCATCATACCAGTTAAATTAAGTATTTCCAGGGATAGTTGTTGTTATTAAGTTCTATAAAGTTGTTTTTGACTCTTAGTGACCCTGTATAGGGTTTCTAAGGAGGAGCTGATATTTTTTAACCTCTGACCTTGCAGTTAGCAGTTCAGTGCTTATCCTACAGTGCAGCAGCAAAGCTTTTACCTAGGGGCATTTTTATACTGCCTTGCGTAATCTGAGAGATCCCTAGGTTGCTTCACAGCAACTAGTTTAGTTGATTTGAATGTATAGCTAGAGATGAGGATATATGATATACATTTCCAATTCAGTTGATCCCCATAAACCAAAATTTCATATCTTTTTGTACAGATATGTTGGTGACTCCCTAGACCCATGCAAGAGGGGTTCTTTGCTCTGTAAACACTGGGTAAACACTAGAATGCTAACTGCAAGTTTTCAGGTTCAAGCCCACTAGCCACTCCTTGACAACCCTATACAGGGTAGCTATGAGTCAGAGCTGACTCAACAACACGTAACAACAACACTGATGAAATATTGAATGGTGCAAGAAACATCAATAGAAGATAGAAGGAATATACAGAGTCGCTGTATCAAAAAGAATTGACCACCATTCAACCATTTCAGAAGTTAGAATATTATTAAAAACCGATGTGTTTCAATGAAGAAGTCCAAGCTACACTGAAGGCATTGGCAAAGAACAGGGCTACAGGAATTGACAGAATATCAACGGAACTATTTCAACCTATGAAACAGTGAAAGAATTCACTCATCTATGCCAAGAAATTTGGAAGACAGTAATCTGGACAACTGACTGGAAGGGATCCATATTTTTGTCCATTCCAAAGAAAGGTGATTTCCAACAGAATGAGGAAATTATTGAGCAACATCATTAATACTACACACAAGTAAATTTTTGTTGAACATAATTTAAAAATGGTTGTAACAGTACATCAATAGTAAATTGCAAGTGATTCAAGCCAGATTCAGAAGAGAATGTGGAATGAGAGATATTATTGCTGATGTCAGATGGATCTTGGCTAAAAGCAGAGAATGCAAGAAAAATGTTCACTTGTGCCTTTTGACAATGTGAAGGCACTCTGCTGTGTGGGTCTTAACAAATTATGTGAATAATAGGAACTGCTGAACATTTCATTGTGATCATGCAGCACCTGTATATAGATTAAGGGCAGTCATTTAAACAATATGTGGGTACTGCGTGGTTTAAGATAAGGAAAGCTGTGTTTCGTGGTTGTATCCTTTCACCATACTTATGAGTAGTAGACTGTTCATGTTTCTCCATTTGGGGATCTCTTATTTGCCACACAGCCATCACCTAGCTCATTTTTTATATAGTGAGAACAGCAGAAGTAATATAGAATACTTGTGAATTGGGGCATTATAAACAAACACACTGCTGTGGAGTAAATTCCAAATCATAGTGACTGTATAAAATAGAGTAGAGATAGATTTCCAAGCAATCTTGAAGGAAATAGATTGTTGCATTTTTCTCCCACAGTGGGCTCAAACCACAGACTTTTGAATCCTACTTTTTGGCTTACCACTATTCCCCAGAGTTCCTTGAGCTAGAATTTACCCCAATCCAATGATGTTCCAGGACCAGTTGGTGCATCATAGATTCTATTTCATATGAGGCCTCATATGTGTCATAGTAGAACTGTGCTTCATAGACTTTGCAGTGGCTGATATTTTTGGAAGTAAATCATCAGGTTTTTCTTTCAAGATGCATTTGGGTCAACTTGAACAGTCTACATTTCAGTTAACAGCCAAGCACTTTAATTGAGGTGGTTCTATAGGATAAGCGCTGGACTGGAAATCATAATGTCAGCAGTTTGAGCTCCATGGGAAAAAGATGACAATTTCTGCTCCCTTGAAGATATGGCACTGTGAGTTAAGATGCAGGACTGCAAGGACAGTTTGAACTGCAATGTCGGTGGTTCAAGCTCACCAGCTGCTCCATAGAAACTCTGTACAGGGTCAATATGGGTTGGAACTGACTCAATGGCACACAACAACAAAGATTCTGCACAGACCAGTGCATTAACCCACAGCACCATACCAGAATTGCTAAAGATTTAAATCCTCAGAAACCCTATATGTGGTCTGTATGAGTCAGAACCAATTCCATGGCACTTAACAACAACAACGAGCCCCCCCCCCCAAAAAAAAACCCCAAAAACCTAAACACATTGCCACAACTCAAATCCAAACCATAGGAACCCTACAGTAGAACTGCAACTGCTCCCATTGGGTTTCTGAGGCTATAATCTTATGAAGGGGTCCTGTTGGATAAACACTGAACTGTTGATCCTAGGACCAGCAGTTCAAACCTACTAGCCACTCCTTGGAAACCCTATATAGAGTCACTATGAATTGGAACCAACTTGAAGCACTTAGCAACAATGACAGCAATCTTTATGGAAACAGACTGCCATACCTTGCTTCTGTGGAGCAGCTAGTATGTTCAAACCCCAGAACTCTTGGCTAGTAGCTGAGCATGTAACCAATAAGACACCAGAGCTCTCCTTAATGGTACTGTTGTTGTTGTTAAGTTCTGTCGAGTGGGTTCCAATTCAAAGTGACCCTGTATAGAGTTTTTGAGTAAAAGCTGGTGGATTCGAACCACTGACCTTTTGGTTAATGGTCCAGTGCTTATCCTACATTACCACAGTCATACCTTATTACAACCTGCAGTTTTTGTATCACTACTGCTAAACTTGTGCAAAATCATGTGGTGAGAGTTGTTTCTATGAAGAAGACTCCTCAAGGGGCCCTTGTAATTGGAGTCTATAGACCTTTAGCCTCATGGCTTATCTTAATTATCTAGTGCTGCCACAGAGAGTATCAGAAAGATGTTTACCTGTTCAGATGTTTGCATGTTTGATGATGCAAAGTCTTTTGCCTATTGTGTGGATCATGCCAAACTATGGGTAACATTGTGAAGAATGTGTGTTCCAAAACACTTAATTGTGCTCGTGAGGAACCTGTACATAGACCAAGGGCAGCCATTCGAACAGAACAAGGGGACACTCAGGGGTTTTAAATCAGGAAAGGTGTGTGCCAGATCTGTATACTTTGACTCTAATTTTTTAATTTGTTTGCTGAGCAAGTAATCTGAGAAGCTGGATTATATGAAGAAGAACATGATATCAAGATTAGAGGAAGATTCATTAACAACCTCAAATATGCAAATGATACAACTTTGCTTGCTGACAGTGAAGAGGCCTTAAAATACTTCCTGATAGAGATTGAAGACTACAGCCTCCAGTATGTATTGCCCCTCAATGTAAAGAAAATAAAAACCCTCACCACTGTACCAGTAATTTAAAGTGTTCAGCAGCATATATACCAGTTAAAAACTAAAACGCAAGCCATGATATTTTCAACAGCCATGTAAGTATGTGAACGCTAGACGATGAATAAAGAAGACCATAGAAGAATTGGTGCCTTTGAGTTATGGTGTTGGAGAAGAATGATGAAAGTACCATGGGTTGCCAGAAGAACAAACAAATCTGTGTTGGGAGAACTATAGCCAGAAAGCTCCTTGGAAATTAGGATAACTAGACTTGGTCTCTCATACTTCAGACATATTATTAGGATACTCCAGTCCCTAGAGAAGGACATCATGTTTGGTAAAATGGAGGGTC
>NW_006408611.1:3517115-3552761 GCF_000296735.1 Chrysochloris asiatica
GTAAAGATTTACAGCCTCGGAAACCCTGTTCAGGGTCGCTATGGGTCAGAACCGACTCGACGGCGCTTAACAACAACAAGTCTGAATTCAGGGTGTCAGATCTATGGGAAGGCTTTCTTCTAGAACTGCCAACTCTGGAGGGAAGTTTGAATAGGATAGCTAATGCTATTCTTGCTATTTGCTAGGCTGTGGAGATGGGGAAAAGCTATACAGGGTAAGCTTTATCTTTAAGGACATGATCAATCATGAAATTAACCATGTTACCACCTCAACTTGTATTCTAGAAGGAGCACTATCAAATCTCACAAAGACGATGATAAAAGGTGTTTCTATATGTAAGACTCTTCAAGGGACCCTTGCAAGTGGAGATTGCAGATCTTTCGCTTCAAGTCCCTTACTTACTCAGCTACATCTGCATATGTGTGTTTTTAACCACAATTGCCCCAGGATTGGCAGTATTTCCTTCTGCTGTGAATAAGGTCGCTATGAGTTGACACCAACTCGATGGCACCTAACAACAACAACAAATAAATCAACTGGATTCCTCTACTTCTTCCTATTCACCCTCTTAATTTATGCCAGTATATGAATTGCATTTGTCCCACTCTTCTTCACAATATTGTGACTTCTTCCTCTACTTGTTGTGGTTAAGTACTGTCAAGTCAGTTCCGACCCATAGTGAACCTGTATAGGGTTTCCGCAGAGCAGCTGGTGAGCTTGAACAATTTATCTTGCAGTTCCAATGGTTTTGCAATCTGGCATGGTAACCCACAGTGCTACATCAGGACTCCTCTTCCTTTACTATCAGCTAGCAAATTATTTCATTGTTCTGAATGAGACCACACAGGTTCTGGGTCACAGGCTGACTGTGGAATTAGTCCTATCAGTTGGTGTTGTAAGAAGGACAATAGAAAGGTGATTCGGGTGTGTCAACTATAGTGCTTCTCTTAGACACTGGCCTCTTGCTACTCAAACTGTGATCCAAAGGCTAATATCATCACCACTGAGGAATTTATAAGAAATTCAGAATCTCAGACCACACCTCAGATCCATGGAATCTGAATCTGTAAATAAATATGTGCACATTTTAAAGTTCTTTCTAAATGGTGTCCCCACAACCCTAGAAATATAATGGAAAGCACACTGCATTAATGTTCCAGGGTGGGCTCAACTTTAGTTACTTGGCTGTTAGTACACGACAATGTGCCAGGTATTCAATAAATATGTATTGAATGAATGAAATTCTGGGCCAAAGTGTTACATGTGTAAGATGAAGATTCTCATTTATTCCTAGAGTGTACGATCCTCTTGGACGAGATTCAGATTATTTTTTTCTTGCTAGGGACCAGTCCTACAGAAGGATATCATATTTGGTAAGGTGGAGGGTCAGAGAAAAAGAGGAATACCCCCAGAAAGATGGATTGGCCAAGTGGCAGCATGGATTGACTCAAGCGTGGCAACAGTAGTGAAGTTGGCCCAGGATCAGGCAGTGTTTCCAGGATCAGCCGTGAGTCAGCACCGACTTGATGGCACCTAACAAAACAACAACATATAATCAATGTGTAGTAGGTTGTTGTTGTTGTTGTAGTTGTTATGTATCGAGTTGTTTCCAACTCTGCAATGGGTTTTGAGGAGTTACCAGTGAGTTTAAACCGCCGACCTTGTGTTCAAACTGACCTTGAGGTCCAGTGCTTATCTTACAGTGCTGATCTTACCAGGACAGTGACTAGTCTAGTGCCTTTCATTTAGGCAAATAAATGACTCCAGCTGAATATTGGTGGTTCTGTGGTAGTGTTCTTGCCCTTCATGTAGGAGACCCATGTTCAACTCATGCAGTTAACACTTGCTTGTAAGTGGAGGTTTTCATGTTGTTTTGATGCTGAAAAGGCTAAACAAAGTACAGCAAATCTTCAAGATTATGAAGGACTAGAAAGAAAAGCCTGGTTTCTACTGCAAAAAACTCAGTCAGTGAAGTCTCTGTGGATCACAGTTATCAGATCCACAACCATTCATGGTGATGGTGCAGGACTATGTAACAGTTTCTTCAGTTGTGTATGGCATTGTCGCAAGTCAGGGGCTGATGTGATGCCAACTAACAACAACAACAATGAATCTAAATTAAAAAAAGTTTTGCTGGCATTCACTCACTTATTCCATCAACAAATATTTATTGAGCATCTACATGTTATTTGCGAACACATGAACAAGAGCCAATGGTACTAAAGGAAGAAGTCCAATGTTTACTGAAAGCATTGGCAAGAAAATAAGGCTCTGGGAATTGATGGAAAACAAACTGAAATTTTTCAAAAACTGATGCAGCACTGGAGGCATTCACTCACCTATGCCAAGAAATTTGGAAGATAGCCACCTGATCAAATGATTGGAATAGATCTATATTTGTGCCTATTCCTAAGAGAAAGTAACCCAACTTTTCTTTTCTAAGATTAGACACTGAATGTATAATATTCACTTATATTATATGTTATGTACAATAGCAGCATGTAACTGCCAAGTAGCTAGACACCGAACATATAATGGTGGTGGTAGTGTGCCATGGAGTCCGTTCCAACTCATAGAGACCCTGTACAGGCTTTTCTAGGCTGTATATCTTTACGGGAGCAGAAAGCCTCATCTTTCTCCCACAGAACAGCTGGTAGTTTAGAGCTGCTGACCTTAAGGTTCGCAGCCCGATTCATAACCACTGTGCTACCAGAGCTCCTTAGAAGTTGTCAAGGACACCATCAATATTCATGGAGACAGTAGCCTTGAAATCAAATGATGTATTGCATTAGTAAAGTCTGCTACACAAGACTCTTTAAAGTATTCAAGAAGAAAGATGTCAGTTTGAGGACTAAAGTGCATCATACCCAAGCTTCATATGGATGTTAAAGTTGGACAATGAATAAGGAAGACCATAAAAGAATTGATGCATTTGAGTTAGGGTGTTGGAGAAGAATATTAAAAGTGCCATGGACTGCCAGAATAATTAATTCTAATGGGATAGAACAGAAAAAAATTGTAAACACATATAGGGCGAAATGTTGGTAAGTGCTGTGAAGTCAGTTCCAACTCATAGCAACCCCATACAGGGTTTCTGAGTTGCATCTTGAACTGTTGACCTTGTAGTTGGCAGCCTAGTGCTGATCCTACAATGGATAGCACTAAGTTCAGTGAAAATTTTAAGTAGGGTGGTGTGAAAATGAAGAGTGAAGTCATTAGAAGACCATTGCCAAAGGGAAGGCAAGCTTGCTTTGAAAGTTGGGCTAAGCTTTCAGACCTCTCTGAGGAAGTACATTTGACTTTAATAGTAAATGGACATCAGTTATGAGGAGATGGGAACAGAGATTTTCAGGCAAAAGAAACAGCAAGTTGAAAAACCTGAAAGTGGGAAAGAATTTAGTATGTTGGTAAGAAGGAAGAAACTGCCCATGTGTCACCATTCTAGGATTAAAAAGGGTAGGACTTTGACCCAAAGGCATGATTTTCTGGAACTATTGAACATGATCTAAATTTTTCTACAGGAGAATCATTGGTATTTTCATTGGGACAATTTGGTATGCAGACCCATTATGATGCTGCAAAATGCTTTTCTTATATAGCTCTGCTGTTTCTACCTCACATTAATCCAGGGTGTATCTTTTTCATAGAATATAACATGAATGGTGCTGCTGGTCTTATATAGGTAGAGGTCTTCCCTGTTTCTACTAAATGACAGCAGATATCCCCAGATAGCATTCAGCCAAAAGTACCTCCACCCTTCCCCGTCCATACACACATACTTGTCTATGTGCACTGCTATTGATTAGCATGAATAGAATATTCTTATTTTACAGATAAAGAAAATGAGGCCAAATAAAGGGAAGCAAAAAAAAAAAACAAAACAAAACTTTAAACTCACATCTTCTTTTCTAGTAACACCATGCCAAGTTTTATGACTTTTTGTTTTGTTTTCACTGTAATAGATCTACTGCCCATTCCTCTCTGCCTCATAGCTGTTTGGTGCATTGGAAAAAAGCCAACCAAAACCATAAAATACTGTATTAAAAAAAAAAAAAAAGTGTCCCCTTATGTTCCTCTTTGATAAACTCACATTTCTAAGCATGACATTTTTTCTTTTAATGGCCCTTATCTGTGATTTGAGGAAAGGTAAACTTGAAAGCCTGCCTTCTGTTCAGTGCTGCTTCAGTCAAATAAGTTTAATTTAATGCAATAAACATTCTTCACTTGCTCACTGCAGCCTGATGCTGTTGGTAATATTTAGTGTGCCAAAACACATTGTATATTAACATTTGGATGCAAAATAAATTATGGCTAGAGCTCCCTATGCATTTACGTGAATAAATCACTGGATGTTTGTAAGAAGATATGAATGTTATTTAATTTTTAACTTTGCTTAACTTTTTAAAAGCTACTACAACCTCAGTGTCATATTTGTTTAAGATTAACCTTGCAACTGAAAAATAAGAGATGGAAAGTGTGTGTTCATGGAAGTGTGTGTGTACAAGTGTATATATGTATGTGAGAAAGAGAGAGACTATATGCATGGAACATATTTGGGGAAATTTTAGATCATAGCAAATCATCAACTTGTGCGCTGGTTACTTAATTTTCAAAACAAAACAAAAGTAATTCATAGTGTGTTGTTGTGTTGTTGTGAAGTGCCATTGAGTCGGTTCTGACCCATAGCGACCCTGCATAGAGTTTCCAGGGAGCAGCTGGTGAGCTTGAACTGCCGACCTGAAGTTCAAACAGCTTTGCAGTCTGGCTCATTAACCCACAGAGCCACACCAGGACTCCAAAGTAAATTATATTAAATAAAATGAAGGGTAAAATAAGATTTTGTTATTTGAGAGTTTTATAGTAATAATATAGTCACAAAAATTGTAACAAAGATTAATACAAGGAAATTATTTTAAAAATCACTGAGTGGTGGCAGCTTACAAGAAAAGTTTCAGACACAGTATGATCCCTTTGAAGGAAGTACTACTCATTAGCATTTAGATTCTGTATATTGAGTAGAAAATCAGTCTTATTAATATTAGCATGCCTTTGACAAATGCACACTTATTTTTGTTATACATTTATAGATTCATTAAGTGAGAGAAAGAAATAATGATACTACTAGCAATAAACATTTATTATGTACTATCACAGTGCTGAGTGCTTTGAAGGCATTCGCTCATATTTTCTTGCTGTTAAAATAAAAAATGATAAAGTCATAGTTTCAGAATGATGATTTGGAAAGTGTAGTGAGTTGGATTGTGTCCTCTAAAAGATACATGCCTAGCTCCTTATATTGTGATTTTATTTGGCAATAAGAGTCTCTGCAGATGTAGTTAAGGGAAGGATATCAAGATAAAGTAATCCTGAATTATGGTAGACCGTAAATCCAATGACCTTGATACTGAGTTAGAGTGGACCCTAAATCCAATGACTTCGTATAAAAGAAAAGGAGATTTGAGATACACAGACACAATGATACACACAGGGGAGAAGACCATATGAAGATGGAGGCAGGCATTGGAGTGATGTGTCTGCAAGCCAACTAACATCAAGACTTGCTGATAGTTACCATGTCTTGGAGAAAGACATGAAACAGATTCTTCCTGAGAGTCTCCAGAAAGAACTTACCCTGACAACACTTGAATAAGACATTAGGCTTCAAAAACTATGAGAGAATAAATTTCTATTGTTTTAAGATAAGGGTGGGGAACTTTTTTTTTTTCTGTCAAGGCCTATTTTGAGTATTTATAACATGATTCATGGGCCATACAAAATTATCAACTTAAAAATTAGCCTGCTAAGTTTGGTCAAACATTTAATTAACTCACCCCTAATGTGATGGCTGTAATGTGATGGCTGGAGTCCTGGTGTGGCGCTGTGGGTTAATGCACCAGACTGCAAAGCTGTTTGAACTGTAAGGTTGGTGGTTCAAACTCACCAGCTGCTCCTTGGAAACCCTATACAGGGTCGCTATGGGTCAGAACCGACTCGACGGCACTCAACAATAACACAATGCAATGGCTGGAACTATGGGTGCATTGGCCAAATGATTATTTGGGCCTTATAAGTATGGCGCTGTGGACTAATGTGTAAGACTGCAAAGTCATTTGAACTGCAAGGTCAGTGATTCAAGCTCACCAGCTGCTCCTTGGAAACCCTACACAAGGTCACCATGGGTCGGAATCGACTTGATGTCACTACACAGCAACAACAATACGGTCCATGTACCAGATTTTCCCTATCCCTGTTTTACGACATCAAATTTGTGGTAATTTGTCATGGCAACCATAGGTAATGAACATAGAAGGCTTGCTTGAACCAGAAAGAAGAGAAGTCTTAATAAAATATAAGTTTTACAATTTTAGTTTTGTGTTGAGACTTAGACTGACCTGAAGATAGACACATAGCCAAGAAGAGGTCTTTTGAGGACCTGCCTTAATTGATTATTTTAATTTACAATGAGTACAATGGATTGGGGAATCTCCAACATGCTTGAGAAATGTGACCCTGCCTTTTTTGTACTTTATTTTGTTGACCCTTTCTCAGAAATAGCAAAAAGGTTAAAAACTCAACTTGGTTATTTAAATTTAATGGCCATAAATTTCATATGGTTTAAGTGCTTACACAATTTTTTTTTTTTTTTTTTGCTACTGCAACTATGAAAATCTGTTTCCCAGTGATTTGTTCTATCTCACACATTTAAAATGTATGTAACCTTAAAAATCCTATCAATAATTCTCAAATTGAGTTTCCCACAATACTAGTTCTTCTGCATGCTAGTTTATCAGTTATCTATCTTTGCAAAATTAATTAATCCCAACTTAGTGGTTCAAAAAAGAATTCTATCTCACAGTCTCAATGAAACAGGATTCTGGATATTACTTGGTTGGGTGGGTCCTCTTGCTCATGGTTTCTCACATGGCTGTTGTCAAGGTATAATCTTGGACTGTTGTGATCTTAAATTTCAAATGTGCAAAGTTCAGCTTTCAAGGTCATTCATATAATTGTTGGCCGTTTGCTCTCTATTCCTTGTCCAAATGGGCTGTTTCATAGGTCACCTCACAATAATGTATGAGTTCATCAAACTGAAGAAGTCAGAGGCAGTGCTAATACAGTGGAGGTCACAGTCATACATGAATCTAGAAAGTGACATATTTTGTCATATTACCCTTGTTAGAAGCAAACCACTATATCCAGCCTACCCTTCAGAGGATAGAATTGCACAAGGGCATGAAATCAGGGGACTCAGATCATGGTGAGACATTGTGGAAGACCTCTACAACACCTATAATATTATGAGAATGTATTGTTCAAAAAAGTTTGTGAAATGCCAGGGTTGTTGTTGTTGTTGTTTAGTGCCATCAAGTTAGTACCGACTCATAACGACCCTATGCACAACAGAATGAAACACTGCTCAGTCCTGGGCCAACCTCACAATTGTTGCCACACTTGAGCCCATTGATGCTGCCACTTTGCCAATCCATCTTGCTCAGGATCTCCCTCTTTTTCTCTGACCCTCCACCGTACCAAACATGATATCCCTCTCCAGTGACTGGTCCCTCCTGACAATATGTCGAGAGTATGAGAGATGAAGTCTGGTCATCCTGGCCTCCAAGGAGCACTCTGGCTGCACTTCTTCCAACACAGATCTGTTTGTCCTTTTGGCAGCCCAATGAACTTTCAATATTCTCCTCCAACACCATAACACAAACTCATCAATTCTTCTCTGATCTTCCTTACTCACTGTCCAACTTTTGTATGCGTATGAGGTTATTGAAAATACCATGGCTTGGGTCAGGAGCACCTTTGTCCTCAAGCTGATGCCTTTGCTCTTAAACACTTTTAAAAGGACTTCTGCAGCAGATTTGCCTAATGCAATACATCATTTGATTTCTTGGCTGCTGCTTTCATGAGTGTTGATGGTTGATCCAAGAAAAATGAAGTCTTTGACAACTTCAATCTTTTCTCCATTGGTAAGAATGTCATTTATTGGTCCAGTGGTGAGAATTTTTGTTTTCTTTGCATTGAGATGCAATCCATACTGAAGGCTATGGTATTTGATCTTCATCAGTAAGTATTTTAAGTCCTCTTCACTTTCAGCAAGCAAGTTTGATCATCTGCGTATCATAGATTGTTAATGAGTCTTCCTCCAAACCTGATGCAACATTTTTCTTCATATAACCCAGCTTCTCGGAGTATTTGCTCAGCAAACAGGTTGAATAAGTAGGTGAAAGAATACAGCCCTTTTGCACACCTTTCGTAATTTTAAACCATTCAGTCTTCTCATGTTCTGTTTGAAAAACTGCCTCTTGGTCCATGTACAGATTCCTCATGAGCATAATTAAGTGTTCAGGAATACTCACACTTCGCAATGTTGTCCGTAGCTTGTCATGGACCCCATAATCTAAACCCTTTACTTAGTCAATAAAGCACAGGTAAACATTAGTCTGGTATCCTCAGCTTTCAGCCAAGATTCCTAGGACATCAGCAATGATATCCCTCGTTCCACATCCTCTTCTGAATCCAGCTTGACCCTCTAGAAGTTCCCTGTCAATGAATGCTTGTAGCCATTTCTGTATTACCTAGTAAAACTTTACTCGCATAGGATATGAAAGGTATTTTCCAATGATTTCCACATTTCCGTTGGGTTGCCTCTCTTTGGAATGGGCACAAATATAGATCTCTTCTAATCAGTTGGCCAGATAATTGTCTTCCAAATTCCTTGTCATAGAGGAGTGAGTGCCTCTAGAAACGATTGAGCATTGACCGTTTCCTTTTGGTGATTCTGTATATTCCTTCCATCTTATTTGGATGGTTTCTGCATCATTCAATAATTTGCCCAGAGAATCCTTCAATAACAAAAATAAAGGCTTGAATTTTTTCTTCAGTTCTCTCAGCTTAACAGATACTGAGTGTGCTCTTCCCTTTTGGTTTTCTAACTTCAGATCTTTGCACATTTCATTTTAATGTTTAGCTTTGTTTTCTTGAACTGACCTTTGAAATTTTCCGTTCAGCTGTTGCACCTCCTCATTTCTTCCATTTGCTTTAGCATCTCTATGCTGGAGAGCAAGTTTCAGAGTCTCTTCTGACATCCACTTTGATTTTTTTTCTTCTTTCTTGTCTTCTTAATGACTTTTTGCTGTCTTCCTGTATGATGTTCTTGATGTCATCTCACAACTTTTCTGGTCTTCGGTCTTTAGTGTCTACTGTATCACATCAGATGATCTCTAAATTCCGGTGGGGTATATTCAAGGTCATATGTTAGCTCCCGTGGACTTGTTTTCAGTTTCTACAGCTTCAGTCTGAATTTGCATATGAACAATTGATGGTCTGTTCCACAATCTGACCCTCGCCTTGTTTTGGCTGATGATATGGAGCTTTTCCACCTTCTCTTTCCACAGGTGTAGTCAATTTGATTTCAGTGTATTCCATTTGGTGAGGTCCACGTATATATAGTCGTCTCTTATGCTGTTTAAGAAATGTATTTGAAATGAACAAATCATTGGTTTTAAAGACTTCTATCATGTGATCTCCAGCATATTTTCTATCACCAAAGCTATATTTTCCAACTACTGATCTTTCCTCTATGTTTCCAATCTTTGCATTCCAGTTACCAGTGATTATCAATAT
Organism: Chrysochloris asiatica; assembly: GCF_000296735.1. Classification (NCBI taxonomy): domain Eukaryota; kingdom Metazoa; phylum Chordata; class Mammalia; order Afrosoricida; family Chrysochloridae; genus Chrysochloris; species Chrysochloris asiatica. The sequence continues at coordinate 3,526,749 of NW_006408611.1, forward strand.
ATCTTGATTACACCTTTGATCAGTTTCAGATTGAAGAAGTTGGTAGACTTCTGTTTTATCCTCACTGGCTTTAGTGGTTGGTTTGTAAATTTGAATCATAGTGGTATTAACTGGGCTTCCCTATAGGTGCATGGATATTATCCTATCACAGACAGCGTTGTACCTCATGACTAATCTGGATATGTTCTTTTTGACAATGAACGCAACACCATTCCTCTTCAATTTGTCATTCCTGGCATAGTAAACCATTTGGGTGTCAGATTCAAAATGGCCAATACCAGTCCATTTCAGCTCACTAATGCCTAAGATATCAATGTTTATGTGTTCCTTTTCATTTTTGACAATTTCCAATTTTCCTAGATTCATACTTCGTACTTTCTATGTTCTGATCATTAATGATGTTTACAGCTGTTTCTCTTCATTTTGAGTTGTGCCCCATCAGCACATGAAGGTCCCGAAGGCTTTATTCCATTTGTGTCATCACGGTCAATTCTACTTTGAGGAGGTAGCTCTTCCCCAGTCGTATTTGTAGTGCTTTCCAATCTGAGAGAGTCATTTTCCGACACTATATCTGACAGTGTTTTTCTGCTCTTCAGGAGCTTTCCAATGGCTAAATATTTGGAAGTAGTTCGTCTCTCCTTCTTCCTAATCTTCCTTCATTTATAAGCTCATCAGAAACCTGTCCACTGTGGGTGACCCTGCTGGTATTTAAAATACCCGTGGCACACTTTCAGAATCACAGCTACTCACAAGCCACCACAGAGGAGTGTTGATTAAATCAAGTTTATCATAGGAATATTCAGCGTCTTGAATATCCTAACTGCATTGTGAACCTTTTAGTGGGAAGGGGAAGGGGAGGCAATGAATATGGTGTATGTGATTCGTACTAAATCTTTTTTTTTTTTTTAAGTAACATATTAAACTATAATTTTTCATAACTTTTGAGAACTGTTGCCCAACCTCCGCACTTGGCACATGAAGCTACTGACCACATGCACAGTGGAACAACATACCGGAAAGGCATGCTAGCTGCAATCCCTTTGATCGATACGGGTCTGCTGAAGTTCTACAACACTACCCACTTTTTAAAATTGCTAATTGGTTTATTTATGCCATTACTACCATGACTTCTATTTGGCTATCTTCTTCACTGACTACCTGCATGTAACATGTCTTGTGCGTAGGATAGTATATGACTTGATGTTAGACTTATCTATGGAACTGCTGTGAGTCACCTATCCTGGGTTAGTTCTCAGCTGATGTTCTCCTTCAGTCTTGCGGATGACAGGAGTAAGACTGTAGTCAATTTTGCTGCCTGTAACCCTGGCCCCATTTCCCATCCTCTGTAGGTGTTGGAAAGTCACTTGCAATATTTCCTTTGCTCTGGAAAAAAAGATGTTAGAACCCTCCTACCTCACTCTTATAAGGTTACCAACTCCTGCTGGAAATACTTTGTCTTAATGGTTTAAAATTTTCCCATTGACCTCTTTTAAAAAATGAATTTTATACTATAGTGTGGCATCTCATATATGGAAGGACTACATTGTTTTGGCTTTAATGTCCCAGGTCCTTTGTCCTTCTTAGATAGATCATGTGATAAAGTGCGATCTCTTAGTGTGCCTGCATATCCTTACCCAGAATTGCAGAATGCAGTGTCCTGTGTACAGTCAGACCTTTCTAAATGGATTCAGTGTCCTGGGAGTGAGGTGGGTTGAGTACAGTATCATGGGGAGGGGATAAACATGGTTATTAATTGTTCCACTGTAATTTCTGAACACAGTGTTGTGACTAGCTGCAGCTGAGTTGACCCACAACTTAAGAGTGATGCTATGTACTATGGAAAAAAGTGCTTCCTGGTTCTTTGCCATTGACTTTTAATTGACTAATGTTTGGAAAGAGCTCTGGTAGTGTAGTGGTTATGAATTGGGCTGTGAACCTCATAGTTAGCAGTTCGAAACTACCAGCTGTTCTGTGGGAGAAAGATGAGGCTTTCTGCTCCCATAAAGATTTACAGCCTCGGAAACCCTGTACAGGGTCGCTATGAGTCGGAACTGACTCCATGGCACTTAACAACAACAACAACAATGTTTGGAAGTAGCTCGCCAGGCCTGTCTTCTGAATCCACCTTTGCGATAACCTTACTGAAACCTGTTTCCCCTCATAGTAACACAAAAGTTCCACAGGGGTGTACACCATATGAGGCGGGAATCAAACCTGAGTCTTTCACATGGAAGGTCAGAATTGTGCCACTGAACTTCTAAGGCATTCCCTATGGACACATTTAGTATATGTTTGTTCTAGCTGGAAAAGTATTCATTGTCTCATAAAATACTTGAGACTAATTTTCTAGCTTGTGAAAAATATTTAGCATATCTTCATGGGAAGACTTGGAGAAGAGTTCATACTTCTTTGATGCCATGCTTTTATTATGTGGTATTTGATAATTAAATTAAATCTGTTGTATGTGTTTTGGCTTTCCACATGTCTGTGTTTCCTCTTTCCATTTAATTCCTACAATCTACTTAGCCATTCTTTCAGCAAAACTGGAATAACCAGTGACACTATAATTCTTATAAACCAAGTTACCAGAAAGTTGGAAATTAATAATTTGTACTAATTTATGGGTGGCTGATGTATCCAGAATGTACACTTACTGTTTTTGTTAAGTGCCATCAAGTTGGGTGCAATTCATAGCAAACCTGGATAGAGTGTCTGAGGTTATACATCTTTATGTGGCCAGCTTGCTTCACCTTTCTCTCGTGAAGAGGCTGGTGGGCTCAAACTTCTTATCATCCAGAGTCACTGCATACACTGATTGGGTGTTAAAAGCTGTGGTGAGTTACGGTGCTTGTTCCAGCTGCTTTTGAGAAGTCTTTATTCATTAATGGCTTTTGAAGGTGAACAGTTCAGTTCATTAATTTTGGTTCATGAGCCAATCAGTGATTGGAATTGTATCCCTCACTTTTCCATATAATATAAATCTCATATGTTTCAATGCATTTGAGGAAGAGAGATACTTATAATGAAAACATCAGATCATTGGTAGCAAACAGTATGCCTCAAGCTTGTGGTGACTTCAGCATTATCAGAATGTTGATAACATTACATCTGTTGTGTCTGAAAAGTGCCAGGAAATGGTGCTAATTTATAATGTAGGAGGAGAGAGGTGAAGAAAGATATGGTGATGAAAAATAGTACACAGTGGGAGATAGTCAACTAAATAGTAATATGTTAAGTTTTATTCACACCACATAACAAAGTGCTGTTATAGGCTTCTGGTTTGGTTTATAAATCAGCTATGTATGCTGGCCTTCTGTACTTCACGTGGAAATGGAGTGCTGTTCTGAATAGGACCTTTCCCTTTTTTCTAACAGAAAACATGTTTGTATTTCTAGGGATATGTGATCTAGCCTATAAATCCTAGTGCAGTAATGCAAGAAAGGGCTCAGGCTGCCCTCTAATGCAAGGGGCAAGATATAGAGCAGAAAATCAGAGGAAAAGGACTGTATCCTTAAAAGAAGAAACAGAATAGGGCAGATGGTGGGTTAGGGCAAAAGAATGATGCTCATACTTATCCCAGATGCCTCTCAAATTTTAAAATCTTGAATGTTTATATCAGTAAGAAATTTAAACACTTGCAAGAATGTCTTTCCTTTTACTTTGTGGTGCAAACAGTTTGTGCTAAAGGTTGGCAGTTCAAACCCACCCAGTGGTTCCCCTGAAGAAAGGTCTGTCAGCCTAACTCCATAATATTTACAGAGTTGAGCATCTCTACTCTGTAACACAGGGGTCTCTGTGAGTTGGAATTGACTTGGTAGCAATGAGTTTTTTTGTTTGTTTGTTTTTTGGTTTTTTTCAATGATTTTACCACCACTCTACACATATGTGTTTTTTCTTCACTAATCTCAAGGCCAGCAGTTTGATACTACCAGCGGTTCTGTGGGAGAAATATGAGACTTCCTGCTCCTCTAAAGCCTCGGAAACCCTATATGGGGTTGCTATGGGTCAGAAACAACTCGATGGCACTTAAAAATAACAGCAACCTATCTTAACTGCCAATATGTAGCATATAATTCATCAATAGCTTATGTTGCTCAACTATATTTCACATGGAAATGGAGGCTTTTCTAAATAGGGTCTTTCTCTTTTCTCTTAAAGAAACACATTTATATTTTTATGAACGATGTGGGCCAGCACAAGAATCCAAGAGCATTGATGGAAAAAAACAAGGCCTCTGTTCCTCAAAGTTTACAGAATTTCTATAAACAGCCTTAAGGACAGAGAGATATGGTGTTTGTGTTGGTTCCTATTATGGATTGAATTGTGTTCTACAAAAAAACTGTGGTGAAGTCTTAACCTCTGAAATGGTTTCTGTGACCTTGTTCGGGGAATAGGTTTTTTCCTTTATTACCAGTTGTTATTGTTGTTAAGTGCTGTTGAGTCAGTTCTGACTCATAGCAACCCAGTATAGGGTTTCTGAGGAGCAGCAGGTGGGTTTGAACTGCCGACCTTGTGGTTCGCAGTCTAGTGCTGATCCTACAGTGCCATACCAGTTTAGTTACACAAATTCATGCCACAGTAGGGTGGGCCCTAATTCTAATCACTTCTAAGAGCTGTGTTATAAAAAGAAAGAACCACCGGGAAATCACAGGGGAAACAGATGCCATATGACGATGAGGGCAGGTGCATCTAAAAATAACAAAGAAATTTCTAGGATTTTTCAGGAACCTCAGGAACTAGGAGAAAGACGTGGAATGATTTCTCTCTGAAAGGTTTCAGGAGAAACCAATGTAACTTATACCCTGATTTGGACTTTTAGCTTTCAGAACTGTGAGAAAATAAAATTCTGTTCTTTCAAGCAACCCACCTTGAGTTATTTTGTTAAGGTAGCTTTAGAAGACATGACAGTAACTTTCAAAAGCCTGAGAAAAGCCCCACTCAATTATTCCTCTGTTGCTGGCTGCTCTTTGAAATCTATATTTTGGATGTTCCTATCTAAGGAGCTCTGATAGTGTAGTGGTTGCGAATCGGGCTGCGAACCTTAAGGTCAGCGGTTCGAAACTACCAGCCGCTCTGCGGGAGAAAGATGAGGCTTTCTACGCCCGTAAGGATTTACACCCTCGGAAACCCTGTACAGGGTCGCTATGGGTCGGAACCGACTTGACGGCACTTAATAACAACAACAATCTTGGGTTAAGGCTTTGGTGCATGATAAAATGCAAATATCAATTATATTCTAGTGCAGTAGTTTCCTCAGACATAGTTTTATTGAGGTGAAGACCCTTGCAAGGCATGTTGTTGTTGTTAAGTTGCGTTGAGTCTATTCTGAGCCGTTGTGAGGATCACAGGATGTACAGGGTTTCCTAGGAAAAGCTGGTGAGCTTGAACCACTGACTTTGTGGTAACCAACCTTGCAGTCCAGTGCATTAACCCACAGTGCCACACCAGGACTCCTTGCAAGGCAGAAAAGTTGTTAAATAAGAAGCTTTGTGAGTAAAAGACAACTCTGCTCATTGTCTGACAGTGTTTTAGAACCAGTCTTAGTTCTTTTCACCAGTGACACCATATTAGTTTTCTGTTGCTGCTGTAATAAATTACTATACGCTAAGAGTCTTAAAAAAAAACTAAATTTATTATCTTACAATTGTGGAAGTCAGAAGTCTGACATGGTCTCAGTGAGCTACGATCATGGTGTAAGCTGGACTGTTTTGTTCTGGAAGTTGTAGAAGAGAATGATTTTCCTTGAATTTTCAGTTTTCTGGAGGCTGCGCACATCCCTTAGTTTATAGACCCTCCTTTTATCTTCAGAGCCAGAAACTTTGGACTAAGTTCTTATGCTTTCACCTCTCCGGTTCTCTGCAGCCAGGAAAGATTCTCCACTTTTATGGAATCTTGTGATTTATTTTGGTACTCTTACAATCTCAGAAACTTTAATTTAGTCACATCTGACAAATCCCTTTCACAATGAAAGGAAATGTATTCACGCAGTTGGCGGTTAGGATGTGGATGGACATCCTTGGAGGACCATTATTCATACCACAGGTATTACCTAGAAGAAATTCATTCAGACGTCCTATACTAGTGGTGCATTTTTATTAAACCACCTCAGTTAACAACACTAACCGATCTGTTCAGCTACTTTGAATAGCTCTCATATGCATATGAAATGATTGGGAGAAAAAAAAAGGGCAAGAGTCAGGCACACGTCCTTGTCCTTAAAGAGACATTTTTGGTTATGCAACACTTTAAAGAGGTCTTTTGCAGAAAATTTGCCCATTGCAATATGTCGCTTGATTTCTTGACTGTTGCTTCCATGGGAATTGATTGTGGCTCCAAGTAAAATGAAATCCTTGACAGCTTCAATCTTTTTCTCCATTTATCATCATGTTGCTTATTTGTCCATTTGTGAGAACTTTTGTTTTCTTTATATTGAGGTGTAATCCATATGAAAAGCTACAATCTTTGATCTTCATTAGTAAATACTTCAAGTCCTGTTTACTTTCAACAAGCAAGACTGTATTGTCTGCATGTATCACCCTGTAGTGAATCTTCATCCAGTGTTGAATGCCACATTCTTCTTCCTGTGTTCTAGCTTTTCTGATTATTTGCAGAACATACAGATTAAATAAGTATTGTGCAAAGATACAACTATTATGTACACCTTTTTCTAAACTACACAGTATCCCCTTGTTCTGTTCAAACACCTGCCCCTTAGCCTTGTTGCTGTGGTTAAGTGCTGTCAAGTTGGTTCTGACTCATAATGACCCTGTATAGGTTTTCCAACAAGCAGCTGGTGAGTTTGAACCACTGACCCTGTGGTTCAAACTGACCTTTCGATCCAGTGTTTATCCTACAGCATTATACCAGTATGTCAACCAGTGAGGAATATTAATTCATAAGCAGTTCTCCTTCGACAGTCTCCTTACAGTCATATGCACACTAAGTATCTGATGTGATTCACTAGAACATCTCAGAGTTGATGACAGGGAAAGTGGATAATGGATGCATATTTGGCCTGGGACTTTAGAGATCTGGTCTTGGATATCACTAACAATAAAAACAGTTTTTATTCAGCACTTGTAAAATTCTGGCATGTAATACTTTTCCAGACTTTGTCATTTTTGTTTTATAGATAAAGAACTTAAGTTTTAAAGTTATATATGGCCTGCATTGTAAATGAAATGGATGAGGTTCAGACATAGATTGTGTGACTCCAAATTCTATACCAGAATATTCTTCACTGAAGAGTGCTGCCCTCTTGTTCTGTGTTAACAGAAAAATCACTTGAACTTTCTGGGCTCTGGGTTTCCTCATGAATCAAATGTTATAGTTGGGTTCTTATCATTTGTAAGGTTTCTCGTGGGTCCAGCAATTGGAGATGGTCATTCTTCTCTCCCTCTTCCACACCCCCAATTCACCCATTTAACATTTACTTTTTCTATGTTGTTGTTAAGTGCCTTCGAGTCGCTTCCGACCCATAGCGACCCTGTACAGGGTTTCCGAGGCTGTAAATCTTTACGGAAGCAGAAAGCCTAGTCTTTCTCCTGTGGAAGTGCTGGTAGTTTCGAACTGCTGACCTTGAGGTTAGCAGCCCAACTAGTAATCACTATGCTACCAAAGCTCCTTCAATAACCAGTGTTAATCATTCAAAACAAATATGGTACTCAAAGTAATGTGTGGCCATGTGGACAAGATATGAATGTTTTCATTCTGACCTCTAAATCACTGCACATTCTGCCTGTAGAACAAAATCGAAGAAAGCAGGAGGAGGGACCAGGGACTTTAATTATATTTTTTAAACAATAGATTGCCATTAATATTGTATTTTTCACACCTCTGGAAAATTACATTGTAGATGAGATAAATGCAGCTTCACATTTAAATTGAGGTTATCTTTAGGCTGGTAATCTCATTTGCTGTTTAGCAATTTTAATTCAAGTCAAAGCAGTGTAATTAGGGCCCTCAGCCAATTGCCATTCCTCACTGCTTTGTAGCTGTATTTACTGCTGTTAAGACAAGACTACTCGTGCAGAAAGTATAAGTCAACATACTAAATTATTAAATGTGGCATATATCAACAGATATGCCTCGCAGATGCTGATGGTTACAAATCTTTATGCCTGGGGAGCAGTGGAAGCAGAGATGGCCAAGGTGGGTCATCCCTATATTTATGTAGAGAGAAATCAACCAGAAAGTATATTCTTATCACAAGCAAACTAAATTTAGCAATACTTTAAGCTATTTTCAATTTCAGACAAATTTAGCATAATTTAACTTAAATATAAATTTTTATGTGATATGCCAGTTTCTTTTTCACATTCAAGTATACAGGTGGTAGGTGGGGGTGATGAGTGGGTGCGTGCATGTGCATGTGTATATATGTATATTATAATTTAATCCAGACAAAGACAAATGTCTGTAGTTGGTTAAAAAAAAAAAAAGAAGAAGTTTAGAAAATTTATAAGTGGAGGTTCTATTTATATTCTTGAGATGGCAGGTAATCTTTCATTTAACGAAAATTTCATGTTGCTGTTCATGTTCATGTTTCATGTTGCTGTTGTTAAGTACCATCGAGTTGTTCCACCTCAAAGTGACCCCTATGTAGGGTTTCTGAGGCTTTAAATCTTCCAGGGAGCAGAAAACCTCATCTTTCGTTCACAGAGCAACTGGTGGGCTTGAATCGCAGACCTTGTCCAGTTCTTAGCCTGGAGTCTAGTTCTTAGCCTACAGAGCCACCCACGCTCCCTATATGCTAATATACATGTTGTTTTTGTTGTTATGTACTGTGGAGTCTGTTCCGACTCATAGTGACCCTGTGCAGGGTTTCCGAGGCTGTAAATCTTTACGGAAGCAGAAAGCCTCGTCTCTCTCCTGTGGAACATCTGGTAGTTCCACTGTTGACCATGAGATTAGCAGCCCGATTTGTTTATGGGTTGGAACCGACTCAATGACACTAAACAACAACAACGCTACCAGAGCTCCTTTGCTAATGTATATAGTTGTGATTAATGTTAATGTTAAATATAAAGATTAATGATGTTAATATGTATACTTGCATTTGATTAATACGTAGCAAAATAAATGTATACATAAACATAAATTATGTATATGTTATAAACAACTTCACTTCAGATTAGTCCTTTGAAGTGCAAGGTATGTTCAATTTTAAACCAATTTATTTTCCTAACGATGTGGGTTAATGCCCTGGACTACAAAGTCTGTTTGAACAGGAAAGGATGGTGGTTTAAACTAACCACATGCTCCTCAGAAACCCTATGCACAGTTATTATGGGTTGGAACCAACTTAATGGCACTTACCAGCAACAACAACAACAACTAAATTTTTTAATGAATAGCGTCTCTGTTTTGTCGTTCTTTTTTATATTTTAAGTTCTTTGAGAACAGGGGCTTTGTCCACATTATGTTTCTTTCAACAGTTTGGGGTCCCTTACTTAAAGACTCTTAATAAATGTCAAACTAAGTTATATAAAGGAACCATTAAGTAATTGCTCTTGACACTAACTTTCTAATAATGAATATTCTCCTTGTTTTTATAGTCCATATGCTTATTATGGACTCTGGTAGCATAGTGGTTACGAATTGGGCTGCGAACTGTAAGGTCAGCAGTTCAAAACTACCAGCTGTTCCAAGGGAGAAAGATGAGGCATTCTGCTCCTGTAAAGATTTACAGCCTCGGAAACCCTGTACAGGGTTGTTATGAGTCGGAACCGACTCTACAGCACATAACAACAACAAATGCTTATTATAATATGTCTGCTTCTCTTCTTCAGTCTAATAGGATGATAAGCATATATACCTACTAGCAGCAAGTCGATTCCAACTCATACTGGTCTTAGTTAGGGTTTCCTAGAATGGAATCTTATTGGAACAGATAGCTTCATCTTTCTCCTGCAGAGTGACTGATGGGTTTGAACCACCAACCTTTCAGTTAACAACCTGAATGATTCCACTAAGGTGAGGATACAGTTTGTTATTCTGAAAACTCCAATAAAACTTTTGGAAGTCACTAACAATAATTAGCAATCTTAGTCTTCTGATTAGAGTTTAATAATAATTTCTAGAGAGAACCAAGTGTAAATGGTACATCTAAGCATATAGTAGACAACCACCATCCGTAGCTGTACCATAAAAACAGTAAAATTTAGAAAAACAAAATTTCAAATCAAATAAAAAATCAGTTCTGTGCTTTCTAAAACAAAGAAACTTGCTTTTGTTTGTTTTTGAGACATTGGTGGAATAGCATGAAAGATTTTGCTTATCAGTTTGCTAGCTAGCAGATTAGAAATAATGTAGTGTTGAGAACCAGAGGTCCCAAGCCACCTAGAAACGTTGCAGAAGAAAAGATTCAGATAGTTTAATTCCAAAAACTCTCTGTAGTCTTAAAAAGGAGGATCTACATCATTATAGAGCAGAGAATAAAACATACACTATTATCTTGCTGTTATTAAGTGCCGTCGAGTTGGTTCCAACTCATAACAACCCTGTATAAGGCTTCCGAAGAGCAGGTGGTGAATTTGAACCGCCAACCTTGAAGTTCAAACCAACCTTTTGGTCCAGTGCTTATTCTACAGTGCAATACCAGAACTCCACCATTATACTGAATATGAATTGATGAAGTTGTTATGTGTGTGTCAGGATGTTGACTATGTATCATTGTGTGTGTGTCTTTCTTGATATTTTACCTGATCTTGTATCCTTTTTGCAAAATATACGTATTTTTAAATTTTCAGAACTAAGAGGTTGTTTAAAACCAACACCCAGATTAAGACAATGAAGCTCAATAATCGGTTTTTGTCACAAGTCTTCTATTTTCCTGAGACTGGTTTCCAACTGTGATTTCAACAATTTATGGTGTTTGGTGCTAATCCTATTCCTATTCATAGTATTTTAAGGGATCCCAAGCTATGAGTCAGACTGTTCAGTATATGATCAGCTTTACCATTTCTTCTGATCTTGTGTCCGTATCCTAGTAATGTTTGTTAGCCATGCCCAACCATACATCCTATCACAGAAACTTATACTTCCTGAGTAAGCCCTATTTTGATGCACGTATTTCTTAGAAATTTTTCTAATACACATACTTCCTAGAAAATTTTCTTACCAACACTAACTCAGCTATCGCATTACTACAAACTTTCCAACAACCCAAATACCTACAGTTTTATAATTTGATTACTTATTTTATTGACTGATTTTTAGTTTTGTGTTGAAAAATTGCACCCAGATAATGGAAAAGCCAAAGATCACAACTTCCTAGATCTCTCCGAAACCATCATATCTGTCTGAACTGTTTCGATAATCTCCTCCTGGTTTGTCTTTTGTGACCTGCCCTAATGTATTCTCCATCTCTGGAAAGGCCATTTTAAAAAGAAAATTAGATCTTGTGGCTTCTCTGCTGAAAATCATGGTGGTTTCCTGGTGTGTGTAACAATTCTTTAACGTGATTTTTAAGGACCACCACAGTCTTGCCCAGGCCTACTTCTTCTAGGTCATTTTCTCACTTACTAACTGACTGCTTTCAATTCTTAAATCCATTGGCTTTTCCCTTGCTGTATATTTTACACATACTATTCCCAATCCCTGATGTTTTCTCCTTTCTAAACTCTGAAAAATAAAACCTAGTCATTTCTTAGCACTCTTTGCCTATGGTATAGTCGTGTTAACATGCTAAACCTTCTTGTTTTCTAAGATCCCTATTCAAAACAATTTTCACAGTACTATTGTTGAGTGCCATCAAATCATTTCCAACTCATAGTGTCCCTGAGTATGGTTGCTGAGGAATGGCTGGCAGATTAACACTCCAACAGCAACACACCAGGGCTGTGTATAATTAATTATTTGTTAGTGTTTCTTAGTTAACAACTGCTTCGAGCATAAAATCCATGAAGGCAAGGCTCATGCCACTTTCTTAACTACTGGATACTAGTGAATTGTCTCATCCATCATGTAAATTAGTTTGTGAACATTATGTCTAATTTATCAAATACTTGGATCAGAACATAGTATTTATTTGCCTACTTCCTAAACAATGATAATTATTATTGCAGTCAGTTCTTATGTACCAAGAAATCAACATGCATTACCTTAAATAATTTTAGCCCCAGTATAATGTAAATATTATGGTTCACATATTACAAAGGATGAATGGAGAATTGAAACATGGTGGTTTGTTTCAAGTCACAAAAACTAGTCATGTTGTTGTTTTAAATGCCATTGAGTTGGTTCTGACCCACAGCAACCCTGTGTTGGGTTTCCAAGGAGCAGCTGATGAGCTTGAACAGCCGACCTTGCAGTTCAAATCAACTGTGCAGTCCAGCGCATTAACCCACAGTGCCACACTAGGATTCTAAAACTAGTCATGATGCAGACTAAATTCTACTCTGAGTTTTTAATTCAAAACCTATGCTCTTTCTACAATGTAAATGTCATCATTTACTACCTGAATTTCTTCATCTAATGCTAAGCCATCACTCAGATATCTACCTGCCCTTTGAACTGGACATCTGCATTCTGGTTCCAGTTTGTCCCACCTTCAGTCTCTTACTGTATGGATTTATCTTACTGAATAGAAAGTTTCAGTTATTTAAGGCATAAGCTAATGGTCACACATTTTTTTGTAGCCTGGGGACGTACTGCTATTTTTGTTTGTTATGAAGAGCCCAGCCCTTCTCATTTTGGTGATATATGTCACCTAAATTATTTAGCAGAGGAACTAGGAGAAAATAAATCCCCATTCTCCAATGTGAACTGACTCATGGCCATTCATCCTTAGTTACAGCCCATCTGATGAACTAGTACAACATGCCAATAAAGCCATTCTGACTCATGGAGACCTTATAGGAGAAAGTATAACGGCCCCATAGGATTTCAAGAGTACTATCTTTATTAGTACATACTGTCAACTCTTTCTCCCATAGAGAAGCTGGTGAATTCAAATTGTTGACTTATGCTTAACTACTACACCACCAGAGCAGTTGTTGTTGTTAAGTGCGGTTGAGTAAGTTCCAACTCATAGTGAACCTATACAGGGTTTCCAAAGAGTGACTGGTGAGTTTGAACCCCTGACCTTGCTGTTCAAATCGACCTTGCAGTCCAGCTCATTAACCCACAATGATACGCCAGGACTCCACCAGAGCTGTAGTCACTGAGAAATACTAGCAGGTTCACAATATGGAAAAACATTTGGAGTTTGATTGAAATTTTGTTTTACCTGGTTTGATGTTCCTAATCGTATTTTTTGTCTTCTTATCACTACTAGTGCACATGAGGGACACTGTGTAACAGAAAGACAAAAGGAATGAGAAGCTGGTAGTGATTCCATAGTAGATTTGTCAGTGTTAAAATTCAAGCACTGTTACCAGAGTATCCGTAATGCCTCAGGAAGTGAGTTCGTCAGTTACATCATGACCTTGTTCTAGTCATATCCTTGCTTGAGGTCTTTGTGTTTTCAGATTTATACGAACATGAGGCATTCAAAAAGGGGATTAATGTCAAATGGGTAAAATTCAGGGACGTAACATACATGAGAAGGTAAAAGAAATTAATATCAATGAGTCAAAATGAGAGAAATGTGTGAAAGCTGATCTCTGATACAACACAGCATCATTATCCAGAAAACACAGTTTTTTTGAGGAGATCTAACCTAGGCTTTAACAAAACATAGTATCCACCTCTCTTCACTTTATGGAATTACCACTTAATCTCAGTTTTTCTGTAACGTTTTTCATTTTCAATGTGTAGCACTGTTCTTAACCAATCAAGTTAGAATCAAATTTGCAAGTGAAATTCCACAAGGCAGAGAAATATATTCTGTTCTGAAACTGAAATATGGAACATCTTTCATGACCAGATTCACTAGTTGTATAATCCCAACCCAAAGTTCTTGGATGATAATTTATGTTGACTGTCTCCATGGGGTTTATTACCCATGAGGTCATAGCACGTTATTGTGTTCATTGATTTATTTCTCATAGGTCCAATATTGGGTTGGGGTGGGGAGGGGAGATTTTTCTTCCCTTTTCTTCAATGAGTAAATACTCTTTATGGAACTACCTAGTTCAGAGGATCGGTGCTAAACTCTTCAATACGGAAAAGCCAAGGAGTCAGTGCCCATCAGTGCCATGTATTCACAACTATTTAGTCCAGCTCCGTAAACTCTACCCAGGGTCACTGTGAGTTGGCACCAGCTTGATGGCATTTAGCAACAACAACAATTCTATCCATACAGCTAATAGTTTGAAGAGATGATCCTTGACTCTTAGTTCAGAGTAATTTTAAAGGGCTTCATGAGTGTTGGTTTCATGAAATATTATGTTAATTGAACAATTTAGCAGTCAGTTTCTAAAACCTTCTTTAGAAAGTATAGAACATTTCAGGAAAAATTAAGGCTAATATTTTTAAGGGGCAACATGCTAATAAGTCTGCAGTCATAGATAATTTCTTTCAGATTAATATATCAGCTCAGTGGGGAAATGGATGTGTCATTTAAAGGAAAAGACAAAAGAAAATAATGGAGAAGGGAACACAGTGTTAACCAGCTTGTTGGCCAATCTTAGGTATGGTTGGGCCTGTGGCATCTCAAATTGGAAAGTTGTTTAGCAGTGGCCTTTCCTGGAACAGTGTGCTGTACAGGAGAGTGAGAGAGGGGTTGAATATAGTCCTTCTATACCAGTTAATTATCAGATGGAGAGAGAGCTATTAGTTATGTCCTACTGAACATAATATATAATCAAAGTATGAGCTGAAAGTATGTGAAAGTTGAGCAGGTCCTGGTCACTCAAGCTGCAAGCAGATTACAAGAGATTCCGCATCTGTAAGTTACTTTACCTTTCACTGTGGAACAGGTTGAACTAAACTTTAGATTTCTGTTGGATGCATAAAGAAACTTGAGATTCTTAGTTGTCTGAAGGCATTTTGAATATTTTAAGTAATGTCACACCCAATTTGCTATTCCTGATTACCACTGTTTTGGGTGTAGAAATGTTCCAGAAAGAAAATTTAATCAGTGTTGTTGTTAAGTCAAGTCGGTTCTGACCCATAACTATCATATATAGAGTTTCTGAGGAGTAGCTGATGAGCTTGAACCACTAAGCTTGAACCACAGATCTTGCAGTTCAAACTGGCTTTGCAGTACAGCCCATTAACCCACAGCGCCACACCAGGAGTCCTTTTCTGAGCTTTGAGAGAAAAAAGAAAGAGTGTCCATATTTACTGAGTAATCTGTGGTGTGCCAGATATTGTGTTGGATACTTTGTGTACAGTATCTCACAGCAGTCTCACAATTGTCTGTGCTATGACTCTCAACATTTTGTTTTTAGACATAGGAAACAGACTCTAAACTGGTGCTTAGCTATCAGCTCATTTATTAAGCATGGAAGAGGGGACTCTGGAATGTGGTTCCAAGCTAATTCCTAAATCTGTTCCCCAGATCATTATGTCATGATATCTGCATTTCAGGCCAAATTGTTAGACCTAAATTCTAGTTAATATGAGAAGGACATGTGTGTGCGCGCGTGTGTGTGATATGTATAAACCTGTAGTTGTCACGTGCTATCGTCATTTATGACTTTAGAGTCCCTATGTATAACAGAATGTAACGCTGTCCAGTCCTGAACTACTTTCATAATTGTTATGTTTGAGCCCACTGTTGTAGCCATTGTGTCAACTTGCCTTGTGGAAGGTTTTCCTCTTTTTCACTGTTCCTCTGCTTTATCAAGTATGGTGTCCTTCTCCGGAGATTGGTCCTTCCTGATAAAATCTCCTAAGTATGTGAGAGAACATGTCCAAAGTATGTGAGACCAAGTTTCACCATTCTCTTTTCTAAGGAACATTCTGGGTATACTTCTTCCAACACAGATTTGTCCGTTCTTTGGCAGTCCGTGGTATATTTAATATTCTTGTCATATACCATAATTCAAAGTCATTAATTCCCCTTCCATCTTCCTTATTCATTTTCCAGCTTTCACATGCATTTGAAAACACCCTGGCTTGGGTAGGATGCACCTTAGCCTTCAAAGTGATATCTTTGTTTTACACAGGTTAGTGGAGTGAGTGGTTGCTTTAACCAAACTGACAGGCTTGACTTTTCTTCTGTATCTCCTAGTATCCTCTTTGAGGAAAGACCATGATTTCTGAGGCAATACCAAAGATTATGTTGCCAAAGAAGAAAAAGGAGGAAGGCATTTTTGCCCTAAACGTGGACTTAACAGCTTTTATATTAAAAAAAAATATTTGGACATGTTTAACCACATGTACAAGATTTCTTTTTCTAAGCATGGAAAAGTGTTCAGAAAACATGCCAGTTTCCCTAATAGCCCAATGGGCAGGGACAGGTTCATGGCTAATGTATATTCATTCTCTTCCAGAGCTTTTTGGGTTTTTTTAGGAGATGTTTTTGCCTAGTCGTCATTATTTTTCTAATTGCCCAATTTTCTTTTCTCTGTTGAACACTAATTAAAGAATGAGCCCAGGACTGCCACCTTTTTGGAGACAACATTAATCTCCTGCCCTCTCTACATTTTAATGGGCTTAATTTATCCCTATTATCTACTCCCTTCACAACCCAACTAAGTGAGAAAAACATTCTTATCCCCTTCACCCTTCCCATCATTCTACTGCTAGTCTGCATTTATTTCCCCTGCTAACTTCAACTAGCTCTGTAGAAGTTTGTTTATATTTATTTTTCATTATCAGCAGAATGTGCATATTGCTATAATAATCTCTTCCCCTTCTTCCCCCTCCTTCCCTACTAAGTCTGTTCTTTATTGCTTTCTTCTCCCTTTCTCTAATTTTCTATATGCCAGTGATCAATTGATGGATTAATTAATCAATCATACATAACTCAACAACTACTCTGTGTTAGGCCCCAGAGACACTATGGCATCAATCCTGGTCTCTACTAACTCATCGTCTGGGAAGGGAAACTCACAAATACAAAATCCTAATAACCATGTGGTAAGGAACTCTGGTAGCGTAGTGGTTACGAATTGGGCTGCGAACTGCAAGGTCAGCAGTTCGAAACTACCAGCTGCTCCGTAGGAGAAAGATGAGGCATTCTGCTCCCGTAAAGATTAACAGCCTCGGAAATCCTGTGCAGGGTCGCTGTGAGTCAGAACTGACTCCATGGCACACAACAACAACAACAACTTGGGCAATTACATAGATTAGGATAGGATGCTGAAAATACCCAGTGAAGGAACTTCCATAACAACCCAGGGCAGGAAAGACTCCTGGAGTGGCTGATATTTGGAATGACTGGCTATCTGATATGCAGACAGATAGATTGAACTCCCAAGTTCATTTGCTTTAATATATATAGCAAACTTGATAATCAGTGATACAGACATTTTTTTTTTTTTTTTGGCATCTCCTTGTACATTTCAGCAGTATTGTTATTAGAAGATACTCTGAAATGTCCATTTGAATAACAGTGTATTAATTAAAATAAGGCAAACTAATTAATACAATCATAAACCCTGAAGCAAAGAATTTGACTCCTAAGTGACTAAAATGGCTGCTCAAAAGCCATAATCTGATAGTATGGGATTAACAGAATTTTTGCTTTTTTAATAAAGCCATTCCCTAAAACATTTTTTAATCATATCCTATTCAGTTCTGATATCTTTGCTTTCTAAAATTCGAATCTACTAATAGTTTAGGTGGCACTGTAGGATAAACAGTGGACTGCAAGGTTGGTTTCAACTGCCAGGTTGGAGTTTCAGATTTACCAGGTGCTCCTTGGAAATCCTGTGGAGGTCACTATGAGTCAGACCTGACTTGAAGACACTTAACAATACAACAAGAAAGGGTTGAGCCCGAATTCCTGGTTGGTACAAATGATTAACATACTCAGTTGTTAACAAAAATATAATAATGTTGGAGGCTCAATTCTGTATAGTGACCCCTTAGAAGAAAGGTCTGGAAATCTGCTTCAGAAAAAACAAAACAGGCATTAAAAACTCTAATAAGTATAGTTCTACTCTGACACACATGGGGTAAACATAACTTTCAGTCAACTCTTGAGCAACTGATTTGATTTAAAACCTATCAATTTGCAATACTATGGTAGCTTCCATATTGCTTTTATGCTGGAAACTAAAGCACTGCTATTTCAAATGTCAGCCTGGTCATCCATGACAGGTAGGTTTCAGAGGACATTCAGACTAAGACAAACTAAGAAAACAATTCTGGTGATTAACATCTGCAAATTAGCTAGTGAAAAACTATGAATCTTACAGATTATTGTCTGATATACTTGGTGAGCTCCCTAAATTGAGTAGTACTATAAAACAGCAGTGGTCTCAAATATACTAGTGATCATCACGATATGAGTGTGGCACTATGGGATAAAGCACTGGACTACAAGATAGATTTGAACCATAAAGTTGGCTGTTCAAACTCACCAGCCACTCCTTGGAAACTATATACAGGGTTTCTATGAGTCAGAACTAACCGAATGGCACTTAACAAAAGCAACAACAAATACATAAGGTTACCATGAATTGGAACCCCGTCAATAGCAACTGTTAACACAAAGGAAGAACAACAGAATTATGAGCTCTTCCAGAGAATATATCTCCACTCCAGGGAAAAGTTATTCCTGATACCTATGTAATGAAGAATAAAACAGATAAACCCAAATGATAAACCAAACTAGCAAATTTAATTAAAACCAACAGATCCAAGGACTAAAAATCACACTAGGAATGTATATATCTTGAGAGCACAGAAGCTCTGAAGGATAAGAATAAAATTGTAAACTTTATGGTCACCAGTTCAAGCCCACCAGTTGCCGTGAGGGAAAAATATGAGACTTTCTGCTCCTGCAAAGATTTAAAGCTTCAGAAAACCTATATACCCTACACAGGGTTGTTGCTATGAGTCAGAACTCAACAGCACTTAACAACAACAATTTATATATCTCAGTAATTGCCACTGTTGCTCTTGCATGCTGAAGATCACAATACTTTTGATGTTAACAATGATGGGTCAAAGTCATCAGAGAAAGATTGGGATTCAAAGAACTTCATTTCAAAAGTTGAAGGAATTTGTGTTGTTCAGGGTGGAAATTTTCTCACAAAAATGGAATGAAGTGAAAAATAACTTTCTTTTTTATCAGGAATACATTTTAGTCAGCAGATGAACAAACATGTTTAGTACTATATATCCCCAAGGTTGATGCTTGATGCTCATGAGTTGTGTATTGTTTAACTTACAGTCACTCATGCAGTTTCCTAGAAAACCAAACCATCATGATTGAGACTCTCAGGATTTCTGTATTCCTTAAGGCATTCCTCAAAAAGAAATTGGTCCTGATTGTTTCAGAAGAGAGAATATAGTTTCTTGTGTCAGCAGTATTTCCTTACCAGAAAAGCTTTTTATTTTTATTTTATTATATTTTTTGTACCTTTCTAAGAGAAGAGAAATACTTGTTTAAGAATCTAAAGTTCTGACAGGCTGAATATGAATAATAACAGGAACTAGGAAGGTTTTTTTTTTTAATCGATTCAAGACAATGCATTTAAAATGTATTTTAAAAGTACTTTATATAGATCAAGTGGCTTTAGATATGGCATTTCATGTTACAATGAATTATAGTTTGCTCACCTTTCTTGTCACGGTAATTCATTCTAAGTGTTTCCTTTGATAATCACCATAATATCTGGCTTGCCATTACTTTTTCCCAGAATTATTAGCAAAATCATACTAAATCTGTTACTTTGTGTGCTCACAGCCTTTCAGAATCTAGAGATATGAAGACGTGAAGATTTGTAGCCATGTTTTTTTGTTTGCTTTCTTTGATTTTTGTTTTTAATATCTATAGATGAAGAGATGGGTTCTTCAGAGTAGAATGTCTTTTTTTTTTCATGAAATTATTGTGTTCTCTCAACCCTGAGATAAGCACCATAATACCAACCCCAAGGAATCCTTGGTTTCATGTTATATTGAGGGGAGACAGTCACATACAGGGATTTAGAATATTTGAAGGCTGTGTGTTATTATGGACTAAACAGGGTATGTTAATATTAAACACGTAAGGAAGGCCTTGTATTTTTAACATGCTATCCCATCACATTCAATTTTTCTTCAATAAAAAAAGATCAGTTTTGACAGTCAAGTGGTTTCTAAGTTTCTTGAAGAGACAACAGAAAAGTACAGTTATGCATGCTAAAAAGAGAGAAGAGCTACCTATTTACTTATAGATGTGATATAGGTGTGGATATAGGTAAATATAAAAATGCTCCTGGGCAAAAAAAAAAAAAAAAATTTCATTTAACAATGTTAAGTGTTAAGGAGGAAACTGAACTTTGTTGTTGTTAAGGAGTCAGTTCCAACTCATAGTAACCCTATGCACAACAGAAACACTGCTTGGTCCTCTGCCGTATTCACAAGTACTACAGTTTAGCACATTGTTGCTGCTACTTTGCCAGTCCATTTCGTTGGAGGGGTCTTTCTCTTTTTGGTGACTCTCCACGTTACCAAGCATGATATCCTTCTCCAGGGACTGATCCCTCCTGAGAACATGTCCAAAGTATGGCAAACGAAGTGTAGTCATTCTGGCTTCGAAGGCGCATTCTTGCTGCACTTCTTCCAAGACACATTTGTTTGTTCTTCTAGCAGTACATAGTACTTTTAATATTCTTCTCCAAGGGGATTGTAACCATTGCAGTGAAATGAAATACAATAGGATGAAGGTAAAGCTGATGTTCTTCCATGTAAACTATCACTCAAGTCACAATAAAAACTTTATATATATATATACATATATATATCTTCTTCTCCAACACCATTATTCAAATGCATCAATAATTTCTCTGTGGTCTTCCTTATTCATTGCTATCCTAGTTTGTCTATAAAAAATGTTCTATTATGAAGAACTCATATCTTCAACTGAGTTTTAGAAACATTAAACAACTTGGCAAAGATATGTGCATGTTAGGGCAAGAAATAGATCTTCAGATCCCTAACCTACACAGGGAGAAATAAGTGCATTTTAAGTCCATTTTACTTTGTTTCTTTTTCTTTTTCTTTTTTTTTTTTTTAGCATTTGTGTTACCTGCATCATGTATTGGCTCTCAATATCTTTTTCTCTCCTCTCCTCCACATCTCTACCCTTTGATGGTGCTCTTGAGTGCTCTTTAAACATGTCTTACTTAATATGATTTCTACTTAGGAAAATTAGAATTAATTTTTATTAGTCACTAAGGTCCTTTCTTGACTATAACCAATTGCCTCTAAATGCAGAGGTTTCCTAGCATTTAGTTTATTGTTTAAATAAAAATGATTAAAAAACCAAACAAAACAGCTTATTGTTTCTCTGCCATCTGATAGAGAAGTTGGCTTGGGGAGAAGCTCAGACTTCCTCCTGTAGTTTTTATTTATTTATTTATTTATTTTTTTAAGTACTGAAGGATTGTTGTTTTGTTGTTGCTAAGTGCCATCCATTGAGTCGGTTCCTGCCGAGAACCTGCCTTGACATAGGTGTTTGGTTCACGAGGTGGGGATATCTGGCGGCGATAAAGATATAGAAAGACACACAAGGGCACAAAGGAGAGACAAAGAGACACCCTGAAACCAGAGTGGATGCGGGACTGGCATCAGGCAGATCCTGCATTGCAAACATCTCAGCCAAGAAGGCCGTAATATCCTGCATAGTAAACATCTTGGCTAAACAGGCAGTATGGTTGCAATGCTGGACTGAGTCCCCTGCATGCTGTAACACATGCCTTGCCAGTCGTAATGCACCTGGATTCGTTCTGTGCCTCCGTTTTATTTAGGGGAGGTACTTTACACAAAGCTGGGAGGGACTAAGACAAGGTACAGCTAACATACTTAATTTTCCAGACATTCAGGCAGCTTTACATTGTACTTTGCAGGTTCGACTGCAACTTGGTTTCTCAAGCTTAATTAACATACCTTTTAGCACCTAGCCTCAAATGGGGGAAGGAAAAGGAGGATTGGGAGGATTCCCATTGTGTCGGCTGCCCTGCCCAGGTTCTTCAGGAAAAGAGAGGCCTGGGTGAATAGGGCTGCACCTGGAAACACTTTAGGGAGGGTGTCCTTTTGTCCTTAGAACAAAGACCGGAGAGCCACCCAATTTACTTTGAATTCTTTGAGGGAAGAACTTTACCTTTTTGGAATTTTACAGTCTCAGCTTTTAGGAAAATATTACATTTATCTGTGGATATCAGGGCTTCATGTATGCAATTAATAATAAACATAAGTGAATACTAAGATGAAAGACAGTTTGCTATGTCTGCTAGGTGGCTAGAGTCTGTTCCTCAGAGCCTGCGGCCTGTACGGTCTGCAACACTTGGACACACAGGGCCTCGAACTCCTGACCAGGTCTGCACGGTCTGCAACAGGTTCCAACATATAGGGATCCCATATAGGGTTTCAAAAGAGTTGCTGGTGAGTTTGAATCACCAGCCTTATGATTCAAACTCACCTTGCATTGATCCAGTGCTTTATCCTATAGCACCACTGAAGACTCTTGTGGTCTAGGTTGGGGACTTGAAAATATTTTCCTTGTCCCATCACATACATATCTTTGCCAAATCATTTAATATTTCTGAATCTTGGTTTTCAAAATTAACATATTTTTCCCCAGCAGCGTGTCTAAAGTAACTACTGAAACTCTATTGTTGTTGCCAAGAACCATTGAATTGGTTTCAACTCAAAGCAACATTGTGGAGTTTCTGACAAGCTGCTGATGAGTCTGAAGCACTGACTTTGTAGTTCAAACCAAACTTGTGGTCCTGTGTTTATCCTATAGTCCACACCAGGACTCCATTGAAAGTCAACAGGAATATTTTAGTATTGTTTTTAAAATCCATTAAAATTAGATTTATCATTATTTAATTGAAGAAACATTTGTTAGGGATTAATTGTATACTACTTCACTAGGGGAGGGATTCCAGACAGATAAAGATTGTGAAATGAGCAGGAGTCCTGATATCTTAAGAAATTTGAAATTCATGAAGAAAGTTGTAGGGGAATCAAGTTTTCAACATGAATATACCAAACTAAACGTACTGTCATTGAGTCAAGTCTGACTTATAGGGTTTCTGAGACTATAAACCTTTACAGCCTGGTCCTGCACCTTCCTTACAATTGTTGTTTTGCCTGTGCACACTGTTGTTGTCCCTGTGTCTGCCCGTCTCATTGAGGGTCTCCCTCATTTTCCCTGACCTTCCTCTTTTCCAAACATAATATCCTTCTCCAGGAGTTGGTCCTTCCTGACAACATGTGCAAAGTACAAGAGGTGAAGTCTTGCCATCTTCACTTCTAAGAAGCACCTTGGCTGTTTTTTCCAAGACAGATTTGTTTGTTCTTCTGGTAGTCCACAGTACTTTCAATATTCTTCACTAACATCATAATTCAAATATTTTGATTTTTTTATAGTCTTCCTTATTCCTTGTCTCCTTGTCAGACTTTCATATGCATATAAGGCAATTGAAAGTATCTTTAGGGCAGTTGCTCCTTAGTCCTCATAGTGACATTTTTGCTCTTTAACATGTTTAAAGAGGTCTTTTGCAGCAGACTTGCCTAATGTATTACATCATTTGGTTTTTTGACTGCTGCTTTCATGAGCACTTATAGTGGTTCAAAGCAAAATGAAGTCTTTGAAAACCTTAATCTCTTTTCTGTTTATCATGATGCTATTTATTTGTCTAGTTGTGAGAATTTTTCTTCTCTTTACATTGAGGTGCAATCCATATTGAAGGCTGTAATCTTTCTCTTCAACAGTATTTCAAGTCCTCTTCACTTTTAGCAAGCAAAGTTGTCCCTTCTGCGTATTGCTAATGAGTCTTTCTTAGTGACACATTCTTCTTCATATAATGCATCTTCTTGGTTATTTGTTCAGCATACAGATTGAATAAGTTTGGTGAAAGGATTCAATCCTAATGCACAACTTAACTGATCTTATCCTGCCTCTTGATCTATATAGTGTTCTGGAATTCCCATTCTTCACAATAATATATACCAAATTGATACTCATTTATGAAAAACACATATATTGCAGAGTAGAACTGTTCTATTAGTTTTGTTTATAATACAATATGCACAGATACAAGTTACCAGGTCTTTTTTCTGCATTACTTTATTCTGCATTACCATTTGGTGGATTTGAACCACCACTCTTTCAAATAGTTGACAAATGCAAACCATTTACATTCACAGTCACAGATCCTGCAAGACAGGTAGAGAGTGGTGTAGAGTTAGGTGAGATGGAGGTAGATAAATCATCCAGGAGATAACTGGTAAGTGCCTGAGTTTGGGCTTCAGCATTAGAGGTGGGGTGGCAAGGAGCTATATGAGGGATAACTTAGGGGTAGAATTAGCACAACTCAGAAAATCATGTGGGAGGTGATGAAGCAGAGAGTAGATGTTAAGTTTAGTGTGGGGCAAGCAGAATTTGAGAGTTTCTTGGCAGTGTGAAGGTTTTTGTAAGTGTTTGGAACTTGGGAGATGGTTTATAGATCCAGGACTCTACAGAATACCATGTATAAATAAAACTGTAAAGCCACAGGACTATACAGATTGCTTAAGAAGAGAAAGGAAGAAAGCAGAGAATAGAACTCTATGAAGCAGTGCCAAGTAGGGAAGCAAATAAAACTCTAAAATGGAAGCTCAGAAAGAATAGTCAGCTGAGAGAAAAACTAGAAAAGTAGAATCATAAGAAAAGAAAATCAAACTTATGAGTAATAACAGAAAGAGATCAGACAATTAAATTGAAATCATCAAGTAGGTGGTGGATTTGGGTATGTAGCTGGGAGGGAAGTCAAGTGTGTTTCCAGAAAATGTCCATTGCTTAAAATAAGGTTCATCGCCGTGGAGCAGGATTTGCCGAAGTGTCATCAGAATTGATTGTATTTACAGAAGGATTATACCTCCACAAACACACTGGTCAACCGCTTCATTCCTTGCTCAGCCAAAATCATCATGACCTGGGTGCACCCCTGTGACTCAACTTTCAGCCAAAGGTCAGTCTATGAGGTGAACAGTAACTCCAGGAAGGTACTCATTCCTTAGAAGAACCAACCATGTGAGGTCAAAAGGGCAGCATCTGCCCAGGGGTAAAGCTGAAAAGTTTGGAAGGGGTAGGGAAGGAGGAGGAATGGAATGGTAAGTAAAGGGCGGAAGTGGGAAGAATGTTGTTATAGTAATTGCCATCAGTGTCACAAAATATGTATTAATCGCTCTACTGACTCATAGCAACCCTGAGTAGGATTTCCGAGGAGCAGCTGGTGGGTTTGAACTGCCAACCTTGTAGTTCAAAATCCAAAGCTGATCCTATAATGCCACATATTTATATACATTTTTGATTTTTGTTAAGTGTTGTCAAGTCAGTTGTGACTTATAGCGATCTTATATAGGGTTTCCAGGAATCCTGGTATAGCACTGTAGGATAAACATTGGTAGTGCAGTGGATTATGAGCTATGCTGCTAACTTCAAGGTCAGCAGTTTGAATCTACCAGCTGCTCCATGGGAGAAAGATGAGACTTTCTGCTTTCAGAAACCAGGGTCGCTATGAATTAGAACTGACTCCACAGCACACAACCACCAATCACTAACAACAAGGTCATTGGTTCAAACTCACCAACTGCTCTTTAGAAAACCTACGCAGGATTGCTATGAGTTGAAACTGAGTTGACGGCACTTATGTTGCATATGTATGTTGTTGTTGTTGTTAAGTGTCGTGGAGTCGGTTCCGACCCACAGTGACCCTGCACAGGGTTTCCAAGGCTGTAAATCTTTACGGGAGCAGAAAGCCTCATCTTTCTCCCATGGAATCGCTGGTAATTTTGAACTGCTGACTTTGAGGTTCACAGCCCGATTTGTAACCACTACACTACCAGAGCTCATTTGCATATGTATATATACCTATATATATGAGTCCTGGTGTGGTGCTGTAGAATAAGCATTGTACTGCTAACTGCAAGGTTGGTGGTTCAAACCCACCAGTTGCTCCTTGGAAACCTTACATT